>NC_032000.1:8776722-8804558 GCF_001879085.1 Nicotiana attenuata | reverse complement strand
TGTATATTCTATACAAAAATTATATAAGTTTTATACACTTTTTCGGCTACTAAATATAAATAGTTTCTGGCGTGGGCTAAAAGGTGCTAATACCCCTAATTAATACTGAGGTATTATCACTTTTACCCGCCCCAGAAACTATTTACATCTGATAGCCGAAAAAGAGTATAAAACTTGTATAATTTTTGTATATAACATACAGAATGTGTGTGTGTGTGTGTGTGTGTGTGTGTGTGTGTATATATATATATATATATATATATATATATATATATATTATACACATTTTATATATTTTTCGGCTACTATTTTTACAGCGGCTATACAATGTCATTTTCCATTATTACGCGTACTTATTATAGGAGACGAGATTAGTGCTCTCACAAAGAAAACTTCATTCCAAGAATTCCAATCCGAGATTTCTAAGGGTAAAGGAACTTTGATTACTATACCGCACTTACTTTTTTCCTTGATCTTCGACAACCCTAACAAATCACTTGATGTTCTGCCCTTTGCTTTGCCCCGTGCTGTCTTCCTTCGGTTACCCCCACCCATTAGAAAATTAAATAGGCCGAAAAAAGTTGCAGTCAATTGCCTTTCCCGTTGTCATCAAATAAAAGACTATCATATACTTGCCGGCAAGTTACCCTCGCCTACCTGATAGTTTCTCGACAAGTTGATTTTCGAATTTCGGTAGCTAAAAAAATTTATCTTCTCTTTTTGAATAATTGAAGTCGACGTGGTGACCGATTCTAAGTGAAGTGTTGCTACTTATAGCCTGTTTGGTCGTGCTTCTAAAATCAGCTTATTTTGAAAAGTGTTTATAGGAAGGTATGGAGATCGAGAAATAAAATAGAAGGCTAGTAAGTAGTTGCGAGTGTATCCTTTTTTTACTTGTAGAATCAATAGTATTCTCATATTTTCTTACACTTCAACTTGTATTATTACCGGTTATTTCTTTTGCTACAGTTTCTTGTTATCCTATTATTGTTGGTATTGTTTCCTTTTCATGGTTTATACACTATTGCTTTTTTTTTTATAGGTAATTAACATTTTATTAATCACCAATAATCTTTACAATTCATAGCCTACTTTATAAACTCAGCAGCTATATCTATCAGATACTCAAAGAAGAAGATCTCAACCTACATACTATGTCTAATGAAACATAAAATGTTGAACTAAACTATTAATTCCTTTGGTAGATCTCACATTACATATGTAGGCTATTTCTCTAGCTATGCTATCAACACTTCTGCTTCTCTGTTGAAATATTCTCAGATTCCTTTCAATCCAAACACTATGTGTAACCTTTGCATATACCATTCGATACAATTGAGCTCCATAAGATCTGCCTTTAGCACTCTGTATCATCCATTATTGATGTTGCATCCAGGTATCTCGAACTACATCTTGTCTTTGCATCCAGTATAATACCTTCTGCCACACTGCCTTAGTAAATATGCATTCCACAAATAGATGGTCACTAGTTTCAGCATGAAGTTGACATAGAGAACATTTTGATTCCACAGTTACCCCCCATTTGATCAATCTATCTGCAGTTAACAGTCTCCCATGTAAATGTAGCCACATTGTGAATATGGATTTAGGTCTAGCTTTGTTTTGAAACATCATACACTTCCAGTTGACTCTAGGCCTATTCCCCAATAGCTGAAGGTAGAATTGACTCACCATGCTCTTGTTGATCTGCTGATTATGTTGTACCTGTTGTAGTATTATTCTGGCACTCAGAATCTGCCTGACCATCCAGCTTGCCTGTTGTGGGATTGCCATGTCTTCATGTCTCTTATCTTTGATGTAGAATGCATGAATCCACCTGATCCATAGTCTGTCTTGCTTACTTGCTACATCCCAACAGAGTCTTGCTATGGCTTCCCTGTCCCATATCTGTAGGTTAATCAAACCGAAGCCCCCAATTGAGTTAGGTGTACACATCCTACTCCAAGCCACCAGAGACTTTTTTGTAATGGTATTAATCCCAGACCAAATATAACTCCTGCAGTAGGCCTCTATCATCTTCATAACTTTTGCGGGCAAGTTGAATAGTTGTGACCAATAGGACTGGATACCAAATAGGACAGTTTGGACCAGTTGCACTCTACCTGCATATGAAAGCTTCTTTGCAGTCCATGAGGATATCCTTGCTGCAATCTTTTCTATCAGAGGGTACCATTGGATCAGAGAAAGTTTCTTGGTAGCAAGAGGAATGCCAAGATACTTAAATGGTAATTCTCCAGTTGTGTAGCCCAGCTTTTGAATAATCTCTAACCTGGTACTCTGTTGAACTCCTCCAAAATACACTGAGCTCTTCTTCAAATTTGCTTGTAAATCAGAAACTTGAGAGAAATGATTGAAACAATCATGCATATGAGAGATAGAGTTTAGATCTCCTCTAGCAAATAGCAAAAGATCATCTGCATAGCTTAGGTGAGTGATCCCTAACTTTGCACATCTGGGGTGGAACTTGAAACCGTTTACCTCCTTTAATTTGTTGTGACTTCTACTAAGGTACTCCATTACTATTGCAAACAGGAAAGGGGAAATAGGATCACCTTGTCTTAGGCCTTTGGCAGCATCAAATGGTGGGGTAGGCTCTCCATTGACCATGATAGTATAGTTGACAGTTGTTAGACACTCCATTATCCAGTTCACAAACCTTGCCAGGAATCCCATTTCAATCATAACTTGCTCCAAAAATCTCCATTCCATTGAATCATAAACTTTTTGAAGGTCAATCTTGATCATGCACCTAGCAAAAATATTTTTCCTTGTGTAACCTTTAACTAGCTCATGATCTAGTATAATGTTATCTGCTATCCTCCTTCCAGGTATGAATCCAACTTGAGCTTCACTTATCACTGATGCAATAACTTGCTGAATTCTGCCGGCTAAGACTTTAGAGATCAATTTATACAACATGGAGCAGCAAGCAATAGGCCTGTAGTCTCTTATTGTACTAGG
The DNA here is from genome assembly GCF_001879085.1 of Nicotiana attenuata. Classification (NCBI taxonomy): domain Eukaryota; kingdom Viridiplantae; phylum Streptophyta; class Magnoliopsida; order Solanales; family Solanaceae; genus Nicotiana; species Nicotiana attenuata. The sequence continues at coordinate 8,801,576 of NC_032000.1, read as the reverse complement.
ATTAGCCAATTTAGGAACCAATGTGATAGAAGTATAATTCACAGCTTTATATAACTTCCCAGTACTGAAGAACTCTTTAATAGCTTGGTTAACTTCATCTTTTATAATCACCCATGCCTTCTTGAAAAAGTAAGCATTGTAGCCATCAAATCCTGGTGCTTTATCACTATCAATAACACACAATCCAGTATAAATCTCTTTGTCAGTAACTTCAGAACATAAAGCAATTTTCTGTTGTTGTGACAAAATTGGGCCATTTTTCATAATCACCTTATTTATGGCAGGAAGAGAATGGGCTGCTGATCCCATTAAAGACTTATAGAAATCCCACCACTTCTTGCTTTATGCTTTCTGGATGAGTAAGCTTATCTCTTGTGACTGACACAAGCTCATTTATTTATTTTCTCTAGCTTCTTTCCTTCATAACAGCTGCAAAATACTTTGTATTTGAATCACCCAGTTTGATCCACTTAGTTCTTGCTTTCTGCCTTAATACACTTTCTTCAATAAGAGACCATTTTTCTAAATTCTGCAACAACCTTTTCTCTTCTTCAATCAGAGAGTCATTGTATGCTATATTGATCTTCTGCTGCACCTCCTCTAAGCTTATTCTGGACTGCTCAATCTTCATAGTGATAGTTCTAAAGTGCTCAGTATTTAGAGTCCTGAACAAAGGTCTTAGTTCCTTCAATTTTACCAGATGTTCTTCATTTTTCCCATAGTATAGATTGGTTCCATACTCTTTCTACAATGGATATAAAGCTGTCATGATCTGCCCACACATTAAAGAATCTGAAAGGTGTTTTACCAGGTTTAGGAGCTGAATGAAGAGTAATCACCATTGGACTATGATCAGATATGTATGGCAATCCATACTCAGTGACCACATGACCCCATTGCATCATCCACTCATAATTACCAAAGGCTCTGTCAATTCTGCTGCTGATCCTTTCTGCATCAGATTGCTTGTTAGACCAAGTGTAGTAATCACCTGTCCATGCTAGTTCATTCAAATTCAGAGTAGTTACACAATCAACAAAGTCCTGCACTTCTGTGTAAGTAATAGGATTGCCCATCATCCTATCATTTGTATATAGCACTGCATTGAAGTCCCCAGATAATAACCATGGTTTTTTGATTCCTGCTGCAATACTCTTTAAACCACTCCATAGCTGCTTCCTTTGTTCTACAGTATTTTATCCATATATAGCTGTAATTGTACAATCAACTATCCCCATCCTATCTTGTACCATACAGTGTATAAATTGAGCTGCAACACTTAGGATAGTAACATTGTATCACTGAGGATCCCAGGAAAACCATATCCTCCCATTTGAGGCATCTTGATAGTTGGTAGCATAGCTCCACCCTGGGATTATTTTTGTTATAATTCTGCTATCATTATGTTCCTTAACTCTTGTTTCCACTATAACTGCTAAGTTTATTCTTTGTCTACTAATGTATTTTTTCAGCTCTTTTTGCTTATACCTCTTATTCACCCCCCTAATATTCCAAAATAGCCACTTCATCAGTATGTCATTCTGGCTCTCCCCTTATCAGGGGGTACATTGCTAGTACACCATGAACCCTTGTTCAGTAGCTCAAAAGAATTCCTCATAGTAATAGCTGATAAAGCTGGAAAGTTTACCATATCCAGCTCAATCTTGTCCTCTATAGCTTTGCCTTTGTCCATTGTTCTTTCCACTATACACTGCTGTTGGGAGGGAGTTTGCATAGTATTCTGATGGACATTTGGCTGATCCTTCATTTGCTGTATTTTCTCAATGTCTGCATCTCCTACTTGACCAGGCTTCTGTGTTACAAACTGTTGTAAGCTAGTCTCCTCTGCTTGCTTAGTTTGATTAAAAACTTCTTTTATTGGTCCTTTTTATCTCCATTCCATGGTGACTTTCTTTGTTTCTCTTGCCTTGCTGCTTATCTTGTTGCTTATATTGTTGTTGTTCTACACCACATCTGTGACCAACCACTAAACATTTCTGACAAAATTCAGGTTTCCAGTCATACCTAACTGCCTGTATAAATGTCCTTCCATTAGGATCCATGACTGTTATCTCTGAAGGCAATTCTCTTGTAATGTTCACTTCTATCATCATCCTTGCAAAGGATACTCTCAATTTCTTTGCAGTACGCTCATCTGCATAGATTGGATTGCCAATTGCACTAGCCACTCTACTCAAAGAGTCATGGCCCCAGCAATTCATAGGAAGGTTAGGAAATTGAACCCATAGAGGAATTTCAGTGGGGAACTCCTCGTTGAAATTAAACTCTGGTGTCCATGGTTTCAATATGATAGGTCTATTGTTAAAGGTGTACGGTCCAGAATAGAAAATTTCTTTCATGTCTTCAGTAGTTTGAAATAGAGCCGTCAATATGGGCTTGGCCCGTTGGGCCAGCCCAGCCCAGCCCGTGATTTAGCAAGGCTGGGCTAGAATTTTTGGAGCCCATTTAAAAACGAGGCTTTTAAGCCCGACCTGTGTAAGCCCGTGGCCCGTGAAGCTTGACTCAGGCTGGGCTGGGCCGGCCCGTGGGCTTAATAAAAATACGTATTTAAAAATAACAAGAAGAGTATCCCAAGCTTAAAGCTTATTAAGCTCATCATATTAAAAGATCAAACTCTTAAAACATTAATTAGTTTTAAAAATTTAATTATTCTTACTATTTAACTAATTAATATTGCATACGAATTGTAGATGTAGAAGAAAGTGAAGATGTTAAGACAACCTTCTTACAAGCGGATTCAAATGTGTTTGATCAAGATGTTGTGTTAGATATCCCATAAGCGTCATGGGCGTTCTCGTGAATAGTTTGTTTTGAGTTTTGACTTTTAGTGAATGAAATATAGTCTTGTCTTTTACCTTTTTTGTGTTTATTGTGATATATTAGAACCGTATAGAAATTTATTAAGTTTGTGAAAATTTTCCAATAAGATTTTTTTAACTTTCAAATATTTATCTTTTTTTAGTTTAGAACTTAAAGAAAAAATATAAAATTATATTTTAAAAATGATGGGCCGGCCCGTGGGGGCCCGTAGCTCACATAGGGCTGGGGTGGGCTGATCATTATAAGGCCCATCAAAATGGTGGGCTAGCCTAGCCCAGCCCGTCAATTGCTAAGCCCACATGGGCTGGGCTGGGCTAGCCCAGCCCCGCCCATATTGACAGCTCTAGTTTGAAATTTGATGATATAGTACCTTTCCTCATGTAAATATAGGTCTGGTTCAACCATATTCACCCAATTAATCCCAATGAACCTCCTCATAGCATTGTATCCTGGAGATTCCCCAATTATGTATGCTATTATTGCACTCTTCCATTTCTCTGTTTCCAGATCTACCTCCTTTTTGTCTAATTGAACCACTACTTGGCCATCTATGAGTTGTGGGGGTATGTAAGTCAGAGACATACCATTTTCAACTGCTCGATTCCTCTGAAATAGATTTGTCCATGCTTTCTCTTGTTTATTAGCTGCTTCCTTAGGTTGATTATTCTACATTATCTCCCCTTCACTAGCTGCATGTACCGATTTCACTGTTCCATTGGCTGAGCTAGCAGCTTCCTTGCTTGCATGCTGAATCTGTACCTCTACTGAGCTGCTAGTTGTCTCCGGAGTACTCAGATCAAGTTTCTTCTTCACTTTCGAACCCATCGACAAAGATTCAGCTTCACCGCTTGCTCCTTGTACTGCCTCTGGTGTAGCTTCTTTGTTCTGCAAATTTTCTTCAGCTTGAATTTGAGCTCCCACAGAGCTACCATAGATAGCTATGGGGATCTTCCTGGGCCTTCCTCGTCCACGTCCGCGTACCTTACCTCTACCATTCGCCATGGAAACCACCAGCAGCGCACGTTAACTATCGTGCGCCGAGAGCATGAGCGAAGAGCAACTAGCCTGTCATTTTACACTATTGTTTTCATTTCAACTAATGATGTGACTATGCTTCTCCTGGGTTGAGGGTCTATCGGAAATAATTTCTCTACCTTCACGAGGTAGGGATAATGCAGGGTACACATTGACCTCCCCAGGCTTCACTTGTTGTTGCTTTTTCTCAAAAGTACTTTTTTGGCGAGAAGCAATTTATGTTTGGCCAATCAATTTGAAAATCACTTTTGAGTAGCAATTAGCAGTTTGATCAAGCTTTCAAAAAATATTTTTGCTTCTACTTAAAAACACTTTTTTCGGTCTAAAAATTTGGCTAAACAACTTTACTTTAATATAAAAAAATATTTCGCCATAATGATACTTGGCCAAACAGGCTATTAACCAAGTGTTATCACCAAAAAGTTAACAAAGAAAGTCTTAAAATTGCATACAACAGAAGTTAATTATGTCTACCATTTTTCACACATTATAATTTGAAACACTTTTTTAATAATAAAATATAGTATTTGGAACATTTTATTTAGTTTTGAGAATTACGCAGTCATGATGTCTTTAAACTTCCATCTCACTCTTATTTCATGACATGTCTTTTAGAACAAAAAATTCCATCTCACGTGCTCAAGCAAAATATTTTCCGTCATACTAAATACACTTATTTAAGCCAAAAAAAAAAAAAAAAAAAAAAAAAAAATCGAACAAATTAAAATGCAATAGGAGGTATATTAAAAGTTCTCATTTCATACTTCATTGACCAATCCTTTCTAATTCACGTTTTCTTCAAAGAACTTTTCTTGTAATTTCTTACCTAACGATTTAGAAAATATCAGATCGCCATCTAATTTAATGACATTCCTAACAAAACAAAAGGCACAGCTATAAATTTGCCCAAAATATGAATTAATTTCAACGTATACCCTACATATATATGATTATCCTGACTCGTGATCAGTGCCCTCTTATTTCTCTTTCAAAAAACGAGGAAAGGTCATGATGAGATGGTGACTATTATTCCTTAGATCGTTTTTTATGGTCCGAGGCGATCCGGGTTCGGTTATTTCAAAATCCAATCGAGTTCTTGCATGTGTTGCGGCTAACTCTTCCTTATTCGAGCAGATTAAGGCTCGTTAGTATGATGATCCGCACTTACTTGTTCTTTGAGAGACGGTACTACGAGATAGTGCAACGAGGTGAATATTGGTGAGGATGGTGTTCTGAGGCTCTAGCTAGGGTCGTTTATATGTTCTAATGTCAATGGCCTAAGGGAGTTGATCCTGGAGGGGCTCACTGTCCGTGTTATTTTTGCTTAGCATCAATCATGCTATTAGTCGATATTTGCGCAAGTTGATCTGAATATCATAATTATCAAAAAAATATTGAAGTTTGTTCTTTATTCTTTTTATAATATTTTTTTAAAGATTCCCCTACTCTGGTTCAAGAAAAATAGACTGGCAAAGACAAAATTTTACATGAAGTCAAATGTATGAACTGTAAGATTGAATCTTTAGCAGACAAACTGATGTATAATGCATAATTTATGGGTAAAATTGTAGTATTTTATTATTGGCCCTTTGACTTGATTGGCTAATTTCAATCTCAATTCTCATGATAGTTATTTAAACATTTATTAAGCATTTAGTTCCTATCCTCCAAGATGTTGGGCAAAATAGTCAAACATTTTCCCTTTTTTATATAATTCACTCGGTATCTGAAACGTTAGAGAAATGGTAAAGTTGATATTCAGTCTTCGTGTGACATATATGACACATGTTTGAGCCTTTGGTGACAAGTTTTATTTAATATTGATTTGGTGTGGTTACCTCTTTACCTTACTTCTTTCTTTCATCTTACCATTTTTATGTTATTAAATAATCCTATTTTTATTGTATTTTCTATATAGTAATTCTACCATTTATCATATTGTTTCTTCATAATATTGCAAGTTTATTCTTCATATTGCTGGTGTATGACATTATGAAATGACAACAAACAATACAATTTATCCAAATAATTACAATATAATCCAATATGATATATTATAAAACGACATGTAACAACCATCCAAACAAGTTGTAATCAAATAAGTAACATGCCAAATAAAGACAAGACCAAAAAGGATTAAAAAAATACATTAGCTTACATCCAACTCTAATCTCCGATAATAAAGGGAGTTAATTCATACTTTAATAGATCGCGAAATCTATCTTGTAATTAACTAAGTAAGAAGTGTTTAACTTATTCAAACGCAGATTGATTAAATATTAAGTAAATAGGATTATTATATCAAGCTCTATTACTGAGTGTACACCTGTGTACTTGGTGGCCTAAACAAATCACTTTTTAAAATAAAAAGTATTTGTATTATTATTTGCAAATTAAACTAATTAGTCCACGTGTCCCAACCAACTTAAGCCCTAGAGAAATTTAGTTTCCATTAGTCTATCGTTTTTTCAAATTATTGGTACCGGCTTAGAGTGAGAACCCAGTCCATAGCTTTACTTATCAGTTGCCTTGACCTAGGCCTCACATCGATCGTTCTGTCCACTGAACTCATCAATCAACCTTGACCTTGACTTTACTCCAACTCTATCTATTATTGCGCTATTTATCAGTGAGTGGTATTATTAGACTGATCTTTTGATGGGAGATGTTCTTTATTTTAGATAATGAAAGCATTCCATTACTACCAATCTAAAGAAATACGATCTCTCTGAAATATACGGTTTATGCCGGAAAGGTACAAAGTTAGACTAATTTGCAAACATTGGGCAATTTACTTATACCTACTATTTCGTTTAATCATGAGTATATCCTCCAAATATTATCGAAATAAAAATGATAAACCAATTACTCTTCCTACCTCATTTATGTAGTACTATATTATTATTTGAAGAATTAAATAAGCTTTTAACAATACCTTGTTTTTAAATGGAATAAGCTTATTTAATTGTTAAAGAAACCAGAATTTCTTTTTCAATTAACCTTGTTTTTCAGCTTCTTTCAAAAATTAAAAAAAAAAAAAATCTTTTTCGGTCAGTTTTTTCAGAAACATTACATTTATGCAAAAACTGAAAGAAGAATTTTGGACAACATTTTTTTTTATAACAAACGCCCCCTTAATTAATAGCATAAGGTTTTTAATATGACCAAAAGCAGATACAATAAATACTCATCATTTAGTGCTAAAAATAGAATATATCAAAAATAACAACCGAGATCTCTCTGTTGCTGAAGTTCTCATTGGCTCTGCACTTTTTTCCCACTACCCCCCCCCCCAACCCCATAACCCCCCCCCCCCCATACTTCTTCTTCTTCCTCCTACTACCACCACCTCACCACCACCATATCCATTTTCTAGGTACCTTCTTTTTTGGCTAAAAAAACAAAAGCAAAAAGCGAATTTTTTCAGCGTATAGCTTTTAGTGTACTCTGTTTGTTTGCTATTTGTCATCTTCTTGTCCCAATATTCTCTTATATGTAGTGGTGTATATCACTGTTATTCTTATCCTTTCTTCACATAGCTCACTTTCAATTCTTACCTATAGTTCTATCATGTTTATATATTCTTGAATTTTTGCCTTTTAGTGGGTCTTTTCCAGTTAATAATTTTTTATTTTATTTTAATGAAATATTTTATTTTGGTATAATGATGACATGAGTTGAGCTTAAAATGAAAAAGTGAGGATTCGTATAGCGGACCTTAACTTGTTTAGGACTGAAGCGTAGTTTTATTGTTGTTTGTTTGGTTTTGTAGATGCTTTCCTATATGAAAAATCTGAGCTTTTGGGGTTTCTGTTCTTGAATTTTCTTGTAAATTTTTATGCAAAGAGCATATCAAGTTGAAATTTTCTTTCTTGGATGGAATTGAGAATGGCTTTGGTCAGGATTTAAAGTTGGTAGGTGCCACTTGATTATATGAACATATTTTTAAATAATTTCTTTATATTTTCTATAATCTGGATCTGCCTATTGTTGCTTGTTCTGAGCTGCATACAGTGTAATCTTGTTATTTTTCTTTAATTTTCTTTGGTTTTCCTAATGAAAATGATTTTCTTTTTTGGTATTTGAAGGGAGAAATCTTAAATGAAGCGATATGGACAATGAGGATTCATACAGCCGATCCCAATTTGCATGCGATTGAGGTGCAATAGTGGTTGTTGTTTTGAAGGAGAAAGTAAAGGGAAAAGGAGAAAAGTATGGATCATAGAAGTCATCAGCAGCAACAGATGACTTCTGGCTTAACTCGATATCGATCCGCGCCAAGTTCTTATTTTTCCAGCCTATTAAGTAGTAATAATCCTGCTGCTGTTGCTGGTGGAGGTGAGAATTGTGGTTATGCAAGAGATGATTTTGATCAGTTGCTCAATTCTCGTGCTTCGAATACTGATATAAAGCAAGTTTTCGATAGATTTGTTGCTAATATTGATCCCCAAGATATGAATTCGAAAGGCCTAATTGGTGATACTCAGCAAAATCACATGAGTAATATGAATGTTAGATCAGAAGTTGTAGCTCCCACGAAACTAGAACATGAGCAAAGCCAAGCGCAACAGAGTCAGAATTCGCAGTTTGTTGCAGCAGTGAAACAAGAAACTCAGCAAAATAGTGATTATTCTTTGGCTTCACAGATGAATTATCAAACTCAAGCTCAACAAAATGACAATTCGGACCTTACTTCAGCCATGGATAATTTTGCCAGATTTTTGGGTGCGGCAGATTCAAATCGTTTGAACCAGACGAAAATGGATGGTGGATTTGGTGCTGGTAGTAGTAATTCAAATCTTACTCGTTTTAACAGTTCGCCTGCTGGATTCTTTGCACAATTTGATATTGAAAATGGTAAGCATTGTCTTGCTTCAACATTTTTGGTAGTGATTTTTATTCATTATCATGACTAGTGGTATAAGTTCAGATGAAGGGAATGCTTTTAGTTTATGTGGAGATTCATTTTATAAGTCATTTATACATCTAATTGTTCGTTTCGAATCTTGCATTATCTGGACTGAACCAAGATTCTATTTTTATTAAGCTATGCTTCTAAGTTTTAATTCTAATCTTCCTAGAAAATAAATTTACATGCATATACATATCATAGTCATTGGAGATAGCTAAATTAGTTATGAATCTAAGTAGAAGTTTGTGGTCATTTCCATCGTTTTGATCTGATATTAGAGTTTGAGTTTGTTACTAAAACTATTTCAGCAATTGACAGAATATGGTGCAATGAGAGGCATAGGGGGTTATGGAGCTGGTGGTAATGCTGCTGCCGAAGCATCATTTCCAACTCCAAACAGGTTTAGTAGTCAAACGGCTCTCCAATCCGGACAACCGCCTTCTTCGGGGTTGTTAGCTCCAATCTCTGATTTTGGAGCTAGAAGCATAGAAGAGGGCCGAGCAGGCGATGAAAGTTTTGGTAAAGGCCATAAAAATGATGAGAGTTACATGACAGGTTTCCCCATCCCTTCTTGGGATGATTCACAAATGTTGACCGATGATTTCCTACAAGTACCAGAAGATAATGAGGCCGAGCCGTTCTCCAATGTAAATGCATCTGATAATCAGGTACTTTTTTCATCACATTCATCGTTCTTTTACCACTGTATTGAAATGAAACAGGCGTAAATATTGCGGATTCATATGGGCTATGGCCTACCTAGTTTGTTTGGGATTGAGTAGTTGTAGTAGTAATTGTTGTTGTTCTTGAAGTTTTTTTTTACGCCTGAGTAATCTCATGTGTACATGGTTTTGGTAATCAGAATAGTGAAGGTCGAACTCGCCCTCCCACACTCTTGTCTCATTTGAGTTTACCTCAAACCTCAGCGGAGTTATCCGCCATGGAGAAGCTCTTGCAAGATTCAGTGCCTTGTAAAGTCAGAGCAAAGAGAGGCTGTGCCACTCACCCTCGTAGCATTGCCGAAAGGGTACATATCTCACAGCTGAAAAAATCTACTTTTTGATTCAAATTCAGATCACAAATCATGCAATATTTGAAGTTAACTCAAGTTGTTCTATCCTCCAAAGATGGGTTAAGCATGTACTGATTTAATTGTTACTAATCATAGGTAAGACGAACTCGAATAAGCGAAAGGATGAGGAAGCTGCAAGAGCTTGTTCCTAACATGGACAAGGTAATCTTAACTTACAATTTTACTCAAAATATGATGCAGTGGAAATTTAGGTTCTCTTATTCCTTAAAAAGGGCAGCCCGGTGCACTAAGCTTCCGCTATGCGCGGGGTGGGAAGGGCCGGACCACAAGGGTTTATAGTACGCAGTCTTACCCTGCACTTCTGCAAGGTTCTCTTATTCCTTCTTTTTTATTTTTTTTTTTCATTTTAAATTTCTTTGCAGCAAACAAACACAGCAGATATGTTGGACTTCGCAGCTGACTACATTAAAGAACTAGAGACACAAGTAAAGGTATATCTCAAAAGGAATCACAATGAGCAACACAAAGGGATTCCTTCAATTCACATTTCTGACTTCAACAGTTCAACTCAATGTACGATGACTCCATTTTCTTGAATTTTTTTTCAGGCACTATCTGAAAGGCGTTCGAAGTGTACATGCTCGAATAAATAGAAGACCACATTCAAAAATGATAAGGTAGGGCATTGTTGTGCACATTCTAGTGGGATAAAAAAGATTGACAATGAAATAGCAAGCAGATAGGTAGATTCTCTTTTGGTACTTAAAAAAGAAGAGAATAGGCTGTCATTTTTGGTGTGTAAAGATAGATGCATATTCATCTGTTGTAACATAATATCCTAACTGTATATAAATTTCCATTGTCATTTTTTCTTGACCTGAAGGTAAGCGTTGGCTTAACTGGTAAAATCGCTGCCGTGTGACCAGGAGGTCACGGGTTCGAGCTGTAGAAATAGCCTCTTGCAGAAATGTACGGTAAGGCTGCGTACAATAAACCCTTGTGGTCCGGCCGAGCTTAGTGCACTGAGCTGCCCTTTAATTTTTATTGACCTTTTGTGTTTCTGTGAAAGGAATAGAATGTTAGGACTGGATCAACTGCTTTTGTGGACTATTTTAGTTAAAAGGTTGTTAGGTCTTTTTTGTTATGATGCGTAAATATGTGTGTTTCCATCCAGAAAGTCTAATAACTCTTTTTAGATAAAAAGGAAGCACAACATCTTTAAATTTAGTAGACCCCCTTCTGTTATCCTTGCAGTTTTTGTATACCTGATAGGGGTGTACATGGACCGGGTTGGTTATAGTTTTTATCAAAACCAAACCAAACCAATTATATGAGTTTGGATTGGTTCGGTTTTGTCGGGTTTTTCGGGTTTTTTGTTACTTACATACAATTTGGATCTTACTTTGTTAAATATCCGATAAGTAAATATCTATTTAGTGAAAATATATAAAAGAATTGACAAACATATTATTGATTAAAATATTCTTAATGGGAGAGTTCTATTAGTAACACATAATAATTATTTTTTTAGTCGTCTGACAATAATTTTTTGTTGATATACACTTTCAGGTTAACCGAATTTACTAATTAAAAAATCAATATGATACCTAAATATTAATAACCACTTCACATTCGAAAAAGATATAAGAATTTAATAAATCTTAACATATGATATGAATATGGAAGAACAAAGAGATAGACGCATTTCAGTAACACTTGATAAGCAAGTGATCATACAACCCATTATTTAAGTCAATAAATATGGAGCACTGCATGTTCTATAAAAATTTATATTCCGCAAGAGATCCCAAATATTTCTAGACATTTTTCTAAAGAATTTTTTTATTATAAAATCTTAAAAATATATATAAAAATTATATATTTATATGTCGGATTGGTTCGGGTTTTTTTACTCAATACCAAATTAAGTCGGGTTTTTTAATCGGTTTGGTTTGACTTTTCGGTTTGATGCGGTTTTTCGGTTCGTCTTGTACACCCCTAATACCTGACTAGCAAACTATCCATACTGTATTTGTTCCGCTTCGTTTTATATGACACTATTACTATTCGAGTTCTCTAAATATTTAAAGATTTTTTTAGTTGCAAACTTTTGAATTAAGCCATATTAATGATTAGGTGGCTAATAAGTAGTGTTTCCATGCTATTTCATTAAATGTTCAAGGGAAATTTGAAGTTTCGAAAAGTATTCAAAAGGGGTTGTTACATGTAGTTAATGTTAGTAATTGCATAGAGTATGCTAATACATAAGGTATAAATTGTTGTCTCCTTTCTTTCCAAAGAAAGTGACATGTTCCTAAAATCTATTTTCAAAATAATTCAGCTTATATTGTAAAAGATGGGAAGTTTTAGCCAGTCAGTGTAGTCTTGTTGATCCATTAATTCTAACAAGTTACTTTTCATCCTTTTCAAATTAAGAACTTATTTGATGTAGTTCTTGAATATATAAAAAATTTATATCAGAAGCAAGATATTTAATGTTGGACTTCATATTAGAAAAGATATTAGTTTGGGGCTATGGTATGCAATAAGACATTCTTAGCACGTAGTGGTTAATAAAGTGGATTAAGAACTATGAGGTATTAGATTCAAATTCCAGCGGAGGCAACCATACTAGATGATTTTTCATATCTGTCAAGCTTTGGTGGACATAGTTATCCGGTACCTGTTGCTGGTGAGAAGTAGCAGGTATCCCATGGATTTAGTCGAGGTGTGTGCAAGTTGGCCCGTACATCATAGTTATAAAAATAATATTATCTGACACCTATACTGATGAGAGATGTAGATATTTCGTGGAATTGATTGAAGTCTCGCAAATTGGCCCGGACACTACGATTACTTAGAAAAAAACATTCTTAGATCCAATATTAGAATATGGTGGAAGTGGTCCAAAGTAGTTAGAAAGTGAGAGTCATGTCATGGATGATCTCATCCTCCAACCATTTTAACCCCAAAAAGAACTTGACAGCACTTTCTAGTTTCTACTATTTGAGGGGCTTGGTTAGTTAGTACATTACCAGAATGACCATCTTTACACATTTTGTGATGGGGTTGGGTGGGACTAAGGGTAGGGGCAATATTTAGTGTGGGGACCTACTTTACCATTTGCATAAAATAGACCCCTACTCCTTTTAAGATAGAGAGAACTTGATGCTGGTATTTTCTCAACCATAGAAAACTTCTCAGCAAAGGTTTCTGTCGCAATAGACCTGTCAAATGGGTCGGATTGACCCACGAACCAGCCCACATAACCCACTAAAATTGATCTTTTAATTGGTCTATGACCCACGAAACCCTAACCGGACCAACCCATTAATTTAAGGGCTGGGCTATAATATTTTGACCCATTGAACCGGAGTGGACCCGAACCGGTAGCTGACCCACAGGTCAACCGGTCCAGACAAGCTCACATATATATTCAGATAAGTGGTAAAAAATTGAATCCAAACATTGAAGAAAGAATATAGCACCAGACATTATGAGGCGTCTTGTCGAAATAGTCGAATTCCATATGGCTTAGACTATTAGTTATAGAAATAGTCGAATTCCATATGCTTTTCATATTTTAATGTTAATAAAATATGAATTTCCTTTCATTTTTATTCCAATTGGCTTCAAGGACATGTAGTAATTTCAAGTTCGTATATATGTAAGAGCTCGAAATTTTTATCATTTATTAGTTTTTAACTTTTTTTAAATTAGATTGGATTCGGCCCATTAGGGCGCGAGCTTAAGGGGGTAGAAATGGCGTGGGATAGCCACTATTTAAGGTGGTATTTATTTTTTATCCAGCAATTCTAATGTTGAGCAAAAATAGCCACTACCCTATTAAAATTAATATGAAAAGACAATTGTACCCTTTCCTCCATTGCTTTTCTTCCCAAACCCTTGCTTCTCTCAACGTCAGTAGCCTTGGCAAGGACCTCGAAGAACTTCTCACCCTATCTCGCCTGGCCGTGATGTTCAAGGATAGTGATAATTATCATTGGAGAGATTAGATCTTCTCGTGTGCGGACTACTAAGAAATATATAAATAATTGCAATTAGTTTTGCTCATACAGACAAGCAACTAAATCGTCATCACTTGTATTTTCATCAGACTAGTAATGAAAAGGTTATGTAGATTTGTCTTATCAATGTTGCATCCAAGCCAAATCTGACATCAATCTTATATGTAAATTGCAATTTTTTTTTTTTTTTTTTTTGTGAAAAGATACAAATAACGTTTGGTTTTCTGCTATGTTATGGATCCTGAACTTACAGTTACAAGTTCAAAAGTTAAGGACAATTGATCCCGAACTTCGAGTTCCAAGTTCAAAAGTTAAGGCCACTTGGTAATGAACTTAGAATTACAAGTTCAAAAGTTAAGGACACTTGGTCCTGAACTTAGACTAACAAGCTCAAAAGTTAAGGACAATAGGTGCAGAACTTACAGTTACAAGTTCAAAAGTTAAGGACAATAGGTCCTTGACTTTGATTTCCAAGTTCAAAAGTTAAGGACAGACAGTCCTTAACTTACAGTTACACGTTTAAAAGTTAAGGACAAGCAGTCCTTAACTTACAGTTACAAGTTCAAAAGTTAAGGACAATAGGTCCTTAACTTTGATTTCCAAGTTCAAAAGTTAAGGACAGACAGTCCTTAACTTACAGTTACACGTTCAAAAGTTAAGGACAAGCAGTACTTAACTTACAGTTACAAGTTCAAAAGTTAAGGACGCTTGGTCTTGAAGTTTGAGTTCCAAGTCCAAAAGTTAGGACATGTAGCCTTGAAGTACTGAACTTAGAGTTCCAAGTTCAAAAGTTAAGGACATGTAGTCCTGAACTTAGAGTTACAGGTTAAAAAGTTAAGGACATGTAGTCCTGAAGTCCTGAACTTAGAGTTCCAAGTTCAAAGGTTAAGGACATATAGTCCTGAAGTCCTGAAGTTAAGGACATGAGCAGAAGGGTATTTTCGTCTGGGCAGTTAAAGTTTATTAAAGCAGTGGCTAAAGACTAAAGATATTTTAAACGGTGGCTTAAAAGTAAATACATGTGTTATTAGTGGCCAACCGTGCACTTCCCCACCATTATGGTCGAGCTGTGGGCTCCTTATTGTGGAAAATAATACTATTGTTGATTTCTATGGTAAGTTGTAATATTTGAGCACTTGAGGTGTAAATTGTGGTATTTTGTCATATTTGAGCACTTGAGGTGTAACTTGTGAAATGTTGTGATATTTGAGCACTTGTAATGCCCCTGTTGATGCATATTTACTTTTGGGACTAGGAGGCGGCACCTCAGGAGATCTCCCTGTCTTGCATATTTACTTTTGGGACTACGAGGCGGTACCTCGGGTGTAACGACCCGATCGATCGTTTTGAGTTCTAGCGCTCCGTTCAACAGCCTGAGGCCGTGAGCAGCTTCATTTCAGGTATTGTGACTTGTGCGCGTGGCCGGAATTGAATTTCGGGAAGTCCAGAGTTGATTTGGAAAGAGAATTCTCATTTCGGAAGCTTAAAGTTGAAAGAATGAACTAGGATGGGATTCTTGAGTAAACGACCTCGGAATCGGGATCTGAAGGTTCCAGTAGGTTCGTATGATGATTTCGGACTTGGGCGTATGCCCGGTGCGGGTTTTGGATAACCCAAGAGTGTTTTGGCGCCCATTGTGGAAGTTAGCATTTTTGAAGAAATTTCTTAAGTTTGGCTTGAAGTGTATTTCAGTGTTATCAATGTCCGTTTGAGATTCCGAGTCTGAGAATAGCTCCGTATGGTGATTCTGGAGTTGGGAGCGCAATCGGAAGTGAATTTGGAGGTCCGTAGGTCATTTTGGAGCCATTTGGCTAAAGATAGAAATTTGAAGGTTTTGAGAAGTTTGACCGAGGGTAGGTCCGTAATGTCGAATATGACTTGTGCGCAAAATTTGAGGTCAATCGGACGTGATTTGATAGGTTTAAACATCGGAAATAGAAGTTTGAAATTTTGAAGTTCATTAAGTTTGGATTGGAGGTCGAATCATGATTTTAGCGTTGTTTGATGCGATTTGAGGCCTCGAGCAAGTTCGTAATGTGTCTTAGGATTGGTTGGTATGTTTGGTTGGGGTCCCGGGGGCCTCAGATGGATTTCGGGGGGTTAACGGATCGAAATTGGGATTTTTGGACAACTGAAGGATCTGGTTGCTGGTATTTTCGCTTCTGCGGTGGGTTAACCGCAGAAGCGGAAAGGGAGCCGCAGAAGAGATTTTTGGTCAAAGGCTTGAGGATCGCAGATGCGGTCAAGGTTCCGCAGAAGCGAGACCGCATCTGCAGAAAGGTGGTCGCAGAAGCGGAAGTGCGCGGCTTGGAGTGGACCGCAGATGCGGTCAGAGTTCCGCAGAAGCGGGACCGCATCTGCGGAAGGCATATCGCAGGAGCGAAAGAGGGCGGCCTAAGGAGGACCACAAATGCGGCATTTTAACCGCACCTGCGGAACCGCAGAAGCGGTCAAGGGACCGCAGGTGTGGAAACAGCTGAGGCAGTGAGGTCTTTTAAAATTCGGGGTTAGGTTCATTTCAACCCCATTTTCTTCCATTGGAGTTGATGGGGAGCAGCTTTGAGGTTCCATTTTCGTCACTCATTATGAGGTAAGTAATTTATGCTAGCTTTGAGTTAAATACAAAGTTTATACATGGATTTAGGCAAGGAAATTATGGAAAAATTTAGGTTTTGGTGGAAAACCTAGAAATTGGCATTTCTTCAAATTTGACCACGATATTGAGTAAGGAATTTAGTGAAAATTATATATTTGAGTTCCTAAGGTCATGGGTAATCTTTATCTTCGAAAAATTTCGGATTCCGGGCACGTGGGCCCGAGGGCGTTTTGGTTAAGTTTTCGATCGGAGTTAGGAATTGCTATAAATTAAATTGTAATGAACAATTGAGCATATGGATTTGCGTAACCGTTGGCTAGTTTTGGAGCGTGGTGCATCAATTGGAGTCTTCGGAAAGGCGTGGAATGCCGGTTATGGATCTTCGGAGCAAGGTGAGTCCCCTTTCTAACCTTGTGAGAGGGAAATGTTCCCATAGGTGAATTAATCGGATATTTGCTCCTATTTGTGGGGGCTACGTACGCACGAGGTGACGAGAGTTCGTGTGTAGCTACTATTATGCTATTGTCCGGGTAGTCTAGGACCCAAAATCATGCTTAACTTTGAATATTTGTAACCTTATAAATAGTTGAAATGCTTAAACCACCTCAAAATAGTAAATGAATTCCTAACAAGATGTAAACCTCCTTTTCTTAAATTGTTAAAAGAGAATTAGCTTTTCTTTGAATAATTGCCCCATGTTGGCTCCTCGATTGAGTGTCTCTATGTGTTTATTTTGGAACGGGCCGAACGCCTCGGCAGATTAAATAGATGCATCTATAGGCGCGCCGTCGACCCTCGGCAAGTGCACAGTTTATTTCTGTTGGATCGGGCCGTCGCCTCGGCATGATGTGCGCATGCTTGTATTGCTTCCTTGAGCTTAATTGCGTTATTATTGCCTCTTCATGGCTTGAAGTTATTTGGATAATTACGAAAAGAAATCTTGAAAATTTTCTATAAAAGAATTATTTGTTTACTTGTTTCCTTCTATTTGGACTAAGATCATGTTTGTAGAAATCCATAACTTAATGTATAACTGACCTCACTATTGGACCATTAGTAAGTGTCGAAGTCGACCATCTCGTCTCTACTTCTTCGAGGTTAGGCGGGATACTCATTGAGTACACGTTGTTTTTTTACTCATACTGCACTTCTGTGCATTTTTGTTGCACAGGTATATGTAACTCTTCTGGCCTACAGGGCGTAGCAGCACGGATGATTTGGGGGCTAGGTGAGTTGCATTATTCGAGGCGGCCCGCAGCTAGAATAGCCCTTTTCAGTACATTGTATTTATTTCCTGTCCATTGTATTCCGGACGGATGTCGTATTTTATTTCCTTATCAGTAGATGCTCATGCACTTGTGACACCGGGTTCTGGGATGGTTGTAAGATTGTTAAATATCTACTTGGTTAAAGACATTATTCTTATTTCAATGAATTCCACTACTTGTTGTCTAAATGTATAAAAGGAACGATTCCCTTAAGTTTAAAACAAGGAGTTTCTAGTTATTGGTTGTTGGCTTGCCTGACAATGGTGTCCGGCGCCATCACGATCCTTAGTGGATTTTGGGTCGTGACAACATGGTATCATAGCACTAGGTTCCTAGGGTCTCACGAGTCATGAGCAAGTCTAGTAGAGTCTCGCGGATCGGTACGGAGACGTCTGTACTTATCCTCGAGAGGCTGCAGGACTGTTAGGAGTACTTCCCTTCTTGATTCCTTATAGTGCGATTTGATCCTTGGAGGCGTATGCCTTTAATTCCTTCCTACTCAATCTTACGCGACGCAAAGCGCTTGTTATAAATCGAGAATTGAGGAATTGTAACGGTACTATAGATGTGGTGCGGGATGTTTCTCCCGGTGTAGTTGATTTGATTATTATCGTCGCCTTATGGAAGGATATTTTAATGTTTCAGCTCAGTAACGGTACTTCTGAGGGCTTTGGGGATAGGCACAAGTTACCATGATGCCTATGAATGACTGTCCCGCAGTAGTGATATGATGGTAGGATGTTTGCCCACGTGTCGGGGCAGTGAATGACTTGAAGGGAGGTTTACTCAGTGCTTAATCAAGAGATTCAGTATTTTATTCCCGGCAGGGGAAAGGCAAGCGGACTAAGGATGGTCAGATGTGGGCTAGTGGAAGTAATGAGACTTGGTATTTGCAAGCGTGGTGGAGTTTTCTTCTATGATGGGGTGTCGTTGTCCTAATTGAACGTACTAAGTTTGTCGGTGTTATGATCTGCTACAATTCGCCTTTGGGGCAAGATATTGTGATAGTATTGGAGATACAACTGTTAGATATCGCAGGGTGCAGAGGTTCAGGATTGAATTAGTATTTCTAATGTTGACGGTTCGATAAAGATGACCTTCGGAAGGGTTTAAAGTTAGCGGCAATTTGTTAGAACATATTTTAATGATGCAATTAATATGCATGTGCAGGAGTTCAAAGAAGTAAAAAGGAAATATTGGAACGGCTATGTCGAACAAGGAAGGAAATCATTCAGAAGGGAAGCTGCCTGAAATACTTACGATGTACAAGGAAAGAAATAGTACTACATCAGCAAATCAGGATTAGCTCCATGATTTTGGGAAATCAAATCTGCCATAATGGAATAAAGATTCAACGCAATCTGTGATTGACGAGTCAGATCAAATCACTGAAGAACTATTAAAGCTAGAAGGCGGTCAAGATTGGAAGGTCCAACAATCAAGGAAGAATCCTGTCAAACCCGTTATCTGCCGAAGGAAAAGGTCTGAAGAGAAGCAACGGATAGTTCTTTATTCTTGGAAAGAATCAACTCTTTCCAAGGATCAAAACCCTTGCAAGCCTTCACCATTGATCCTTGTATAAATTCACAGTGTAACTCTATCCTTAGTATACTTTGATCAAACCAAAATAACTCTCTTCATTCTACTGTAAACAAGCATAGTATCCTATATAGATCTGCTGTGTAACAAGTCAGGGATAGAAAGAGGGCATACAACTGGTGAGGCATTGTATCAAACGAGTGCTAGAGAAACTGAGCGACATACATAAAATCTGTACTCGAAAGAAAACTTATTCACTTGAAGAGTAATCCCTTGCAACCCAAGGGGACTGGATTAGGATTCACATTGAATCCGAACCAGTATAAAAATTCCTGGTGTCTTTAAATTTTTGCATTTACTTTCTGCTTATTACCTCGAATTACTATCTCTGCAAGATTGTCATATTTAGTCGACTACTTAAGTTTTAAGTCAACTTGTTAACGATTAACTTTAATTATCTACAATTCATCCCCCCCCCCCCTCTTGTACTTTCTATTGGTATCAGAGCAATGCTCACACTTTTGTTTTCTGCTTAACAGCTTGTGAGAAAAAGATCATGGCAAATCAGGTTATCATAGGAGCTCTCTTTCAGGAAGGAACTTCACAAGTAAGGCCACCTTACTTCAATGGACAACATTTTTCCCACTGGAAAATTCGAATGGAAATCTTCACCAAGGCATACGACGTCAAGGTGTGGAGAGTTATCAAGAAGGGAAACTATCCACTGCCTGTCAGCACTCCAGCACTCGCTGATCCTGATGACATAGACTCATACACAAAAGAACAACTGGAAGTTGTCCAAATAAATCACAAGGCAAGAAATCTGCTTCACAATGCGATAAGTGGTGAAGAATATGAGAAAATATTTAGCTGTGATACAGCCAAAGCGATGTGGGACAAACTTGAGGTTACCTACGAAGGTACCGGCAAAGTAAAGGAAACTCACATCAATATGCTAGTTCACGACTATGAACTGTTCTCAATGAAGGAAGGAGAATCCATCGAAGAAATGTTTGCCAGGTTCAGTAAGATAATCAGCGACTTGAAAGCTTTTGGCAAACCTTACACCAATGGCGATCAAGTTAGGAAAATTCTCAGAAGTCTACCAACCACTTGGCAGACCAAAGTGGTCACCCTGGAATCTCAAGATCTTAACAAGTTATCATATGATGAACTTCGAGGAGAGCTCATTGCTTTTGAAAGAACACACCTGAAAAAGACAAATCAAGAGGAGAAAAAGAAAAGTGTTGCATTCAAAACTACTACTGAAGCGGCTGAAAATGAAATTGATGATCCTGAAGCCCTACAAGAAGAAATTGCTATGATGTCTAGAAACATGGATGGACTGATGAGAAGATATAGAAATACAAAGAAAGGGAGATTTCCACCAAGAAGATCTAGACAATACAATCAACAAGATACGAATGATGGAAAATGCTACGAATGTGGAAAATTTGGACACATCCAAGCGGAGTGTCCAGAACTGAAAAGGAAGATCTCTAGAGGATTAAACAAAAACAAATCATTTGGAAGCTGGAGCGATGAGGATGACTCAGACCGTGAAGAAATAGCAAATCTTTGCTTCATGACAATCCTAGAAAATGAGATCAACAAAACTTCAGGATGCTGGACAGATGAAGATGATTCAGACGATGAAAACTGTTTTATGGCAAGAGGAGAAACTAGCGAGGTAAGATCTTATGACTGTGATAGATATAATGAATTGCAGGACATTCTTGATTCCACCTTAAAAGAGTCTCAAAAAATGATGAATAAGCTTAAGAGACTCACTATGGAAATCAAAGACTGGAAACTCAAACATGAAGTATGTGAAATTGAAAAGGACGTACTTCAAGAAGAGTTTGAGGAATTGCAAATGCAACTTAACAGCTTGCGCAAATCCACCAGTCACAGTTCTGTTAGGTCAAACCAGATGACTTACAAGTCAACTGGAAAGGAACCAATCAGAACTAAATCGACCAGTCGGTCGGACTAGTCGACTAACAAGTCAACTGGAACAGAATCAGCTAATCTCATGATAGCTAGTTCCAATGCTTATGAAAGACCTGAAAACAGGTCTGCGGCTAAATGTCACTACTGTAACAAAAGTGGGGATAAATATTCTGGTTGTCAATTTCATAAACATCATATGTCTGGATGGGTTTGGAAACCAAAAAACTCTGAACCCAGTAACACTAACTCTCCGGGACCCAAGAAAGCTTGGGTACCTAAAAGAAAGTAATTATTATGTATTGCAGGAACACCATAGAATAAGTCGCAAAGGAAAATGGTACCTAGATAGTGCGTGTTCCAGTCACATGACAGGTGTCAAAAATCTTTTTAAGGAGGTTACAAAGATTGATGGAGGAAGCGTCAAATTTGGAGATGATTCAAGAGGCAAAATAGTTGGAACTGGAACTATTCCTTTTAACAACAACTGTGACATTACTGAGGTATATCTTGTTGATGGACTAAACTACAACCTCCTCAGTATAAGTCAACTCTGTGACTCAGGATATGAGGTAAAGTTTAAGAGAACAGGCTGTGCCATAGAAGACGAATCAGGTAAAATAATTCTTCCTGGAAAAAGGTACGGAAATGTTTACATACTTAATGGATTTGAAAATATAGATGGTCACATTTGCCTAACTTCTATATCTGATGATCCCTGGTTGTGGCACAGAAGACTAGGACATGCCAGCATGCATTTGATTGAAAAATTATCCAAGCATGATTTAGTTATTGGCTTACCCAAACTGAATTTCTCTAGAACTCATATTTGTGATGCATCTCAGATGGGTAAGCAAACTAGAAACTCTTTCAAAAACAAAGACATAGTGTCTACTTCAAAACCGTTGCAATTACTTCATATGGACTTATTTGGACCTACTAGAACTGCTAGCATAGGAGGCAAGAAATATGCTTTTGTTATTGTTGATGACTTTTCACGTTTTACTTGGGTAATTTTCTTATCTCATAAAGATGAAGCCTTAAGAAATTTTGAAGTTTTCTGCAAGAGGATTGAAAGAGAAAAGGGCTATCTGATCTCAAAAATCCAAAGCGACCATGGAGGCGAGTTTGAAAGTAAAGCATTTGAAGATTTCTGTAACGATCAAGGTTACACTCACAATTTCTCAGCACCCCGCTCACCACAGCAGAATGGAGTTGTGGAAAGGAAGAACAGAACACTTCAAGACATGGCAAGAACCATGTTATTAGAACATTCACTCCCAAATCATTTCCGGGCTGAAGGTGTGAGTACTGCGTGTCACATTCTCAACCGTTGTCTCACAAGGCCTATTCTGAAAAAGACTCCCTATGAACTCTGGAAAAGTAAACTTCCAAATATCAGTTACTTTCATCCATTTGGAAGCAAGTGTTTCATTCATAACAATGGTAAGGATAATCTTGGAAAATTTGATTATGAAGGTATCTTCCTTGGTTATTCATTAAATAGCAGATCTTTCAGAGTCTTTAATAAACGTACTTTATGCGTAGAAGAATCTGTTCATGTTATATTCGATGAAAATAATCCCTTGGTCGAGAAAGGCATTAATGCAGGTGACGAAGATCAAACTCAAGAAGTTCAGGACAAAGGAAAATTACAGGAGTCAACTAATCCTGCAGAAGTGGTTGAGTCGACTGAACAAATTAGCAATAACACTCCGGAACAATGTACGGAGTCAACTACAAGCACTGTTCGACTAAATGAATGGAGAAATGAAACTGAATATCCACAGAAATATATCATAGGAGATCCAAACGAAGGAATGAAAACCAGGGCTGCCCTTAAAAAGAAAGCAAACATTGCTTTGATCTCTCAAATAGAGCCGAAAAAAGTAGAGGGAAGCTTTGAAGGATTCAAGCTGGGTGAAAGCCATGCAAGAAGAACTAGATCAATTCAGCAAGAATCAAGTATGGAAGCTGATACCCTGACCTGAAAATGTATCCGTCATTGGAACAAAATGGGTGTTCAGGAACAAACTAAACGAAGAAGGACAAGTCATAAGGAACAAAGCCAGATTAGTTGCTCAAGGCTACTCACAACAAGAAGGATTCGACTATGATGAAACCTTTGCCCCAGTAGCTCGATTAGAGTCTATACGAATCTTGTTAGCTTACGCATCATTTAAGGGATTCAGACTGTTTCAAATGGATGTCAAAAGCGCTTTTCTGAATGGATTCATCGAAGAGGAAGTTTTTGTGAAACAACCCCCAGGCTTTGAAGACTCAAAATTCCCTTATCATGTGTACAAGCTTACTAAGGCCCTATACGGACTGAAACAGGCTCCACGTGCTTGGTATGACAGGTTAAGTACCTTCCTTGTTGATCATGGGTTCACCAGAGGTAAAATTGATACTACTCTATTCATTAAACGATCAACAGAAGGTAATCTTATCATTCAAATTTATGTTGATGACATTATCTTTGGTAGTGCTAACTCTCTTATGTGCAAGGAATTTGCAAACCTCATGCAAAGCGAATTCGAAATGAGCATGATGGGTGAACTCATATTTTTCCTTGGGCTTCAAATTCATCAATCTGAAGAAGGAACCTTCATCTGTCAAACTAAATATACAAAGGAGCTGATCCAAAAATTTGGCATGAGCAATGCAAAATCAATTGGCACTCCTATGAGTCCGGCTACAAATTTGGATAAGGACGAACAGGGTACTCCAGTTGATGAAACAAAATACAGAGGAATGATTGGATCACTACTGTATCTGACCGCAAGTCGACCAGATATTATGTTCAGCGTTTGTAAATGTGCCAGGTTTCAGTCGGCTCCTAAGGAGTCACATCTAACTGCTGTAAAAAAGAATTATTCGATATCTTATTGGCACAGTATCTTATGGATTATGGTATCCTCGCTCTAACTCGTTTAAATTAGAAGGTTTCTCAGATACAGATTTAGCAGGTGATAAAGAAGACCGGAAAAGCACGAGTGGCACTTGTCAATTACTAGGAAAGGCTTTAATATCCTGGAACAGTAAAAAGCAAGCATCAGTCGCCTTGTCCACGACTGAAGCTGAGTACATTGCCATTGGTCAATGCTGTGCAAAACTCTTGTGGATGTCACATCAATTGGGTGACTATGAACTTTCCTTCAAACCTATACAAATCTTTTGTGATAATTCTAGTGCAATTTGTCTCTCTAAAAATCCTATGCATCATTCTAGAGCAAAGCATATAGAAATGAAACATCATTTTATTAGAGATCATGTTCTTAAAGGTGACATAGAATTAGCTTTTGTGGCACTTCTGCCCATTAGGATATTTTACTATGTTGGGAGATTTTTTTTGAGAAAATTACTTGGCATCATTTGTTTTTCAAAAAACTCTTAGGACCAAAGTATTATTTTTCAAAAACTTGTCATAATACTCCTTTTCAGTGCATTAATTACGCAGCGGTTTTTTCCCTCACCGTAAAGGCAAACCTCCCGCGCCTCCTGAGCAAGTAGATTTAGTCTGATTCTGAGGGTTTCCCTCAGTACTTCCTCCCTCCTGCCTCTTCCACTCCAAAGAAATCGAAGTTCGATTTCTCTGCCTCACTCGATTCCGACCTAAATTTCTGGGACACCCCAAATAGGGATTTCTTTT
>NC_032000.1:8749826-8776622 GCF_001879085.1 Nicotiana attenuata | reverse complement strand
AATTAGAACTTGAAAGAGAGGGAAAATCGATTAGGGTTTGTGGATAATTTTTGGGAGGAAGTTTGCAGGGGTTTAGGTCTGGTTATTTGTGATATATAATGAGGGTTATATTGCAGGAGATAACCCTTTAAATGGGCTCTTTGGCCGACCCGAAATTTCCTATTTTTGGGCTATCATTTAACCAAGTAGGTGACACACCTACTTGTCACCTAGCAGCTTGTGCAGTCTCGCAAAAATGCCTATATCTCTCTACTCCAATGTCGTATTGATGAACGGTTTAATGAGTTGGAAACTAGACTCATAGATCTTTAATTTGATAGGTAGATCATCCCCTAATTCCAAGTATTTTGGGAGAAAATATCAGTTACATTTGACCTAATTTTCAGCACATTTATGAATGGAACTTGTGATGACCTTTTTCCAACTTTTGTTCCACAACTCGCTTGACTTCAAAACATAACACCAACTATCGTACGACTAAAACAACTCATAATTTAATCTCCTTATAATGTTAATAACCCTAGTATCACCCCAAAAGTACATGGTAAAACATTCCAACTTGTCGACTTTCGACGAAACTTATTTTCTTCAATTCGTTTAGCTTCTAAGCCTTCAAACCCTCTTGCTACTTGGTACTAATGATCTTAAATATTTGTAACCTCCACGTTAACATGATTAACTTACTTTATTTGCTTCCAAATATAATCTCATTTTCGAGCTTACATCAATGACTTACGACGTACTCTCACGTATGAAAACTTGGGGTGTAACACATATATTACCTGAGTAAAAAATTCACACCTTATGAAGTACAATATTCTCTGCTTGAACGCACTTGCTGTGCTTTGACCTGGAAAGCTCAGAAATAGAGGCATTATTTCTGTGCCTACACTACATACTTCATATCCAGGATGGATCCCCTGAAGTACATATTCCAAAAACCCATGCCGACTGGAAAGTTGGCCAAATGGGAGATACTGTTGAGTGAGTTCGATATCGTTTATGTAACTCAAAAGGCAGTCAAGGGACAAGCATTGGCAGATCATCTTGCTGAAAATCCGGTGGGAGGAGAATATGAACCCTTGAAAATGTATTTTCCTGATGAAGAAGTATCATTCGTAGGAGAAGACATTGCTGAAGCATATGACGTTTGGAGGATGTTCTTTGACGGAGCCGCAAATTTCAAAGGAGTAGGTATTGGATCAGTTTTGGTATTAGAAACGGGTCAACATTATCCCGTATCTACTAAACTTAGATTTCCCTGCACCAACAACATGGCGGAATATGAAGCCTGCATACTAGGGCTCAACATGGCAGTCGACATGAACATTCAGGAGTTGTTGGTGATCGGTGATTCAGATTTGCTTGTGCACCAGGTACAAGGAGAGTGGGCCACCAAGAATTCCAAGATATTGTCATTTCTGCACCATGTGCATGAATTGAAAAGGAGGTTCACAACGATAGAATTCCGACATGTACCCAGAATCCAGAATGAGTTTGCCGACGCATTAGCCACCTTGTCATCCATGATACAACATCCAGATAAGAACTATATCGATCCCATCCTGGTAAGGATCCATAATCAGCCAACATATTGTGCTCATGTTGAGGAAGAAGCAGATGGAAAGCTTTGGTTCCATGACATCAAGGGATACTTATCAAAAGGAGAATACCCGGAGCATGCAAATCACATTCACACTCCGGAGATTGTCAAATCATTTCTTCCATAGCGGAGGAAACTTGTACAGAAGAACTCCGAATTTGGGGTTACTAAGGTGTGTTGACGCAAAGGAAGCTTCTAAGCTACTTGAGGATTGTCACACCTCCTTTTTGCACACCCCAAGGTATACAAGGGAGTTTTTCCAATTAAAGTGACATCTTCGAAATGGGATTAATTAATTTATCAGAGTCGCCACTTGGAATAGTTTAATTGGTGTCCCAAGTCACCGATTTATTTTAAAATCCCAAATCAAGGAAATTCGACTTTCCTTTTGAAGTCTGCGAACCAAAAATTCTAAGTAAGGAATTCTGTTAACCCGGGAAAAGGTGTTAGGCATTCTCGGGTTCCGTGGTTCTAGCACGGTCACTTAGTGATTATTACTTGGCTTAAATTGTTTAACTACTCATTTTTAGGACCTAAGTGCATTTATCTTTTTACCATTTTTAAATCACTTGAATTATTCGTAATTAAAAAATTGAGTTACGCGTACGTATACTCTTTTCTTTTGGCGTGTCAAAATCATGTCACGCGAACGTGTCCATAATTAATGATGCTTTTGTTAATTAGGATTGTTGCGTCCAAAGTTGCGCGAACGCATACCTTGGTTTTAGTTTTTGGAATAATAAATATGTCACGCGAACATGTACATAAAACCCAATTTCAGTAGAAACTAATTAATAGTTTAGTTGAAAATAATTTCTTCCCAATCATTATTTTAAGTTACATATTCGAAAATGTAATTACGGGACAGGAAGACCATTTTGCTAAATTGTCAGGTAGGTCGAAAGCATGCTTATAAACGACTAACCTCGGACAGGCCCAAATCCATATGTAGTTTTGGCCAAATTCTAGAGAAGTAGTAATAGGAGTAATCTTTTATTTATCACTATATTTTCAGTTTACCAGCTTATATTTCTTCAACAAAAAGTTTCCTTTTTATGAAAAAGAAAAGGTAGTCAAAAGTCAACAATCCATTGTAAGGCATCGGTGTTCTGCAACACCCTTTAACAATCAATTTGGCTAATAATTCATCAATTTCTACAAATGTTCTTAAACAAACAACTAATAGGATTAATGAATATGAAAGCCAATAGAAACAACAAACATATGGATAATTCCAACAACCATACAGTAGGTTACTTCATACAAGATTTTATCAAAATAAACTCAACCAACAACTAAGCACAAGCAATATATTAATAAAAAGATCAAAACTAAATAAAGATCGGACCTTTTATTGCTTCACTGTGAATCGTCTACAACAACAAATTACGAGCGCTTGACTAGACCTCGACACAAAACGGCGACATCGACGTGCAACTGAATGGGGACTCGGACAACAACTTCCGACGACTCGAAGCTCACCGGAAAAAACTTGAACTAAACAAAAATGATGAAGATGAACTCCAGCTGATTTTAAAGTTATTTTCGGCTATTTTTGAGCTTGATGTTGGGTGCTTTGAAGCTGGATTTTCGGGTATTCTTGAGTGAGTTTACGACTAGGTTTGGGATGGATTTAACATAGAATTTGGGGTTGGTTTTAAGGGGAAAAACTGCTGGAATTTTGTCTTGGTTTTGCTGCGTTTTTGGAGGGAAAAGAAGCTGATTTTTGGCTGGTTTCAGTGGAGTTTTTAGCCGGTTTTCATGGATTTTCTGGCGAGTTAGGCAACGAAGATGGTGGAGTTGCGACAGATGACGAGGGGATGATGG
The DNA here is from genome assembly GCF_001879085.1 of Nicotiana attenuata. Classification (NCBI taxonomy): domain Eukaryota; kingdom Viridiplantae; phylum Streptophyta; class Magnoliopsida; order Solanales; family Solanaceae; genus Nicotiana; species Nicotiana attenuata. The sequence continues at coordinate 8,773,192 of NC_032000.1, read as the reverse complement.
AGGGCGTTCTGTTTTTTGTTCTTGGCGGCTGGTTGCTTAGGGGTGTTCAAGGTTTTGTGTTTTGGTTGTCAAAAACTGAAGAAGAAGAAGACGTTAGGGGGTGGGGTGGGGTTTCTTTGCTCATGAGAAACGGCGGAAGGCTTAGGTCTTTTTTTAGGTGTGACCCACTATTTAGCCATTAGGTAAGGGTATGGGCCTAGCAATTATGGACTTGGAAATTATGGGCTAGGTCTGAAATTAAGCCTAAAAATGGGTTGTTCGAGCCCAAATTTTATTCTTTCTCCGCGAACGGGACTAAAATACGACCTTATTTATTAATTAGTCCTACTTAAATAAAATAACTGTTAAAATAAGACGGGCCATTAAAACAATACTATTTTTGGTATTTTTCAAGATTAAAAATGACTGCAAAACATTAATGCAACAATCTATGTAATTTTTATTTTTTCTTGTAATAAAACGAAGTAAAAGAGTAAAAATTAGTTAAAATAGATATATTAGGCCTAAATTAAATATGTACGTGCTAAAATATGAAAAATCTTGGGGAGGGTCAAAAATCATATGTCTACAAGGATGTGCATGCTGGACCTGTGGTCCACACATGAATGGTTTCGTCTTGGCCAAGAAGATACTCAGGACCGATTACTTCTGGATGACCATGGAGACAGATTGCATTCAGTATGTCCGCAAATGCTTTCAATGTCAAGTGCATGCCGACATGATAAAAGTGCCGCCAAACGAGCTCAATACGACAAGCTCACCTTGGCCATTCGCCACCTGGGGAATGGATGTTATTGGTCCAATTGAGCCCACTGCTTCAAACGGACACAGTTTATTCTGGTCGCCATCGGTTACTTCACAAAATAGGTAGAAGCTGCGTCTTACAAAGCCGTAACCAAGAAGGTCATCGCAAATTTTATCAAATATCGTATTGTCTGCCGATTCGGAGTTCCCGAGTCCATTATTACTGACAATGCCGTCAACCTCAACAGTGATCTGATGAAAGCTATATGTGAAGCTTTCAAAATCAAGCACACGAATTCCACAACCTATAGACCTCAGATGAATGGAGCCGTAGAAGCCGCCAACAAAAACATCAAGAAGATACTAAGGAAGATGGTAGAGAACCAGAAACAATGGCACGAGAAGTTACCATTCGCCTTATTGGGATACCGTACCACAGTCCGAACATCAACTGTGGCAACTCCCTACGTGTTGGTTTATGGTACCAAAGCTGTCATCCCAGCCGAGGTGGAGGTTCCTTCTTTAAGAATCATACAGGAAGATGAACTCAACGATACAGAATGGATTAGAAGTCGCTATGAACAATTGGCCCTTATCGATGGAAAGAGGATGAATGAAGTATGTCACGGCCAACTTTATCAGAACGGAATATCCAGAGCTTTCAACAAAAGAGTCAAACCAAGACAGTTCGCACCAGGACAGCTGGTATTGAAGAAAATCTTCCCACATCAAGATGAAGCCAAAGGAAATTCTCTCCCAACTGGCAAGGTCCATACATGGTTCATAGGGTGCTGACAGGAGGAGCACTCCTACTTGCTGAAATGGATGGAGAAATCTGGCCAAAACCGATCAATTCAGACGCAGGCAAAAGATACTATGCTTAGATTATTTACATTTCCTTATTTGATGTAACTGAACTACGCTTGACCTGATTCCCGTTTAAGAGGGGATACGTAGGCAGTCTTATGGGTTCATTCATATCATAATAAAATTCTCATTTCCCCCCAAGATCAGAAACTGGGGCAGAATTTTGAGGAGGACCCTCAAAATTCCGGAGCAAGTCCAGCCAGCGCCAACAAATGTCAGACAGTCAGAAGTCGGTTAAGAAACTGCGGCAGAATTTTGAGAAGGATTCTCAAAATTCTGAAAGGGGTTCAGCAAGGCCTATCATCTGCAAACGATCGAAGACCATCTACCAAACTGGGGCAGAATTTTGAGAAGGACCCTCAAAATTCCAACATAAAGAGAGTTGCAATGTCTTTGAAATGTGTCAGAGTCGCTAGTTCATCAAAATTACTTGATATATCAATACGCTTGTAAAACGATTCTGTTTTTTATCAATAAATGCATATCTTTTGAAAAATCTATTTTCATAACGGTCAGGTGCCACCCAGGGGAACTCGAAAGGCTTTCAGAACTGAGCAAAGCAAAGCCAACCAACAGAAGCACGAACCAATTTTCCCCCCATAAAACTTACAATTTTTCTTTGGACTCAGGCACATTTGACGTAACGGTAACATCCACGTAGCAAGATCTCTATCAATCACCGAATACATCTCCAGCTAAGACATATGCTACCCTTATTTGCTTCTTGCTCTTTGCATGGGTCTAATCCCTGTTCCGCACATTTGTATGAGTTTAATCCTTGACTCCATCCTGTATGAGGCTAATCCTTGCCTCCCTATTTGCATGAGTCTAATCCTTGACTCCATACCTGCATGAGGCTAATCCTTGCCTCCCCATTTGCATGAGTCTAATCCTTGACTCCATACTTGCATGAATCTAATCCTTGACTCCATACTTGCATGAGTCTAATCTCTGACTCCACATTTGCATGGGTCTAATCCTTGACTCCATACTTGCATGAGTCTAATCTTTGACTCCACATTTGCATGAGTCTAATACCTGACTCCATATCTGCATAAGGCTAAGCATTGCCTTCCATTTGCATAGGGACTAAGCTCTGTCTCTCTTTGCATGAGGTTAAGCTATACCTCCATATTTGCATGAGGCTAATCCTTGCCTCCTATTGGCACGAGGCTAATCCTTGCCTCCATATTTTCACAAGGCTAATCACTGCCTCCATGTTCGCATGAGTCTAATCCTTGACTCCATATTTGCATGAGGTTAAATCTTGTCTTCCCGATTTGTATGAGGCTAATCCTTGACTCCATATTTGCATGAGGTTAAATCTTGTCTTCCCGATTTGTATGAGGCTAATCCTTGCCTCCCATCTGCATGAGTCTAATCCTTGACTCCATAAGGCTAATCCTTGCCTCCATATTTGCATGAGGCTAATCCTTGCCTCCCCCATTTGCATGAGGCTAATCCTTGCCTCCCCCATTTGGATGAGTCTAATTCTTGACTCCATGAGGCTAATCCTTGCCTCCATATTTGCATGAGGCTTATCCCTGCCTCCCCCATTTGCATGAGTCTAATCCTTGACTCCCTATTTGCATGAGGCTAATCTCTGCCTCCATATTTCCATGAGGCTAATTGATAACTAGGGATTTTGACGCATTTTATACTCCTTCTTGCTTATGCTTTGATCAAATATTCTTACAAAATAGTCCCAAAAGGCTTACAAGTTGTGCTTGATTGAAGGTTTAATCAACAAAGTGACAAAATGTCAAAGATCGGCTCAAAAGGAGTGAAACTTGCACAAGTGCCAAAGACAAGGCAAGCTCAGGCAGAACAGACCCAGTGCGGCCGCACACCACTTTGTGCGGTCTGCACTGGGAGATTCAGAGAGTTGAATTTCATGCTTCAAGGTTGTGCGGCCGCACACCATTTTTTGCGGTCCGCACTGAAGGCAGCGCGGCCGCAGTCCATTCTCTGCGGTCCGCGGTACCAAGATTAATGAGGGTGATTTTTCAAGTTTCAAGCCTGTACGGTCCGCGGTCAACTTTGTACGGACCGCACTAGAAGCCTCCGCGGCCGTGGTCCATTCTGTGCGGTTCACGGAGCCCAAGTTCAGAGAGATCAAATTTGAAGACCAAAGCCTAGTGCGGATCGCGGTCCATTTTGTGCGGTCCCCACTAACCCCGCAGGGGAATTTTTGTCCAGATTTTTCAGCCTAGTATAAATAGATTCTTTTTCCATTTTTAGGGCATGAGATATTGTAATACGTAAGCTGCACTCGTGACGCGACTTCTCTTAGCCATTTTGGGCATTTTTACTTACTTTTCATCATTGAATCTTTGTATCTAGCTTAGCAATTAATTAATATGTGTTTATCTTCATCTATTTCTTGCTTTTCTTCTCTAAATATGAGTAGCTAGACCCCATAGCTAGGGTTGTGGCTCAATCCTAGTGTGGGTAATTGATGGCTCTTGCATTTTAGGGCTAAATTGACTATGGGTGTTTGTTATTTGGGCCAATTTCATGGTTAATTTCTGAATTAGTTGTTGCAAATACTAGTTTGTGTTGAGTTGAATTGAGCTCTTCTTGATAAAGATAGCCTAAGTCTCCGAGATTGGTCCAACAATGAATTGGGGCGTACTCAAGAGATCGAAAGACCCAATTAAAGAGTTAAACCTCGAGAGAGTAATAGCCGAATTGAACCCTAAGTTGCTTGTGCAAATTGGCATACCAAATTGGTCTTGAGAAAGCCAATTCAGGCAAAACCACTTGAACCAACGAGAGGTGTAGAGTGGGCAAAGTCGTGCAACGGTTATAACATACTCCCCAAATATGTCAAATGTGCCTTAGATTCAAGTACCCGTCAATTGACCACCTAGGCGGTAGTCACTACCCTAGTGCCTTTTAAACCTATTTGAACAACTCGTAGCATAATAGTTCTTAGCATAATTTTACAATTTGTAGTTTGATAAAAGTAGAATTATAAAGAAAACCCCAAAAATGAATAGAAGTGTAATTAAGAACACATACGCAACTCTACACTAGATAGATACTCGATTCCAACTTCTAGCTCTCTGAGGATTCGATCCCGACCCAAAAATAGGGTAAAAGCTATTGCGACCCTCTCTTGCTACTTATTAGTAGTGCGGAGTTGGCTGCGATCAAGAACTCGAAATAACACCCTTACGGCTAAGGCCGTCGCCAAAGAGAAGAGTTCGACATCGCTCAAACCACGACGGGTTAACATTTCGACGATAGCTCGAAATAACACCTTACGGCTAAGGCCGTCGCCAAAGAGAAGAGTTCGACATAGCTCGAACCACGACGGGTTAACATTTCGACAAGCTCGAAATAACACCCTTACGGCTAAGGCCGTCGCCAANATCAAAAAATAACCTCTTCCATAAGACCGTTCATTCATCTAGCCCAGATGCTGCGTTCGTTATTGTAATGACTTCATCGGTATACTCCGACGATGGGTCCGGAACTACATATGGCCTGATTCCTGTAAGACTAGGGATATGTAGGAAACTCGAAAATCGGAGTTCGGCCTCCGTCTTTCAAAACATCCCATCCGGTCAAAATTGGCCATCATTTCTTTACCCTAAAACACTTTCATCTTTCTCGGGTAAAGAGGGGTAGATGTTGATACCCAATTTTTACCTGTATATTTTTAAATATGCAAAATAGCATATATATGCACATATAAGTATGCACGAGATTTTTATAATTTTTTCCATAATTTTAAGAGTTTAAATTGATTTATTTTCTCCCCTTTTATTCATAAAAACCCCAATAATTATTTCCCAAACTATTGTTATGATGCTTTATTCTTCTTATTTCTATACTTATACCAAAATGTAATTAGTATAATTTTTATGTGCTTTTATAATTACATTTGGTATTTTTCGAGCTAAATTGCATATAATCGTAATGTTAGCCCATTTTAATGTATAATTATATTTTATATACGTAAAATTGGTCCATATATTTTTAAAATATTAATTATATATTTTAAATCATTTTGGTATAGAAAGATTATTTTCAGAAGCTATTTTATTATTTATTAAATTAAAATAGGGAAAATTGGCTATTTAAATGCCAGATTTGGCTTTCAATTTTAGCCTAGTTGAACCCACTCCTAGCCCAATTTCCTACCCAATTAACCCGACCCAGACTCTATAAATTCCTACCCAAACTCGGAACCCATCTACCCAGTCTAATCTTGACCGTTGATCTCCTAGATCAACAGTCCAAACGAGCCCTTTCCTTTTTTAATCCTAAAGACAACCAACCCTATCTCATTTATGATATTCCGCCGCCCTCAAACTCTCTCATATCCTCTCTTCTCTTAACCTAACCCTAATCCCCTTCAATCGCGGCCTTCTTCTCCGGCCATCTCCGGCAATCACCTTTCAACCCCAAGCCTCCAATAGTTCCTCCATCGCTTTGCTCATCATCTCTGAGGCCTTCAAGGTCCCTGGGCCATGCCGATTTGGATCTAGGGTTTCTGTTTCTGTTGTTCATGGCTTCTCTGGTGTCATTTTGGACAAAATCACACCATATTTGTTACGATATTTGAAGTTTATAGCAGGTTCTTCCGTTTCTATCTGGGTTTCCTTAGAAGCACTAACTTTGTTTGAATCTCTTAGATCTGTGCTATTTTTAACGATTTAAGTCTGTTCCTTTCTATGTTTTACACTATTCTCAAACTTCTTTTGAAAATCATCAACTTTAAGCCGTTTTTACTTTCTTTAAAGTTAGGGTTTCTCAGAGTTCTTCTACACTCGTTCAAACTAATTTTTTCTTTATGTTTAAACCTTTTCCTTGCATATCTTGACTGATTCTATGTTCCTACTGTTTTGTCAAATCGCCTCTGTTAAAAGTCCTAATTTCTTTTTTTAGATCTTCTTTGTCTTGGTTTTGTGTGTTAGCCTGACTACTTGATTCTTGTTAAGCTTCTGTTGTTACCATGCTTCGAATGGGTTTTACTAAGTCTTTAACCTACCTATATCACCTCTATGTGATTGTATTCATCTTGAGTGTTCATCTCTTGCCTCTTTCTGTCGATATTGCTGGCCTTGCCTGTTTGCTACTTCTGTTTGATCTTCTCTATTTATATGTTGAAGTATAGAATCATGACTCCCTCTTGATTGATGTTGATTTCCTTAATTGATGGTTTGATCGAAAGATTTTCTTTTAAAACCCTAAAATTCTACTCGTTTAATTAAATTGACTGATTCCATTACCTTATTTGTTGTAGTACTTTATTTTTACTGAATCATTCCTTAATCGGAGTTTTTTGAACTTAGTCTTAATTGGCTACCCTATGCTTACTGAGCTTTGATTCTTTCCTTATTAATCATGTACTGATCCTTCTTGCCTTATATTCTACTGTTTCTTACCGTTTGAATTAATTCCCTTAACTTAAGGGAGTACTTCCTCGATTTTCTAATTGATTGATTCTGAGTTCCTTAATTATTAGGTTACTATGATTCTTACCTTATTTTACTACCTATTTTCAACTATAAATACTCTAGTCTTTCACTAACAGAGACGAACACTTGGGTTCAAGAACTATCTCTCATACTTTAAAAATACATGCTCTCTCTCTTGTGCTATTTGCTATTGCTAGCCGGCTGCAAGCCAAGGCTAACCATTTGTGCTCTCTTGTTCTTTTCATTCTGCTTACTCTGCTCTTCACTGGTATGTCCTAGTTTCAATTCAAAGTTCCAACAACAACATGATTCTCTTATTGTTTCAGTTCTTCTTGTTTCTGGTTTGCTTCTATTTGTGGTTCTGTTGTGAAACTTGTAGTTAAGAACACATTACTAGCATGTTATCATGTCTTCCCTCTTCCCTTTAGATTAGTACATTCCCTTTATGTGTGTTTCTGAGCACGTCCTACCAGTTGTCTCTTACTTGTTGTATATGTACCATACTATATCCCATGGATCCCAAATCCCTATCACCCATCTATGCTTCATGCCTGGTTTTGTGACTATGCCAGTGTCAGCTATTTCTAAGCATGTTTGAACCAGTCCTAGACCTTGATGGGTTCTGTGTTTGCAACCAATTGTTCTATGAGTCCCAAACCCCTTGACCCTGTGTGTGACTCTTGAATTTACTTGGTTCTGTAAACTAGCTGTGTTTGGACTCTGTTAACTATTCCAATCTCTTTTTCAAACAATCTCTACTGAATTGATTGGCTTTTGTTAATCACAGTTTCTTACTAAAACCCTTTTCAACTTATGTCCATCACATCTCACTCTGCTCTTAGTCAATAAGTTCTGCTCCCTCTAGTATGCGTACTGCCTTAGGGTCCTTTGAGAGTCCTCTGAACTCTGGCATACTGAGGCTGGCATTTCCACACTGCACTTGTTCAATTCTTGGTTGCTATGTCTAGGTGTAAGCACTGGCCGGGATCCTTGAGATCCTTAGGGAATTTTGATGCACCTAGACTATGATTTTGTCTATGGAACTGAGGCATATGAGACTATTGGAGGCTTTGGGAAACCTGGGCCTAATTGAAGGCTCCCTATAGAATAGCTTCTTGATTTTCTATTTTCATTTATGTAACTCATTAATTGGTCTGTAATAATTTGTAAACAGATATTGGGGTATTTAGTGAAAGGGGGTGGATAGATACATATTTGATGGGGTAATACGGGTAGAAATCCTGCTCTTAGGACTTTACCTTTTCAAGTTTGTTTGTTCTAAATAGAAAACATGCTCTTAGGACTTTACTCTTTGAATTCGATTGCTTTGCCAAATAGAAATCATGTCCATAGGACTTCACCTTTAAGTTTGTTTACTCGTCAAGTAGAAATCATGTCTATAAGGTTTTACATTCTGTCATGTTTCAGAAACCATGCATATAGGTTCCAAGAAATCATGTCTTAAAATTAGTTTAATAATAGATACCATGCCTATAGGACTTAATTCAGATATAGTTATAAGTGCTTCTGTATGTTGCCATATTAGCAAATCGGCTAAAATCAGTAATACACCTTAGATATCATGCCTATAGGGATTCTACTCACAATTCTGTCTGTCAGTCTGATTTAGTCTAATAAGTCACTTAGTCACGCCTCGTTCATTTTAAATTGGTCTTATTAAGTATCAAGCACTTTCTGGAATAAGTTCTTCAAAACTGCCCCAATCTCATTAGATATCATGCCTATAAGTATTAACGGAGCCTATTTCAAAAATCTGTTTGTTTCTGCATTAATATAGATGTCAGTATCCTACGTATAGGCAAGCCTCCAGGGCGTTTTCAAAAATTGCATTCTCTGAAACCGTCTCTATCGCTTAACGTTTTCTGATCCTAAAAGGCTTTAAAAGGAGTCTTTAGGCAACTGCTACGGTACAATTTCTGAACCTAAAAAAGGGGTTTGTTTGTTTATGCATATTCACTTAGATATCCTACTTTAGGACGTTGTCTAATAAAATACCTTAATTGTGCTTGAGTCGTGCTGCTTATGTGTTTGATTGAGGAGGAAACTCTGAGCCTTTTAAATTGCTTCCATTATGTGTGAAAGTCCTATATGCTTTTTTTACTGTCGCCTTAGAATTTTTGCCTTTTAAAACTTTAGGGGTACGTCTAGAACCACCTATAGGCAGAGGTCCTAACTCCCTCTAGGACCATTAAGTAGGGACGGGTAGCAGCACGCAATATGAATCGTTGACCAAACACTCGCTTTGCATGACCAATAAGGGGATGGGAAGGGTAGATATGGATATGATGACCGGTGCGCTAATGCCACGCGTAGCCCCTCTCCAATTAGTGATTACCGGGCATTGTACTAATGTGATCCTATAGGATAACCAACCTAGGACCCCTCTTTACCAAATCCTTTCTTTAAAATTTTATTTTACAACTTGTTCAAAACTTTATCTTACTACTTGAGTTACTCTAACGTGCTTTACTTGCAACCTATTTGATTCAACTGTTTACTTGTAATGGACTGATTTGTGAATATAAGTTCGGCCGGGACCCACAGTTGTGGACCAAGAGGGATGCCTAACACCTTCCACTCGAGGTTATTTCGAGCCCTTACCCTAATCTCTGGTAATACAAACCAACCCAAGAGTCAATCGCTCTAGGTGCCCTAACGCACCATAATCCGTTAGGTGGCGACTCTTCAAATACCCAATTCCCAAAAGGAAATGAGTCATTACACCCCATGAATGTCGAAACCGGACCTCTCTCCCCATCAAAAAGGGAAGGGAAAAAGGGGGCGCGACAATGCACGTGGTAGTGACGTCACATCTTGTTAACCACATCAATCAGGGTTCCGCAGGACGTGTCGCTCTCTCGATCTTGGTCAATCTGGCGTACTCTAACAACCAAAATTCTCCCACAACGGAGACGAATGACATCCACTAATCAAGGACGTGCAGGGCTACGACCTCAACAAGCGAAGGGACTAACTGTATAGGTCCAAATTTGGTATCCACGATAACGGATAAGCAGGACATAGGACGGTGTCGACCACGATACAGCGACCGAAAGTCTTCCAAATAAAGGCCGACGACTAGAAGCAGGCAGATGGGATAGAGTAACAACGGTAACTTAACCTCAGAAATAGACAGGAAGAATATTCCTTTGGATATTCTCTATTTTGTACTTTTTAGGGTTTTTTGGGAATGTCCCTTATAAATAGGAAGAGAGAGGGAACCAAAGGGGGGTCTGCCTTTTTGAGAACTAAGAAACACATTGTAAAGTTGAGAGAAGAATATACGAAGGAGTTGTCTTATTCACTTTATTCAAGCACATGTTATTCAACCTTCATCCAAAAATCTCAAAGATTCCACATTCATATCAATTGCATACGTTTTCACGTCGTCAGAGAGAAGAGGCATCCAATCACACAATCATTGGTTGACAGTTCCTTTACACTATAACCATTGTCGTTTCTTGCATTTATTGCACATTTATGATATTGCATATTTTGTTAATCTTAATATACTAAACTCACTAATTAATGCTCTTAAACGCTTCTCATTATACTAGAGTTTCGTTCTATTCGATCTAGAATTTATTAAGCTCAACTGAGATTCACCCCATTATCCTATTACTAATTAATTAACCAATTATTTGCTCAAACATATGTATATTGAAAAACTTATGAAGTACAAATAAGAGATTTAAAATTTGGTATCGGATGTGATAGAACTCTAAATTTGAATTTCCAAAGTGCAAATTCTGGATTTGAGCCGTCAAAGAACATTGGATCATTAGAACGCTTGAGTACTACATTGACAAATTTATTCATGATTAGATTATAACATAAATTTTATTACTATTATTTATTATGTTAAGAGTTTGTATTTTAGATGGTCCTTCACACAGAGTCCCAGATTACTATATAATGCAATTCTATACATCATATTAATATTATATGTGAGAACCGGGTACAACATAAAGGAAGTGAAATTGTTTTTAACAAGTCACGTCTTGGTGGTAATTTTTTTCTTTTTTAACTATTTCTCCTTTTCTTCTAAGTTCTATTTTTATAAATAACTTTTTTCTACCTTTTCTTTTTAGTGCACATCACGTTATCCTTTCTTTCCAATGTAAGAGAAGAAACAAGGCCATGCATATGCCATACAAATAACTGAACGTAGAGTTACGAGCGTACGTAAGAAGCAAGGCACAACTTAATAAGGGCGCACATTCCTACTATTTAGAAGCGGGAGTTGGGGGTCTTCGTCGTCCTGCTTCGAGGTTATTTTTGGAATATACCATCCTGCTTCAGGGTTATTTTTGGTAATTTGCATCTGAGTGTTTGTCACGACCCTAAAAGCGACCCGGTCGTGATGGCGCCTATCGTGAAACTAGGTCAGCCGACACAACTCCTGAATTTAACCATTTAATCTATAACAATCATTTTTAAGCCTTTAAGTAATCAGATATTTCATAATGTAAGTCTAAATGAACAGTGCGGAATAAATACACAAGCCCGACATCGGGGTGTCACAAGTCAGCATCTACTAAGGTCTGAATACAACAAGGAGTCTAAAAATGTACTAATTACAGTCTAAGGAAGACAAGAGGGAGAAAGACAGTGTTGCGAACGTCGGGCAGCTACATTGCTAACTTCAATAACTCTGCCACTGAGCAATCAACACCCGCTACCGGGTTCAAAACTACTTGAATCTGCACACAAGGTGCAGGGAGTAATGTGAGTACGCCAACTCAGTATGTAATAAAAGTAAATGAAAGCTGAGCAGCAAGAAAACACATAAGCCACGTTATAACGCTACAACAAATGCAGTACATTTCCAAAATAATACAGAAATCATTTACTTCGTAAATCATGCTTTCGGTTAAACCTTTTAAAACAACTTTCAATAGTTTCAAACGAGTGATAAAAACAGCGAGTAAAAACGATAGAAACATAAACAGCCTCTCGGGCGAAACATGTACCATAAACCGCCCCTCGGGCATAATATCAACAGAACCAGCCCCTCGGGCTACCTCACAATCACTCGTAATCAGCCCCTCGGGCACAACATGAATCAAGAACCGCCCCTCGGGTAAAATAATGGATCAAGAACAGCCCCTCGAGCAACACTATGAAACAACAACAGCCCCTCGGGCTACATCATATCACTCACACTAGGTACCCGCGCTCACTGGGGGTGTACAGACTCCGGGAGGGGCCCCTTACGGCCCAAGCGCAATAACAAGCCATCTCGTGGCACAATCAAACAGGCTCTTGGCCTCATATCAATCACAAGCCACCTCGTGGTATAATAAATCAGGCACTCATTCCTCTCATATATCACAAATCAGTACCACATGATGCAGTGCGCAGCCCGATCCCATGATATCCTCACAACACAGGCCCTCGGCCTCACTCAGTCAGATCTCACTCAAGCCCCTCGGGCTGACAGTAAAATAAGTACTCGGCTCAAAATCATTTATGAATTCAAAAGGAGTGAATAAAACCGAGTTATGAAAACAGTAAGTACATAGCTTGACTGAGTGTAAACATTAAACCAAAACAGTGAGGTAAAACAGTAGTAAAAGCCCCTAAGGATCCAAACAATCAATACAAGGTCCAGACACGACATTTAGCCGCAAACACAATAATATTTTCCAAAATATAGCAATATCAAATAGTTTTCAAGTAAGATACGCGACTTAATAGTCATACGGGATGGACCAAGTCACAATCCCCAACGGTGCACGACCCCACGCTCATCATCTAGCGTGTGCGTCACCTCAAAGTAGCACAACGATGTAAAATTCGGAGTTTCATACCCTCAGAACAGTATTTACAATCATTACTTACCTCAATCCGGTCCAAACTTCAGCCTGCGATACCTTTGCCTCTCGAATCGGCCTCCGGATGCTCCAAATCTATCCAAAGCAGATTTCTACCATCAAAATATGCTAAGGTAACAAAGCCCCTCGAAAATAACTAATTTACATCAAGAATCCCGAAACTGACCAAACCCGACCCCGGGCCCACGTCTCGAAATTTGATACAAATCATAAAACTAGAATCCGTACATTCTCACGAGTTCATACATATTAAATAGATCAAAATCCGACCACAAATGACCCCCCAAATCCTTAAATTTCCAAGCCCTAACTTCTAATTTTTAGGCTTAAATTCCACAAATTCCATGATTAATTAGGTAGAAATCACATTAGGATTGAGTATTAAGTCCATAAATCTTACCTCCAAGCGTTTCCCCTTGATTCCCTCTTCAATCTTCCTAAAAAAGCTCTAAAATCGCCCAACAATGGTGAAACTTAGACTCAATATCGCGGATATGTCCTTTTAAAACATTCTGCCCAGCTGTTCAAAACCGTTCTTCGCGAACGCGGTCAACGCCTCGCGTTCGCGAAGCACAAATTTGTGTTGACCACTTTTCCTTCATCGTGAACGTGAACACATGCACGCAAACGCGAAGCCTTAGCTTCACAACTCATCGCGAACGCGACTACTCATTCGCGAACGCGAAGAATAAACAGACTTGGACCCAGCTGCTCACCTTTCCTCTACGCAAACGCGTCTAAACCCACTCGAACGCGATGATAACGAGCCTCAGCCCTTCGCAAATGCGGGACCACCTTCGCGAACACGAAGGCCAAATTCCGCTGCCTCACCTCCTAACCCTTCGCGATCGCAGGACATCCATCGCGAAGGCAAAGGTCAAAAACCTGCAACACCAACAACAGTTTTTCTATAATTTCCATCAACATCAAATGATCCGTTCAACCACCCGAAACTCACCCGAGGCCCTCGGGACCTCAACCAAACATGCCAATATATCCAATAACCTCATTCAAACTTGTTCCAACCTTCGGAACGCTCAAAACAATATCAAAACACCAAAATCACATCGGATTCAAGCCTAAGAATTCCAAAAACCTTCAGATTCCGCTTTTGATCAAAAAGTCTATCAAACTTCATCCGAATGACCTAAAATTTTGCACACATATAAAAAATGACACAACGGACCTACTCCAACTTTCGGATTTCATTCCCACCCCTATATCAAAATCTCACCTATCAACCGGAAAACGCCAAAATTCCAATTTCACCAATTCAAGCCTAAACCTTCTACGGACCTCCAAAATACATTCCGATCACGCTCCTATGTCCCAAATCACCTAACGGAGCTAATAAAATCATAAAAATCCAAATCCGAGATTAAATACTAAAAAGTCAATACTAAGTCAAACCTTTCAAATTAAAATTTCAAGTTGAGAATCATCCTTCCATATCTATTCCGATTAACCTGAAAATCAAAACCGACGATTTACATAAGTCACAATACATAATACGGGACTAGTCACGCCTGAGAACTGGCGAGCGAAGTACAAAAGTTCAAAACGACCGTTCGGATCGTTACAGTGTTGTGGGCGTACATCGCTTTTGATCAACACGTGTGTGCTAGCTGCGTTCTTTAGTCCACTCATCTCTGTCTTCTCTCTGTCTCTCTTGTTAGATTCACTCTGGCTTAGGGATCTCTGTTCCCCTTTGTTTTCTCCCTTTAAGTTTGGAATTGAAACGACATATTGAATCTTTTCCTAGGTCTTTTTTGGTATTCGAAAGTTCTTTGATGGAATGGAGCTCCTTCATCTAGACTTCATATTCCTACTGTTATACTTTCATTTTAATGGTTTCAAAGCCCAAGTTATTCACACTATAGCTCTTGACACCAAAGCAAGACTAGAGTAGATGACCGTTGATAAAACGATATTTGCCGCGACATCACAGACTCTAGAAGGTACATAAATTTCTGCTGTTGTAGAATTATCTATGCCTTCGGTTCCTTTCTTAACTTAATTTTGCAACACATGTTGTCTTTTTAATATTTGATGTCAAATTTCTTCGTCTGTCCAAATTGCCTCAAAGTACAATTTCTGACAAGTCGTAACTTTTTGGAGATTTAAGAGGGCTTCACTAGGGTGTTCTTTGGGGATTTTGCCCTCTTCTCCTTTGTCCTCCATCTTAGCTGATCCCTACAGTAAAAAAAAAATTAAATTTACTAAAAGATACTGTAGACAAATTTTGCACATGCATATATTTATTGACTATATTATTCAATTCCTTAGCAGTCAATGGTATTAAGAACACATGAGAATAGAGAAAGGCTCTGTGACCAAAATTCCAAAAGGTCAGTAATGCACTTATGTTTAATGGTATTCAGCTTATTGTCCAGTAGCTACCCAAAGAGGAACTTGAGATCAAAAGAAACAAACTATCAACAACCCACCTACACTATATAAATGTTATAGTTACTTTTTATTAGTGGATTTGTTATATTCACAGAAGGGATTCATCATTCATTCGCCCTGTTTCACGTGTTATCTTCATATGCCTTGTTAGATGGTAGGATGTACATTGTCATTCAAGTTGTCGATAGAACAAGTAAGTAGCTTCTGAATGTGTTTAATCTTTTCATTATGCTACGTGCTTGTGCAATAGCGAGCGAATGCAACTGAACATCAACAACTCACTCCAGTATCTTTGCCATTGAGTGCAGGTGCAACTATTGCCATATGATGTTAGAAGCATGATATAAGCAACTCATCAAGGTAATAATTTCTAATAAACTGTCTAAGTTGATTTTTCCGGTCAAGAGTCCTATGACCATATATCGATAGGATAGTATGATTCATGCTATGAGTTCACTTCTTTTTATTCTAGAATCACCAAGTCAATGTTGTCTAATATACATTTGAGTCATAATTTATATGCTCCCTATGATGTTTTAAGAAAACAATGTAGACAAACTACTACTATTTCTATCTGATGGATATTTCATTACCTAAGTTAGACTTCAATAGTTTTTATTTTCTGGAGAGCCACTATGTTAGTATGGTTCTTGACATTATCTTTTCATCTAATGTGACACTAAATAAGAGCCTTTTTTTTTGCTGCATGCCTAGTAATTTGGGATCATACTCATGCTTATAATGATACTGCCATTTGGTCACATTGTAAGTAAATGTTGAAGATAATTATTAAATTACCTGTTCTGCATAGGTATTAGGTCTTCTGTTCATACTAGCCTGATATTGAATCTTAATACCCATCAAAGATGTATTATTTTAAATACCAAGGGTTCAGTCCGAAGGGAGTGAAGAAGAACTGATATTCATGAGATAAAGTGTTCCATATTAAAATAAAGTGTTCTATTCATGAGATAATGTGCTACTTTTAGAAGTATTGCATTTTTTTTACTTTGTTTAGTAAAAATATCACCCTAAGAATAGAGGATAATACAAGTTCACTACTTTTTTAAGCTCAAACTTAGAATTACAATGATACACGACACTTCTGTAAGCTTTAACACCTAACTCACACATCGTGGGAAGCTGAACCAGTTAAAATGTGAAGCTCACATATTCTCACTTAATTCGTGTATTGTCTTCAAATTATAGTGCTTTTATCCTAATTATAGTGCTTCATTTTGCCTTCAAATTCAACCTGATCAATGCGATCAAGTCAATTGCCTTGTGGTATTTTTGATGTCCTACTTTGAACAAATGGAGAAATGATGTATCATGGCAAAAATTTCATGCCATCACCCTGCTTGTAATTTTGAGACTTAATGGTAACTCAAATGCATCTACAAGGCTCCATATATTATCCTATTTTGGTTATATTATTGTAGTATCTTGATGGCAAGTCACGCATTAGAGATGCAGTTAGGATGGCTGATGTAACCATTACTCTTCATATTTAACCATTGCAATGCTTTGGCCAGAACCTAATATTTTTGTTGAGCCGTCTCTGCTATCAGATATGACTGACATCAACCTGGACGCTTGAAGATTTTAAGGTTGCAATTGCAAAGGATATTAGCTCTCCACCAATATCAGATACCAACTTAAAGGTCTAATATGGCTAAGGCACTGTATACTCTGTTTACATGGAGCTTTTGTTAGAAATGAATTTTAAGTGAAACTCAAAAATACACCTTTACTATATAAATCTGTATATATTTGTCTCCTTATTGTGTTTGGTGAGGTGCTGAGTACCAGTCTCCTTATTGTGTTTGGTGACTTTTTCATATAGGAATGAAAAAGTCACGCTTCATCCACTTTGATTGGCCATAAGAATTTAGAAAACTAGACTATATGCTTCTTCTTTGAACAGAAGGCTGAAGTGTTGTTGGAAATCGCAATACGCTGTCAAATAAAATTGCTTGTGAATAAATCCCTGCTCCATTATCTATAAAATTGGTGGCAGCAATACTATGTACAGAATACTAAAGGTCCAAGCATGTCTGACACATGTGATATTGTGATACTTTTGGTGATGGCGGATGTACCATTGTTATCTCGATGGCAACTTTAATTCACATACTTCTAAAAAAATAACTCAGATTAATAAATATGATGAATAATTACATTTTAAACTCGGGCCTCTGCTTAGCTGGCTGGACTTACAATGTTGCCACTAAGGACTATTATCTCAAATCACAACCATCAGAATGGGTACCTAAAGTTATGTATCAACTCCACAAATTGATCGTAGCCGAACTTACTTTCTATAAAAACTTATCCACTTCTTTCATAAAATAACATAAATTATGAGCTTATTAGGTCCGGTACCGGGCTCAACACAGGCCATTTCCAACTAGTATATATAGAGAGCAGGGGTGGAGCCACAATATTGACCATGGTTTTGACCGGATCGAGTAATTTTTGTTCAAACACTGTATTTAAACTATTTAAATTTAATAGTTTAGGTATTATCACTTTTAGCCCGCGCCAGAAACTATTTAAATTTTAATAGCCCGAAAACACCACCTCACTAACCCTATTAAAATTAATAAAAAGATTCGTAAAGCTCAGAAGGGTTTTCATTTGAAAAGTGACAAAGTATGGTGTTTCGAAGGATTTTTCAAATTCGCAACCTGACAATTGGTTTTGGTGTGCCAGGTCACCATTTTTAAAATAATAATTTTCCTTCAAAACACATTTGACTCTTAAAACAATTTGCACCAGAGATTCGAGGTAAGGGGGTTCATTTGACTCGGGGAGAAGTAGTTAGGTGTTCCCGAGTCCCGTAACTAGTACGGTTACATACTCGACCTAGTTGGCTTTTAAAATATTCAAATTGAGGTAAAAGAACACATAAAAGGAAAATAAACAAAAGAGGCTCGAGCCCGTCCCCACCTAATGAATAAAAGAAAATGAACATAAAATAAATCTATCTATCCTATACTACGCTTCCTCAAATCTTTCCGTCTTTGGCCTTCATTTACATTCACTTCGGGGCATACTCCGGATAAAAATATATACAAACTCTTCGGGGCATTCCCCGAACAAATTTAACTAAAGAGGGCGACTTCTCACCTCAAAAGAAACTAAAACACGAACTCCCTAAAAGTTTGCCTACCCAAATATGGTTGGCCTAAACATGCTGCTAGCGAAACGCATAAGTGACGAATCAAGATAAACAACTCAAACTTTAAAATGAAGCTCCATACGAAATGAGCAGATCCAAAATAACACTTAGTACATAAGAAAAATTAAATGTACCTCATGAACAAGATAAAAGGAATCAAAGAAGATGCGATCAAAAAAATTGATATTAAAATGCTAACTAAGAAAAGCAAATTCCTAAGCTTAACATCACTGAAGTCCCGCAAATTTGTCCAAATTTAAAGATTGTTACATGAATAAATTCAAATCTAAGAAATCAAAGAACCATTATTCACTTAGGCCGATAGATGCTAAATTTTAATCTTTTGATGAAGCAGTGAACAATTAATAGAGATTATCCCAAAACCTCCACGCTAGTCAAGACTTTAACTCCATAGAAAACAGATGGTGAACAACAAAATCTTAGAATGGGAATAACAATCATTAATTAAACAGCAAGATCTAAAAAAAACACCAAGAAAGGAAAATAACGGGTTCATAAATCAGAGGGATAAGAGAGAACCTCAGCTCTTTGAATCTGAAAATGTTCTAAGACAGGAAACCTTGGACAACGACCTTTGACGGAACCGCGAGTCTCTCCGGGAACCTCAGATTACGATCTCAACTCCGTTGGTTCAACGCTGCAGCTGCTGGTGCGCCACCAACGTGTGCTAAAGCAGCAGTAGCAGCAGGAGATAAAAATCCGGTATCGAGTGGAAATGAGAAACCAGTAGAAGCTTAGAAGTTTCAGTGGCTGTTTTGAGGTGGGATAGAGCTGGTTTTATTGAGATTTCTGCAGTATATCTCACATGGTGAAAGTGGGCTGCTCTCATTCCTTTCCCCCTACGTTTTCTATTCGTCTCCGTCGCAGTTGTAACAGAGAAATGGGAAGACGATGAGAAAGAAGAACAATGGCCGTCGCCCGTGGCCAACGCTGGCGGACGCCGCAAGGGAGCTAGGCGGCTGCTGGTTTTTGGAAGGAGGGTCTGCCGTTTCCAGCTTTAGGAAATTAGGTCTTAACTTTAGGATATTAGGTTATTTGTGGGTTTAATGGGTATTGGGCTTGGATTTAGGAACTATAGTTTAAATTTTACGGTATAGTCAGTTTTCGGACTGGTCAATCAAAAATAGTCAGCGTTTACCAAATCAATGAAAAATAGCCACTATTTTGCTGCAATTGAGACCGGTCCAGCATAATATACTGGAGTTTGGTGCACTTGCGTATGAACTCCAGCATATTATGCTGGACTGGTATACTTTGCTGGCTCCAGTATAATATACTGGAGACTGCTGCACCGGTGCTCCAAACTCCAGTATATTATACTGGACCAATATACTTGCTGGAACTCTAGTATATTATGCTGGAGTTCTAGTGTACTTATGCTGGAACTCCATCATATTATGCTGGAGTTCCAGCATACTTATTCTGGAACTCCAGTATAATACGCTGGAGTTCAAGTATACTTATGCTGGAACTCCAGCATAATATACTGGAGTATTTTTCGGGTTTTGAACAGTGTTTTCGCTCAAATTTATCTAGGGGTGTGCATTCGATTTATCGATTCGATTTTGACCCTTATAGATAATTATTTATCGATTATCGATTTGTACATATGCTTATCGTTATCGTTTCAATAAGGTTTCGATTTTTTCGATTTCGATTTATCGATTTTGGGGGCTTATCGATTCGGTTATCGATTACACCAATAAGAAAATTTGCGGGATTCCACGGAAAGTATATCGCTATAAACGCGCCTAACTAATATGGACAAAAAGAAGCTAAAATAAGACGAACGCCATTTGTAATATAAAAATTGTGTCAACAAGCACATGCAATAAAACTAAAGTAAGGGATCAAATGTATGCCACCAACACTCCAACGGTATAAAAAAAACAAAACAAAAGAAAACACATCATCATTGCTAATTCTGTTTTCTATTAATTTGAACTTCATTCCCTTGATCTTTAAATATGATCATTCCTTAAATGTGGTAGAGGAAATAATAGGGTAAGGGACTTAGGGTAAAGGGAAGGGTATAGATTAGAAAAAATAATATTGTATAGCCGCTTTCAAAATAGTAGCGGAATATATATACATTCTGTATGTTATATTAATCTACACAAATAGGTAATTACTCATTTAACAAGTGTCTACAGTCTAGGGGTGTGCATTCGATTTATCGATTCGATTTTGACCCTTATCGATAATTACTTATCGATTATCGATTTGTACATATGTTTATCGTTATCGTTTCAATAAGGTTTCGACTTTTTCGATTTCGATTTCGATAACAAATAATCGATTCGATTTATCGATAAAACGATTCGAATGCACACCCCTAGATTTATATTTATATAAAAAGTGGCTAAATTTCGATTACTTTTGAAATTGGGCTATTTTTGAACGACCAGTTGTAAATCTGGCTATTTTTAAAATTTACCCGGAACTATAGGTTATTTGGGCTAAGGAAAATTGGGTTGGTCCAAAATTGCTTAAGAAAATTCGAAAATGAGACTAGTTTTGGGGTTGTTCAAACTCTTTTAGCTAAAATCCCAAATCTTATTCTAAAAAGTATAATGTATTTATAAAATATAAAAATCACTCTTAATAATTACCATATACTATTAAAATAAAACTAGATATTAAAAGTGAAACTATTTTTGTATTTTTTAAAATTTATGAGAGGTAGATAAACTAAGAGTAACTAGATAAAATAATTTTTATTTTTGTGATAAAATAAAGTAAAAGAATCAAAACTAGTTAAAATAGCGATATTAAACTTAAACTAATATTTAAACGCTAAAATATGTACCCGAGGGTCAAAATTACATATCTACATATTCGGCTATTATTGTTAATGAAGTGAAAGCGCTCCTGTTAGTGCTCCTATTGGGCTTTTAGCTGAAACCCAAGACAAAATTGCCTAAGCCCATGCCTAATCTAAGGGTTCTTCTGGTGGGCCGAGGAAGAAGAATGTGGAATTACAACTGGGCCGTCCAAGAGAATTGGGCCACTTCCTCTTGTTGGGCACCAGGTTTATTAGTGGGTTTTTTTTAATTTTTAGCCCATGTCAAAAACTATTTACATTCGATAGCCAGAAAGTGCATAAAATTCGTATAATTTTTGTATATAACATACATAATATATATATATATATATATATATATATATATATATATATATATATATACAAAAAAAATATATATTTATTCGGTTATTATTTTGAGAGCGGCTATAGTGATGCCGGTGATGCTTTATACAAGAAGGTAAGAGTGTTTTAATTTTGAGAAGTTGCAAAATTATTATAAGTCACACAATTTATTCCTCGTCCCAATTTATTGTAAAAATTGCACGGGCACCCTATTTGGGCGTCCCCTTTTAACCTGTACCCGCTTTGTCTTTCTGTTTGCACCCATACCCACTTTTTTGTTAAAAGCCATTTGAAAAGACTATTTTACCCTTTTTTGTTAAAAGACTTCTTTCTCTCCAAGTATACGCTAGTGCTCTACTGTTTCTCTCCCGTTATTCGCGTTTTTCGATTTGCTCTTCTCAGAAATCAAACGGTTTTCGTCGTTCTTTCGAATTTTCAACTGCTAGTCGTCGTTGTTCCCATATTACGATTTAATCACAGGTACATTGCATTAACTTTCTGGGTTTTGTTTTATGATTTAATTTCTGGTTTTGGGTTTTGATATTCATGTATTTATGATAGGGTTTAGTTTGATAGGTTGTTCATGTAATTTCTATAAATTCTTCTGTGATTCGACGTTCAAATTTTTAAAAAATTTCAGAGTTAAACAGATGATAATGATACTTTAGGATAGGAGCTGAAGTTTTTTTCATGTTTTGGCATTATTTTTGGATTTGAATTTGTGTTTTGTTTTTTTGGCTGAATGTTTTGTGCTAGCCGAAGTTTTTAGTGCAATATGATTTTTTAATTTAGCCAGTGTATGTGGAAAACTTCAGCCTCCTGCTGAAGTTTTTGAGTAATACCAAAAAAACTTCAGCTGCTTGGCCGAAGTTTTTTTTAGTGCAATATCAATTCTTAATTTAACCAGTGTAGGAGGAAAACTTCAGGCTCCTTCTGAAGTTTTTAAGTAATAAATAAAAAACTTCAGCTGTTAGGCCGAAGTTTTTTTAGTGCAATATGATTTTTTTAATTTAACCAGTGTATGTGGAAAACTTCAGCCTCCTGCTGTAGTTTTTGAGTAATAACAAAAAAACTTTAGCTGCTTGGCCGAAGTTTTTTTAGTGCAATATCATTTTTTTAATTTAGCCAGTGTATGTGGAAAACTTCAGCCTCCTGCTGAAGTTTTTGAGTAATAACAAAAAAACTTCAGCTGCTTGGCCGAAGTTTTTTTAGTGCAATATCATTTTTTAATTTAGCTAGGCTCCTTCTGAAGTTTTAAGTAATAAATTAAAACCTTCAGCTGAAGTTTTTGTTTTATACCTGTCGAACTTAAGCCTTCTTCGGTGTTGAAGTTTTAAATGATCTTTTTGATAATGTCCTGATGTTATTATTTGTATCTTTAACTTTTTTTTGACAGATGGCTCCTAAAGCACCTAAAGATCCTAAAGTAGCTAAAGAAGGCAAAGCACCTAAAAAACCTAGACTACCTGTAGTAGTCCCAGGTCCTTATGTCCCTCAGCCTCTACCTACAAAACCAGGACAAAGATATTTTGAGTTTACAGAATGGTTTAACTCTAAGGGTTACTGGAAGGGGAACCATGATTTGAAGAGTTTAATTGCATCTTTCTTGACTCCTGCACAACAGGCTAAGCTTAGTAATGGTCCATTTAAACACATTATTGCTATGGAGAATATCAAATGCAGCATGAAGTTGGTTCATTGTC
>NC_032000.1:8737536-8742058 GCF_001879085.1 Nicotiana attenuata | reverse complement strand
ATGTGAAGGGGATTGGCCAGACCAAATACTCGAGCACCAGGAAAATTTGCTCTTTTAGGAAAATGAGCAAATTTCCTGGTGCTCGAGTTTTTGATGTGGCCAGTCTCCGTCACATATGAAGTACTTTGGACTTCTCCTTCACTATCTTTGCTTCCCACGAATTCCCAGATGCACACCAGTAAGCATGTCCTTGCCAACATTTTCTTGTTTTTTTCTTATGAAAGTAGATGGTAGTTGCTAAAAAACCAAGAAAACTCTTTGGTGGAAGACATAGTGAAGTTTCATGTAATGTGGTGAAGAAAACCAAGCAAAGCAACTATGCCATTACTATGGAGAATATGAAGACACTCTGTGAACTTTTTGAATAGAGAATAACTTGTAAACAAAGAACTAAGTTTTTCTTTTTTTCCAAGGATGTAAGTGAAAAGAAAATTGTATTTAGTGAATATACATTATTTTGTGTGAATTATGTGACTTTGATTGATTCAAATATGTTTATGTCTTTTTTCATGAATGTCAAGTATTTTTTGCTTAAGTTTTGAAATATACTAAGAAACTTAAGCACATTAGGCCGAAGTTTCTTGAAAAAGCTTTAGGACAAAAATTATTGAATACAATAGAAAAACTTCAGCTACCAAGTGCTGAAGTTTTTGAAAATATACTAAAAAACTTCAGCCTATTGGGCCGAAGTTTTTCGAAAAATCTTTAGGACAAAAACTATTGAATCCAACAAAAAACTTCAGCTGCCAAGTGCTGAAGTTTTTTAAAATATACTAAAATTTCAGCACATTGGGCCGAAGTTTTTCCAAAAAGCTTTAGGACAAAAATTATTGAGTACAATAGAAAAACTTCAGCTACCAAGTGCTGAAGTTTTTGAAAATATACTAAAAAACTTCAGCCTATTGGGCCGAAGTTTTTCGAAAAACCTTTAGGACAAAAACTATTGAATCCAACAAAAAACTTCAGCTGCCAAGTGCTGAAGTTTTTGAAAATATACTAGAAAACTTCAGCACATTGGGCCGAAGTTTCTTGAAAAAGCTTAAGACAAAAACTATTGAATCCAATAGAAAAACTTCAGCTTATCAGGTGCTGAAGTTTTTGAAATATACTAAAAAACTTCAGCACATTGGGCCGAAGTTTTTCCAAAAAGCTTTAGGACAAAAACTTTAGCATATTTTGATATTTTTTTAAGTTGATACTTATCTTTTTTGCATTTACTGTCTACTTTTTGTCTTTTGTCAACTACTTCATCTTTCATTTAAATTTGTTTCACTATATAGTAAAATTTATTTTTCAGGCTGAAGTTATTTTTTTACTATATAAAAACTGTGGGTTTTACAAGGGCTGAAGTAACATTTCTTTTTGCATTTACTACATACTTGTTTTTACCACCTACTAATCTTGTCTCATTCAATTTCTCTGAACGTAAAACAGTAAAAATAGCTGAAAAGTTACTTTTACATTGATAGATATTAAATTGATTAGGTGAACTCTTTGTCTATATTAACAATCTCTTCACTTGAAAATTTCATAGTCATTCATAGACTTCTATCATATTCCTTAGTCTTTCAGCATTTGTTAAAAAAATGTCTGGTGCAAGCGGAAGTGGTAAGCCTAATATGGATGAAATTATGAAGAAGTGGGAGAGTTTGAAGTGTGAATGGTACAATAACAAACCGATGGCTAATCTTATTCTTTTGTGGAATGAAATAAAGGCTGATTGGGAGAGAATCAGACCAAAGCTCTGTGCAAATGAATCATTCCAGAACAGGCTTAACCTGGAACGTAGTTGTGGAGTTTATTCAACCTCGTTCGACAAGGTTGTGCAGCAGTTTGATAGTTTTAAGTTTCCCAGCTTGACCGACTGTTCCAAGCTGCAAAACAAGCTGAAGATTCTTCTTCCTCTTATGGACAGAGTAATCGTCGAACAAAGTCAGCTACGTGATGAATTCGACAAGTTGAAGATTGATCTTCTTGGATTGAGTGGTCTTTTGCCCGACTGCCCTATAGTTATCTCCAACAGTGATGATGATGAGATATTTAGAGAAATTGAGGAGTACTGTGATGATGATGATGACGACGATGATGATGACGACGATGATGACGATGATGAGGGTGATGATGATAATGGTGGTGATTGTTAGTGTTTTTTTTGTTAACTTCAGCCTATAGAGCTGAAGTTTTTTTAGCTTCATTTTGTATAACTTCAGCAGAGAGAGCTGAAGTTTTGAAATATGTGTGTTGTTTCACCTCTTTTTATGTCAATATAATTGTGACCCTCTTTTTTCTTAGCTTTCTATTGCATTATACTTGTTATTTGTTGGTATTTGATATATACTTCTTAGTTGCTTAGAGATGCTACAACTTTTGTTTGTACATGCTTTTTTTTTTGTGTGTTGTATGCATATGTGTGTCTGTGTGAGTTTTTGTAGGTGTGTGTGTGTGTTTTTGATTAAGAATATGTATTTAACATACTGTAACCTGAAGTTTTTTCTCGCAGAAGTCATACGTTTTTAAAATGCAACCAAACCTGTAAGCCTGCGCAACAAAAATGAGTGATTTGTATTTTAGCAGTAATATAAAATTGTGCAAGAGCTTATTATTTTTATTCCTATGAAAAAAATCACATTTGAATTATGTCATACAATAAAGAAAGTCTAAATTCAGACCAAGGATTATTGAAGCTTGGAGTATTTTTCAGTGTGTTTCTTGGAATATGGATGAGGTGCTGGAGAAGACAAGCAAGTTGTTCTGTTATGCCCCCCCCCCCCCACTTGTTTACATCGACTGCATTTGGTAGACTTGAATGGTGCTGATGATTCAGTCGCAGGTATATGCCTCTTCTTTTGTCTTTTTCCTTGTAAAATCTCTACATCGGGAGGTTTTGTGATTTCAGATTGTACATTTTCTGGTATTTCCCATGATTGTTGATCTCTCACGGTATTCACATGCCCTTCATATGTTTTCAACCATGTTTCCCTTGAATACCAATTTGAGCAGTAATCAGATTTCTGCAAATATCTCTTATTAATAGCAGCAATTGCATGTGGACAGGGCAATTCATCAAGTTGGAATTCCAGGCAGTCACAAGTTCTCTTCTTTAAGTCCACAATGAATTCAATTCCTTCACTATTTATTCTAAACAACATTGAGTCAAGGTTGAACACCTAACAAGGAATAAAAAATTAAAACAAATTATATTAGTGTATTTTTCCTTCAAAACGAAAAAGTATGAAATTTTTTAAATGTAAGCAGTAAATCACTGCAACAGATCTAAAAAGCTGAAATTAACAAATATACTCACAAACATTTTGCAAGCCAAGTCCATCTTCTTAGTCATCTCTTCTTCTTGCCATATTGATACTCTGTGAAAAGTTTCATTTGCCTTTTTTCTCCGTTCATAAAACCACTCTCTCAGCTTTTCTTGGATGAAATCTGACATTCTTAAAATAGGAATTTCTCTCCCTTTTAGTAAAACGGAATTCATTGATTCTACCATGTTTGTTGTTAGCATATCATAACGTCGCCGTGGGAACCACGATCGAGCCCATCTCTCAGGAGGCTCTTCCATTATGTAATTGTATGTTTTCTTGTCAATACTTTTGAGTTGGGACATTAACTGATTAAAATCTTCACGTTTGTATGATCTTGCAGCACTTTGAAAAAGATTTATTACCATGGCCTTTGCATGTCTTTGCTTTAAATTTTTCTCAAAGTGATATAGGCAGATACCATGGTGAGCTTCAGGAAAAACTCTTCTAATACCATTTGCGATCGATTGGTTTCTATCTGACAAGAAAACCAGTTCACGACGAACTTGAATTGCTTTTCTCATTTCCCCAAAGAACCAAATGTATGCCTCATTGTTTTCTGAATCTGCTACACCAAAACATAAAGGAAAGATTTGATTGTTTGCATCCTTTGATACAGTAACAAATAGAACACCACGATATTTTGACTTCTAAAACGTTGCATCTACTGCAATAACAGGTCTACAATAGGACCAACCAGCTAGTGATGCCGCAGGAGCAAAGAACAAGTAAGCAAATTGTGACGACCCAACCCGTCGTCTCATGTATTACAGCCCCGTTTTCCCCCATTTATTGCTCTTTCATGTTTTATTATCAGCAATGGGTGAGTTAGAGTTGAATTGAATTGGTTTGGATAGCAAATGAAACACTTAGTCTCTTTAAAGAAGGTTTGGTTTGGAAAAGTCAACCGAACATTGACTTATTAGTTAGAAAGCTCGGATGTGAATTCCGGTGATTCGGTTAGCTTTGGGAGGTGAATTGTGACTTAGGAGTGCGATCGGAAGTGATTTTGGAGGCCGGTGTAGAATTAGGCTTGAATTGGCGAAGGTTGAATTTTGGCGAATTCCGGTTGGTAGGTGAGATTTTGATCCGAGGGTCGGAATGGAATTCCGAGAGTTGCAGTAGCTTTGTTAGGTGATTTTAGGTATGTGTGCAAAATTTCAGGTCATTCGGAGGTGTTTTGGTCGGGTTTTTGATCGAATGCGTAATTC
>NC_032000.1:8733706-8736162 GCF_001879085.1 Nicotiana attenuata | reverse complement strand
ATAAAGGTTTAAACACTTAGCTCTATAATTCCTAATAATTGAAACTAAAAATGAACAATTTGACTGTGCCCGAGTGGCTTGCATGCATATATATATCTGGACTGAGTATGGAACGGGCTGCATGCCGCAGCGAATGCTACGATGATATTGCGCTTGGGCTGTAGGAGCCCCTCCGGAGTCTGAACCCCCACAGTGAGCGCGGGTACCCAAATGGATCGGGCTGCGCGCCGCAGCGGTCATGTGCATTGCATTGCATTCATGCATTTTATATCTGTTGGCCTTAATTGTCATTGTTTGCTGTTGTTTTATCGTTTAACGTGCTGAATCGTTGATTATAGCTTTATATTGTAATATTTCGGGATTTCTTACTCTCAGCCATTATATATGTTTATTACTCACTGAGTTGGAAGTACTCACTTTACTCCCTGCACCATGTGTGCAGATTCAGGTGCTCCGGAGACTTAGTGGAGCTGTTTGCTGTCTTCTTGGATTTCGGCTTAGGAGTTGTTGAGGTAGCTGCCTGACGTCCGCAGGACCCGACTTCTCCCCTTTTTTTTGCATTTGTCTTTTCCTATCCTAGACTTTCTTTATTACTATGAATATATTACTCTGTTACATATAGAGGCTCTAGACTCGTGACTCCAGATCTATTGGGGAATGTTGGGATATTCGTTATTATTTTTCCATACTAATTTATTTAGTTTCGGATTGGAACCTTGATATTTTCTATTTTAATAGTATTATTTGTTAACGGATTGCGTATTTGGGTTGAGAGTATTTAAATTGGTCGGGCTTGCCTAGCATTAGTGTTGGGCGCCATCACGACCGGGATTGGGGTCGTGACAAGTTGGTATCAGAGCCTAGGTTACTAGGCTTCGCGAGTCATGAGCCGGTTTAGTAGAGTCTCGCGGAACGGTACGGGGACGCCTGTACTTCTCCTCGAGAGGCTGCAGAACCTTTAGGAAAATTCCATATTCTTGAAATTCTTGTCGTGCGGCTTTGTGATTCGAGAACTTAATTCCTGTATTCTATTCTCTCGTAGATGGCAAGAACTCGTGCTACCAGACGCGATGGTCGACCACCAGTACCACCCACTAGAGGCCGTGGACGCGGTCGAGGGAGGGCAGCAGAGACAGCACCTGCTGACCCACCAGCCGCCACAGTTCAGGACCAGACTCCAGTTGTCGATGTCCCAGCAGCACCTGTGCAGGCACCAGCAATGCCTATTGCTATTCCTGGTCTCCAGGAGACCTTGGCACAGATATTATCAGTTTGCACTGGCCTGACTCAGGCAGTCTCAGCTTCTACTGCAGCAGCTGCTTCCCAGACCGGGGGAGGACATCAGACCCCTGTTGCTCACACACCTGAGCAGGTTGCCCAGGGATTTCAGACACCGGAAGCAGCCATAGCTCCGCCAGTTGCTCTAGTTGCACTAGTTGCAGCCTATGAGGCTCCAGTTATGCCGGACGATGAGCAGCGTCGCCTTGAGAGATTCGGCAGGCTTCAGCCTCCGAGGTTCAGTGGTGCTGAGGGCGAGGATGCCCAGGGTTTTCTGGATAAATGTCAGCGTATGCTTCGCACTGCAGGGATCTTAGAGTCGAGTGGTGTGGCTTTTACTACCTTCCAGTTCTCAGGGCCTGCATTCACCCGGTGGGAGGACTTCGAGAGGCGTAGGCCGGTTGGTGCAGCGCCCCTTACATGGCAGCAGTTCTCCACTGTCTTTCTGGAGAAGTACGTACCGCAGTCTCACAGGGAGGAGCTGCGTCGTCAGTTCGAGTGGTTGGTTCAGGGGGGACATGTCTGTGACCCAGTACGAGTTGAGATTCACACAGCTAGCCCAGCATGCTACTTGGATGATCCCGACAGATCGGGAAAGGATTAGGAGGTTCGTGGATGGCCTCAACTATTCACTCCGCATTTTGATGACCAGAGAGAGGGTTATGGGTGCCTCGTTTGAGGAGGTAGTTGACATGGCTCGAGAGATTGAGACGGTTCGCCGTCGGGAGCGTGAGGAGAGGGAGGCAAAGAGGCCTCGAGGTTCAGGTAGTTTCAGTGGTGCTCCGTCTAGGGGCCAGTTCCAGTGTGGCAGAGGCCGTTCCTTCAGGCCTCTTCAGTCAGGTCGTCCAGAGTACAGTGGGGCTTCTTCAGGCCGTGGTCATCAGGGATTTCAGCAGGGCCA
This sequence comes from Nicotiana attenuata, assembly GCF_001879085.1. Lineage (NCBI taxonomy): Eukaryota > Viridiplantae > Streptophyta > Magnoliopsida > Solanales > Solanaceae > Nicotiana > Nicotiana attenuata. The sequence continues at coordinate 8,733,983 of NC_032000.1, read as the reverse complement.
GACTTCACTTAGTGCCCTTCCAGCTCAGAGCTCTACACCTGCCTCTTCAGCCCAGGGTTCTTCAGCAGCGAGGGGTTTCCATCAGTCCCCTTCTCCAGCGCTGGGTAGTTGCTACGAGTGCGGTGAGTTCGGTCATATGAGGAGACAGTGTCCTCGGCGTCGTGGTAGTCAGTCTCAGCAGAGGGATCATCCCTCATTTTTCACTCCTGTTTCATCAGCACCCGCCCAGTCAGCTAGGGGTGAGGTCAGGTAGCCAGGGGCCGCCCCAGGGGTGAGG
>NC_032000.1:8688408-8732538 GCF_001879085.1 Nicotiana attenuata | reverse complement strand
GCACTTGAGAGTGGTGTTACAGAGGTTGAGGGAGGAGAAGCTTTATGCAAAGTTCTCCAAATGTGAGTTTTGGCTTAAGTCTGTAGCCTTTCTGGGACACGTGGTGTCCAGTGATGGTATTCAAGTTGATCCAAAGAAGGTAGAGGCAGTACAGAGTTGGCCCAGACCGTCTTCAGCCACGGAGATTCGAAGTTTCCTCGGTTTGGCAGGTTATTATCGCCGGTTCGTCCAGGGTTTTTCCTCTATTGCTTCGCCCTTGACTAAGTTGACGCAGAAGGGTGCACCATTCGTATGGTCGGACGAGTGCGAGGAGAGCTTTCAGAAGCTCAAGACAGCTTTGACCACAGCTCCAGTGTTAGTTTTGCCATCAGCCTCAGGTTCTTACACTGTGTATTGTGATGCTTCGAGAGTTGGGATCGGATGTGTGTTGATGCAGGAGGGTAGAGTTATTGCATATGCTTCTCGTCAGTTGAAGCCTCAGAGCAGAACTACCCCGTACATGATTTGGAGTTGGCTGCTATAGTTCATGCGTTGAAGATTTGGAGGCACTACTTATATGGCATATCTTGTGAGGTATATACTGATCATCGCAGCCTTCAGCATTTGTTCAAACAGAAGGATCTTAATTTGAGGCAGCGGAGGTGGCTTGAGTTACTCAAGGACTATGACATTACCATTTTGTATCACCCGGGGAAGTCCAATGTAGTGGCCGATGCTTTGAGCCGAAAGGCGGTCAACATGGGTAGCTTGGCGTACATTCCAGTTGGGGAGAGGCCCTTTGCAGTTGACGTTCAGGCTTTGGCCAATCGGATGGTGAGGTTAGATATTTCGGAGCCTAGTCGGGTTTTGGCTCGTGTAGTTTCTAGGTCTTCCTTATATGACCGCATCAGAGAGCGCCAATATGATGATCTACATTTGCTTGTCCTGAAGGACAGGGTTCAGCACGATGATACTAGGGATGTGACTATTGATGATGACGGCGTGATGAGGATGCAGGGCCGGATTTGCGTGCCCAATGTGGATGGGCTTCGGGAGTTGATATTAGAGGAGGCCCACAGCTCGCGGTATTCCATTCATCCGGGTGCCGCAAAGATGTATCAGGATTTGAGGCAGCATTACTAGTGGAGGAGAATGAAGAAAGATATAGTGAGTTATGTAGCTCGGTGTCTCAACTGTCAGCAGGTCAAATATGAGCATCAGAGACCCGGTGGTGTACTTCAGCGGATAGATATTCTCGAGTGGAAGTGGGAGAGGATTACTATGGATTTTGTGAGTGGTCTCCCTCGTACCTCAAAGAAGTATGATTCGATTTGGGTGATTGTGGATCGGCTGACCAAGTCCGCGCATTTTATTCCGGTGTGTACTACCTATTCTTCGGAGCGGTTGCCAGAGATTTTCATCCGCAAAAGCGGAAGGTGGCTCGCACCAGCGGGTCCACATAAGCGGACACTGTACCGCAGAAGCGGATTTGAGGGAACCGCAGAAGCGGAGTTTGAGTCGCATAAGCGAAGTCCGGGTTCTTAAGTGAAGACCGCATAAGCAGAAATTTGGCCGCATAAGCGGTCCCGCATAAGCGGTAGCGGGGCCGCAGAAGCGAAAAGGACTGTTGGCAGAGGGGTTTTAATATTATATTTCCTCCGCGAGCAAGAGGTAGTTTCTACCATTTTAAGCGACTTGGGAGAGCTTTGGGCGAGGATTTTCGAGGATTTTTACTGAGAATCAGTTGGAGGTAAGTCTCTTGGCCTAATTACTCGAGTTTATGGTAAATTTATCATAGAAATCAGTAGAATTTCATCAAAAACGGGTCAAGCTAGGGCTTGGAAAGCTGTGATGTAAAAATGAAATTTGGAGGGCCAAACGAGCTCCGATTTTGGTAAATTTTATATGTACGGACTCGTGGCGAGACGAGGAATCCGGTGATGTAAATTTCGTAATTTTTCGAGAAGTGGGCCCGGGGCTCGGGTTTTGCCAACTTCGTGAATTTTAGTGTTTTTCGAGTCTTTTCGATTGGGTTATGTTTCTTTAGCCTATTGTAACGTATTCGTTGTGGTTTTAATCAGATTCGGCGTGCGAAGAGGTTGATTCGAAAGGCAAAAGCATAGCGAGCTAGACTTGTGGCCGGCTTGAGGTGAGTAATAGATGTAGATGATGACCTGAGGTTTGAAACCCCGGTATATCACATTGTGACGCTATATTGAGGCGAGACACGTACTCTATGACGAGTGCGGGGTCGATTGTGACTGGGGATTTTGACCTAGTCCGTTCCGAATTATGTTCGTACTGCGTTCTTGACTAGAAATTGTTTGGTAATCATCCTACTTGGATTTTATGAATTGTTTGGGGCTTTGTGCCTATCATGTGCATCCTTCAGGGATCCTTATCACTGTTTCCATGATGCTTAGCATATTTCATGATATCAGTCCTGAGTTAGACACTGCTTTGAAATGTTTAGTATATAAATAAAGGCTTAAACACATAGCTCTATAATTCCTAATAATTGAAACTAAAAATGAACAATTTGACTGTGCCCGAGTGGGGATCGGGCTGCGCGCCGCAGCGGTCATGTGCATTGCATTGCATTCATGCATTTTATATCCGTTGGCCTTAATTGTCATTGTTTGCTGTTGTTTTATCGTTTAACGTGCTGAATCGTTGATTATAGCTTTATATTGTAATATTTCGGGATTTCTTACTCTCAGCCATTATATATGTTTATTACTCACTGAGTTGGAAGTACTCACTTTACTCCCTGCACCATGTGTGCAGATTCAGGTGCTCCGGAGACTTAGTGGAGCTGTTTGCTGTCTTCTTGGATTTCGGTTTAGGAGTTGTTGAGGTAGCTGCCTGACGTCCGCAGGACCCGACTTCTCCCCTTTTTTTTTGCATTTGTCTTTTCCTATCCTAGACTTTCTTTATTACTATGAATATATTACTCTGTTACATATAGAGGCTCTAGACTCGTGACTCCAGATCTATTGGGGAATGTTGGGATATTCGTCATTATTTTTCCATACTAATTTATTTAGTTTCGGAGTGGAACCTTGATATTTTCTATTTTAATCGTATTATTTGTTAACGGATTGCGTATTTGGGTTGAGAGTATTTAAATTGGTCGGGCTTGCCTAGCATTAGTGTTGGGCGCCATCACGATCGGGATTGGGGTCGTGACACAAATCTGTACATTGAAACACAGAAAAACAAATTATAAGGTTTGAAGTTTTTCAAATAGTAACATTTGAAACTTCAAGCTGATTGTTAGTATTGTTTTCCTTACCTACTGTGCGCATCTCTTTTTATGCTTGTGTACGTTCCTGGGTTTTTTGCCACCATCATGTGTAGGTATGAAGGAAGAATCTGGTAGTTCTCTTCAGGTGTTCCCCTTATGCAAGCAACAGCTTTTTGAATAGCACGCCATGCCTTGTGATAACCAATGTCAATTCCAAATTTCTTTTTCATTTCATTTTCTACAAAGGCTGGTGTAACCTCTATCTTTTTGTCTCGAACATGTTCTATAATTTGTTCGCTTATAAAATTTGATGTAGCATGCTTCTGATCTGATTTTCTTGCATCAACCGAGCATTCATGGATGTTATGATATTTTATCACCTTGAACAGTGTGGATTTTTTCTCTCATGATTCAAATTTAATTAAGGGTAAAGCGATGTTATCTATATATCAAATCATACTCCATACTCTAACTCGGTGACACAAATAGAGCTCGTTTGGACATAAGAAATTTTTATCTTTTTTCGAAATCAGCGTTTGTTAATAAAATTTCCAATTTTCACTTTAAGATGCATTTTGGAAATTTTCGAAACTTTGAAAAACTCCAAAAAGATGTTTTTCAAAATTTTTACTCCAATCACTCACAAAACTTCAAAAACAACCCAAAAATTATATTCATGTCCAAGCACAACTCTAAATTTCAAATATCATTTTCACTTGAAAAAAAAATTCCCATATTTTGGAATTTTATAATTCTTATGTCCAAACGCCGACTAAGTTGTTTATAGAAAGAAAAGGAAAAGACGTGTTTACACAGAATAATTGATACTTTGGTCCAAAAAAGTTGCGCAAAGATTTAATTGGCAATAGTGGAAAATTAGGAATATGGAAAAGCTTTTCCAAGAAATTGCGTGATTCTATTACAAAGGAAGGAGACAAAACAATGTCCCACCAAGGGAAAATGTCACCATCATGATATTACATTAAATAATCCTTTTTTTTTAGGTTTGAGTATTCAAATTACTTGGAAACAAAGCAACATAAGAATTTAACGAATTAAAAAAGAAAGATATTCCAAGTCTTTGATATGATTTATCTGTCAAATTGTTGAAAAGGAAATTAGAGTTGTAGACTAATAATTGAGAATTTATCTTCAAATTACTGATGTGCGCGATTCTGATGGCACTAAAGACTTTTTTTTCTTCTGGTCTACCACTAAAAGCAATAATGACAAAAAGAATAAAAAGAATATGTTATAAGGAAAGATTTTTTTATCAGTATTGCGTAGAGACGTGAATTTATAGTCTCTTTGTCAAATTAGATATTTTACGTGCGTATTTTCTAGAATTGGTCTAATATTAGTTGTTGCGCCCATATTCTAAAAAGATTGAATGGTACACTTGATTGAATAATGGTTTATTTACCTAAAGGAATAGTGATTAATTCTTACTATATACTTTTTTTTTTTTTAGTGGTGCACCTATATTCAAAAAATTCTAGATCTGCCTTTGATATTAAGAGGTATCGAATTTAAGTTTTAGGAATCAATATATTATTGATAGGAAACGTTTTCTTTTTAAATGGACTTTATGCAACAAGAATTAAAATTTATTGGATTAGTAAATTTCGGATACCAAATGACCGTTTAGAAAAAAAGAAAAAATAAATATAACGATGGGACTTAAATAAGTGTCCCCTCCATTAAGGACTTGGAATATTTCCTCAGGAGTACTCAAACTTGAAAGTGATAATAATGTTTTAGCTTATTGCGCATTCATTAAGTTAAATAACATTATTGAGGGGTTCAATTGTTCAAATCGTATAGTGATAGTACCTATTGTTGCTTCTTCCATGAATTCTTCGAGTTTTGAATATTACAAGAACGTCCCTTTAGTTCTTTATAACTTTTTATCAGGACGTTGGAAATTGTAATTGATTAACTTTATTACGAATTAGGTCTTAATCTCAGTAGATCAATTGCATATTTTGCATAATTGATAGTACATCTAGTCATTTAATAAGTTAGATTGATAGAACAATCTTACTATTAAGGGTAAGTCCACAATTGTTAAAATGTTGAAGGGTGTTTCCCCAATAATCTCAATTTAGGGGGGGTAAAGTGAAATATTTGTCCAACTATACTGTTAAATGATAGTGCCAAATCTCATGATGGCTTCTTGTTTGAGGATTAATTATGACCTACATAATTATGTTTTTATAAGATAACAAAGCATGCATGACGTGGTGGACCAAATTCATGCATATTTCGACTTGAAATCAGACACGTGCAGCTATAAGCTAGTATTTTATTAAATGGAGTCAAAATATATAAAGAAAAAAATATACGAAAATATCAAGAAGATTTTCCGTATAGTAGTATATATGCATTAAAAATTATTTTTTATATAGTTATACAATGTAATTTTCCAGCAAAGAAGTTTAATTATTTTCGAAATATCGTTCGCCTTTTATACCCTTTAAAGATAGATTTCACACTAAACAAAATAGTAATTTAATTATTTTCCTAATAGTTAGCACTTTGAAATCAAATAAAATTATAGTTATAAAATATTTCCTTATTTGAACTATTTAGAAAGTCCTAATATTTAAGAATTTAAATCAACTAAGCTTTTATTTAAGTAAATTCTTTCCTTGTTTGTATTGAATAAAATAAGTACTTGCGTTTAAGTATGATTCTTCGTTATAGATTAAATAATCCTAATTCCACACAAAGGACATTTATACAAAATTAACTTTGTAATTATGAGTATGTTTCTTTCTCTAGATACAAACGAACATATTCTTAATAATAAATAAAAGAATAAGCCAAATATTGTATTTATCGGAAAATAACGAAGGTTTTGAATTTGAAAAAATTAGTTACTGTTAGATGGAAGAATTATTTTGAAATCTAACATTTTTGTTAGTTGTCATGTATTGAATTTAAAAAATAAATATTCTCAAGGGATAAAAATAATTGTTCATGTTCGAGAAATTAACATAACAATAAATATAAGTATTTAAAATACCTTATAACATAAAATTTTATAGAGAAAGTTATATAAAGTTAACTGTCACATAGTGAAAACTGATCTATATACCAACTTTTATACCTTTTGAAAAACGAATTTTTCCTTCAAAAAGTATATCTACGTTTAAAATATTTATCCAACGTGTAGAACTAAATCTAAATTTAATTTTAACATGTATTTTGTATTTTTACTGCTTCTAGAATAGTATTAGCGCAGTCTTTTTAGAACCCGTGAATTTTGCATATAATTTATTTACAATCATAGACACTAGGTTCTTTACTAATTTGTTGAAACAATTACTATATTTTTTTCTTATTAATTAAAGTATATAGCACAATTTGTATTTGCGAGAAAAAAGGCATATTTCGCCAGTTAGTTAAATTATTTGTGTTTTTTATAATGAACTTAAGAATATATAAATTTTCAAATAAATTTTAAGTAATAACTTAAATGTTCAGGGATTAATGTGTTCTTGCTAAAACTAAAAATGAAGAATGATAACTTGTGAAATTAATGTAATAATATTATAAAATTTATAATAATTTTTAAGTTGAATATATTGACTGACATGATTGGGGGCTTATAGGGGTATAGTTTTTTTGCCTATTGTGTTAACTAGATAGGTTCAACAACTACTATTGTCGAGAACTTATATTTTTTCTACAATATTTATTTTATCACTCAAACATAATTTTAATAGAATATTTATGGAATATTTTAATAGTTCATACTCATCTAAATAGTGTTCACGCGCAATGGTTCGTATTTTTATCCTTTAATAATAGCTTTCGCGTTGCACAAAATAATAATTTAAGTTATTTTTCTAAATTGTAGAAATCGCCATTTAATTATTTTCCTAATATTTATGAATAATCGCTTAATTATTTTCCTAACTCTTAGGACTTTGATCTAAAAATTATGTTATGTGATTGTAGTCCTTCGTATAATCTCTATTTAGATTTTGAGGTATTGAATTTGAAGCATTTCACGAGTTTTGTTTTATATTGGATTTACGAGTATTTCTTTGTTATAAAAATTTAGGTTTAGTAGTCCTTATTTCTTGGTGTGTGTCCTTATTTTCGTCTCTTTTTTCCCAGTGTTAGGAGTACTTTTTCAAGATTTATGAGTATTTCTTTTAAATAATAAAATGCTCATTGAATTATTTTTCTCATATTTATAACTTTAATATATATCAACTAAGATTTTGTTATTAAATTATACTTGGGAGTAAGAATAAATATTTAGCAATCACAAACATAGTAATCTCAATCAATTTTTTAAATTGATGTACCAAGCTTAAATAAGAAAATATTTTAATTTTAAGAAAATAAAAGAAAGAGAAGTGTTGGTAATATTCAAACACTAATGGTTGTACTAACATAAAGTCCAACATAGTGATGTCATAGCGATTTTTTATTACACTTAGAATTCTTATTGGATAAAAATTATAGTTACAGTTAAATATTTTAAATTTTGAATGAGCTAATATAATATTTCAATCAACAACAAAAAATTTCTCTTTGACGTTAAGACCAGTCCTAATTAACCAAAAAAGTCTTTGATTTAACTAATTTGCAAAAAAATCCAAGTGATTCTTTTTTAAAATAATAAAATCGATTATAATTCAGAAGTAAGCGTCAAACAGTTAAAAATGCAAACGTTGAGAACAATAAGGATAAAACATTAGAAGCCAAAATACATTCTAAGAGAGTTGCCATTAATTAATTTTCTTTATTTTGGTATTCATTTAAATAAATGGCAACTCCCTATACTTTTCTAGGTACAAAGTTACTTATTTTAAAATATTAACTTAATGTAGACATTTTAAAACTTAGCATTTGATAACTTGATTTACATGTTCTTCGTATACTCATATTTCATTGATTGACGCTAAGCACGCGTGCAACGCACGTACACTAAAGCTAGTATATATAATATATAATATATATTGATGTGCTAATATTAATATTATAATGTCAAAATTGATTAGACTGTCCAGTTAAAAACTGACTCTTGGATTTGTTAGCTACATAATGAGGAAAATTCTAGGCCGTAAGGTTGTTTAAGTTTGACTAACAATAAGGAGTATATGTTTTACTTTAAACTTCAACAACAAAAAAATAAAGAAGGTATCGTCTTTGATCTTATCTAGAGAGAATATAGTTTGATAAAAAAAAATCCTTCTGTATTATTATTATTTTCTTTTCTTCGTGGTTGTTTATATAAAAAATCTAAAGTTTTTAATGAGTCGAAATTGATTCCGTCTTCAACCCGAAATTTTAATACAAATCTTGACTTTGATTCTAGGGGGCCAGATTTTTTGTTTGGTTTCTCATTCGATGCACGGTATTCATATTGGAGCTCGACTATATCCAGATTCGCGCCGCATAGAACCCATTCGGGGGGAAACGCTTACTAATAAGGATCTTTTCATACCCAAAGCTCGAACCTTCAACCTCTGTTTAAGAGAATAGCAGCCCCAACCGCTGCATCACATCCTTTGGTGGTATTGCAAAAGATATTGTAAGACATTAATATTTATGCATCAATGGGGCAAAGGGACAGGTTCAACTTCCTTATACATCATATCCATGAGCTAAAAATATTGCACAAGAACCTTATCTAAATAAAAAATAAAAAAGACATGACCAAAATTGAATGGTGGACAATACTGACCATTGAATTAATAAACCCCTCAATTTATTCATTAGTTTTGAACAGGTTGCCTAATTTTAAAATATGCCCATGAGGCCTCCAACGATATGCTCCACTTAATTCTTGATTTTTAATTTTTGCTCTTTCTTCTCCTTTTTTGTAATAAGGCAAGTGTGTGACATGATTCGGTAAGGTTTTATTTGGGAAAAATATTGCACAAGAACCTTATCTAAAAATAAAAAATTTATTTTTGCGAAGAGGAAGAAGCAAAAAGGGCAAAGACTTCTAGTACCGTTCGTTCTTTCTAAAGTGAGTGAATTATATGTTAAAATTCATAATGGCTTGTAGTTGATTTCACGCTTTGCCATTAATAACAAAGTAAATTTATTCCTTGAACTCTATTTAACTCGTTATTTTCTTTTATGTGAAAGAATATTGGGAAAGAGAAGAGAATGAGTTGAGGCGACGAATAGGAAAATTATTTTATTTTATTCTTTTGTGTCCACAAACAACTTCGTTTTTTTTTTAGGGGGGGGGGTGGGGTGGGGGGGGGGTTGGTGGGCGGGCTTCCAAAAAGCAAAAAAAGAAAAACTATGTGCTTGAGTGCTTCATTGTAGCTTCTACCGTAGCGGGGTTGACACCATGTTTTTATCTCTTTTTCATTATTCTTTAACAGTAGTATTAATGATAGGTCACAGGTTCGAGTCTTAGCGTAACGATAATTCCGTGTGATCTATAAGTTACGCGTTCGAGTCATGAAAGCAGTCATTAATGCTTGTACTAAGTTAGACTATTTACATCACACCCCGTGCGCCTTCACAGAACCCTGCATGAACGCGAAATGCCTTGTACATCTGCTTTTAATTAGTGTATTAACTATAAAGTGTGTAACATGATTGATAGTTTTGGGCTCCGTATTCTTCTTTTTTAAGTTTCTTTTATGGGTGCGCATAATTTGACTTAGAAAATGTGCTTACATGTCTGGAAAACTGGGAATCCGGCATGATTCACAAAAATAAGGGCATTCAATTTGTTTATCTTTGGTTGGAATACGAAAAATAAAAAGGAAGTCAAAAACAAATACGAAAGTGAAATAGTCCATTATTTCCTTTTTGTTATAAATAGAATTCTATTTATGGTGGATGTCTATATTTAGAGAGATTCTAGGGTTTATTACTTGGTGGCTAAGTCAACCTCTCCCTATAAATAGAGGGTTCTAGTCCATTGTAATTCATCCCAAAATTCAATAAGAATTCCCCCTCTCTCTTTCTCTACAATATTGCTCTTGTTCTTCATTTATTGTTTATAACACGTTATCAGCACGAGACTCTAACCAATTTAGTAGAAGCTTTGGGATTGATCATAATGATTGTCAATTGTTCTATGAATTTCTTTCATGATTAAATTCTGGATTTAAGGTAAGTATTTTACCGTATTTTTCTCTTTTATTCTATAATTAGATTTTAAATACAAGCAAAGACAATAAATTTTGATTACAACTGTAATAGAGTTTGTAAGAAATTATAACCACCCGAAGTGGTAAAATTTCTATGTCTTTCCATGATCAAAGTCATGTATGATCGCGAGCACAAGAAGTGAAAACCCGTCCCATTGAATTTGCTCCATTCTCATTCCCTTAAGAGAATGTGATAGCAATATGTGATAAGTCTGAAAGAAGACAAAATTATTACCGTGAAGGTATCAATGAATGTGGACGTGGCAATAGACGAAATTATAATCGTCATCATTGTGATAATGAGAATAATAAGGATTCTCAAAATAATCATTCACTCTGTGAAAGTAATATTTGTCATCGATTTGACATGAGATTTTATAAAGCACATATAGATGATTATGGTTCATTCATGATGTGAATGTGACAACATCTTATTTATCAATACATATTCATTCTTGGAAGAATATGAACGTGCTAGTGGTAGTGAATATACCACACTCACCTCTAGAAGGAGGTTTGAGATGATATAAGAAATCAATGTCATTATTATGGCATGAATGGTCATTGGTTACCTATTGTACGCCAAAATATTTTGGCAATGTGATTATTAAAGGACAATAATAATGCAAGAAACATATCTCGCATATAATTTTGACCATGACCATAATGGTATAACTTTCTCTTTAAAAGAGATATTCACCATACGGGTGTTGATGAATATGTGGTACTACAAAATTAATTGAGAACTCTGCAAGAGCCAATTATACTATTTTGGAGAAACACAATTAATTACCAATAAGGTATTGTGTTGTAGTAAGTCTCAAAGAAACTTATTCAGTTTCCAAAGTATACGCGAAAGCGGTTGATTATATTGAGACTATAAATAAAGGAAAGATTTAATATCTTCTATTACTTCAACTTGTAGCGGGGTAATATATATGTGAAAAGCTACCCGCTTTATTCTCCAATTTGTACTACATAAACAAAAGAATACCACAATGAAGTGGGTATTTATTGATATAAAAACCCATATCATAATAAACTTGGAGTTTTATTGATAATTGCACACGTCATGGCGTAAATCTGAAGTTTATCAATATTGATAATTTATTCAGTTGGCATAATTGTTTACCCATATCAATTTAAGTATGATGTGCAAAAATAAAAGAGAATTCACATGGGTAAATATTAAAGAACTAGAAAGTTCTTTACGAATTCTCTTATTGTTGTCTGTTCTCATCAATTAATAGATCAACTAAAATTGGATTGGATCCCATGAATGCTGGAAATATCAAAGGTGAATATGGGCTCATTCCACCTACCATGTATACCATATAAAGATGCATTATGAGATGGTTACATGTGTAATTATTATTGACCCGCAACCCTGGTGTTTGCGAGGTAACTTGCTCAATAATTTAATACAGAGCATAATTTCCAGATTTTTTTTTCAAGAATAGTTCTTCTTGATAAGTTGGTTTACATCACAGTTGGTTTAGCAAAATGATTTATTGAGTGCCTCCACCTTAATAGCTAAACTAATTGCTTATGAGAACAAAGTTATCTATATCAGTTTGATATACGTTATATACGAAAGTACATTATTTTCTCCCCTCACAAGTGGTTCAGGGTCAGGAACCAAATAATTCCATCTTATTATTATTAATGTGCGGTGTATAATATTGATTAACACCATAACGCACAAAATGGTTCTCAAAGTTAGGAAACAAGTTAGTTTTTCTAACATGAGGGGGAGACATGATAAACAGTTGAGAAAAGTTACGTGGAATGAATTATCCTTTTGTACATCTAGATCCTCGAATAAGATAATATGAACTTGAAGTTCATAAAAGGATAATTCATTTAATATATTGCAAAGCATGCCAGACGCATTTGCTGACCTAAAGAAAGTAACTATATTCTCATTGCAAATGCTCCTATTAAGTCCTAGAAGGACAAAGTCTATGGTAAGCTTAAAGTGTATAGACGATCGGTTTCAATAAACTTTCTTGATAAAGAAGATGAGCAAATGATCTAAATGATCATATAAAGGAGGCAAGTGATCTAGAAGATCGCATGACATAATACTAAATCTCAGGAGAGATTCAGGTACCTGAAAATACAAAATGAAGAGATCTCTATGTTATGTCTTTATGAAAATATATTGAAACTCATATAAAATGTTTGTCGACGACAACTATGATAGCGCTAATTATATATATATGATGATCTTAAGTCTGAAGAAACAATTCGAATAGAATTGGTTTCATATGAAAAGACATGTAGTTTTGAACATGTAGTTCAAACACTTGAAAGTATAAAGTCAATGGTATGTGCAATCAGTTTTCGATATCTTATATGTCTAGCATGACATGAAAACTTGATATACATCTAAAGTCTATTATATGGCTTATATGACTTAAATCCTTGATGGATTTAAATGCTTAAAGCATATAGAATTCATGGTCATGAAGTACTACATCCTCAATGCAATTTGTCGTCACCAATGTATCTTGCTATAACTATATGCATGATAATATGATAGCAAGAGTTTTTACCTCTATGTGAAGATATTGAACTGACGATTCCAACAAGATCATATGAAGACAATCCATCTCTATCAAGAATGATGATTTCAAGGTGCAATATATTCATTCAAGTTAATATGGCTGATTTGTTTATCAAATATCTACCAAAGATCTTTTGAAGATGGTGCACAAGATTGGAATGCAAATGCTTAAGGATGTGAAGTGATGCTCTCATCAGGGGGAGTTAATACGCGTTGTACTCTTTTCCCTTACAAGGTTTTGTCCCACTGGGTTTTTCTTGCAAGGTTTTTAACGAGGCAACCAAAAGGCGTACTGTTAGATATGTGTACTCTTTTTCCTTTTCTAGAATTTTTTTCCCATTGGGTTTTATTTTAGTTAAGGTTTTAACGAGGCACATTATCTGTTGAATAGACATTCAAGGGGGAGTGTTATAAATAGAATTCTATTTATGGTGAATGTCTATATTTAGAGAGATTCTAGGGTTTATTACTTGGTGGCTAAGTCAACCTCTCCCTATAAATAGAGGGTTCTATTCCATTGTAATTCATCCCAAAATTCAATAAGAATTCGCTCTCTCTCTTTCTCTGCAATATTGCTCTTGTTCTTCATTTATTGTTTATAACACTTTTACTTTTCTTCTTCTTGAAGCTACTAATTACTAGGAATTAATTTTGGCGCTCTTCTACAATGTACACTTTTAGATAACTTCAAGCAGAAAAAAAAAGGATAACTTCAAGGTTCGTTGAGACCATCAGAAGAAGATGTGATGTAATAAATGTGAGCATTTACGCTTTAATTAGAAGTTTCAAATTTAAATTTTATAAATAGAAAATTTTGTGAAATGCAATATTTTCCTTTTAATAGACTTTTCGTAATGAGAATTTAAATAAATTGAAGAAAAATTGAATATCGAATACTGCATAATTATAAGAAAAAAGTTTTGTTTACCCTAAACACGGATAACAATTGAATTTATACTGTGGTTTTAAGGACACGTGATTCACTTGGCACGAACTGTGAGAAAACGTAAGTGGATATTGAAATTAACTACAAATATAAATAAAACAAATCAAATGAAATGTAAGCTTTGATCCTTGAGTTAGGTTGCCCTCGAATAAAGTAAATATTTTTTCATAAAGTATGAGCAAAGTAACATGAATGTTGAGAGCTTAAGAGAAAGTGAATATATTGCTTTTGTAACGTGAATATTATGCCCTTTTACAAAAGATCAGACCCCTTTATATAGTAGGGGAGTCCTACCCTTGGTACAATTATAAATACAATAAGAAATCCCATAATTGGCTAATTAATCGGCCTCTTCTTGATACGTGCCGGGATCTGCGCCGTGATCCTCGCCCGATTGCGTATATTTCGTTTTTCCGTTACTCGACCCAGCGTTATCCTCGATCTCCATCTTATTCGATCCCGATCTTGGTCGATCTCAATCTTGGTCGGTCTCGATTTTGATCGGTCTCGATCTTAATTGGTCTTAGGATCTTGAACTTGACAACCTAACTCTGCACCATAGTTTGATATAAATCGGAGCCAATCCTCAATCCTCCCTCGATCAGCTGCATAAAAAGGGCAAGTCCAATTTGACCGTAGACAAGTTTCAAGATTAGCCGGCTAGAGGAGACAAATAAGTGTACTTTCTTCACAAAAAAAACTCACCCCCAAGTTCCAAAACTTGTAGTTAGTGGTTTCCTATTTTCTAAGAGTCAAACTTCTTTTTAACTAAAATTCTCAAATTTCCTTATCGTCAATTTAAAATTTAAAATGGAAAAGTTATTTATATATATATATATATATATATATATATAAAAAATTGTAATGATTAAAATGAGAAAGGAAAAAAGTGAGGGATGGTCGGCAATCGGCATAGTGATCTACAGCATCACCTGGGGCCACTTAAATAAAAGTGGGAACTCAGATTTATGATTCCACATCTCCTCAAATAGTAGGCCAACCGGCAATGAAGAAGATAAATAAAGGAAAAAGAAAATGGAAATAAACACAAAAACAATCTAAGGCAACTTAATAATTGACATAAATTAAGAAGAAAAAAGAGCATTGCTCTAACGGGAAGTGTGACGACCCAAAGAGTCATCACCTGTTTTCTCACTCATTCTGTGTCTCCGAGGCCTTGAAAACCTCATTTAGGCTTGCCTCGATTTGCGTGCGCAGTCCGGGCGCGTAGCCGAAAAGCTTAAATATAAATTCTGTGTAAAAATTGATGATTTTTGATATTAATATGAATAAAGTTGACTTTGGTCAACATTTTGGGTAAACGGACCCGGACCCGTGATTGGACGGTCCCGGAGGGTCCGTAGAAAAATATAAGACTCAGGCATATGCCCGGAGTCGAATTCCGAGGTCGAGAGCCCGAGAAATGAATTTTTCTGTGAAATTGTTTTTCAGAAATTAATATGGAAATTTGAAAAGGAAATTGATTAGAACGTGTTGGTATCGGGCCCGTATTTTGGTTCCGGTGCCCGGTACAGGTCTTATATGTGGTTTAAGCGCTTTCTGTGAAATTTGGTTGAAATCGGACGTCATTTGACGTGTTTCGGACCTAAATATCTAAAAATGAAAGTTTATGAAGTTTGATGAAAAAGTGATGATTTTGAGGTTTGATTCCTCGTTTTTGATGTTATGTTGGCGATTTGGTCGCATGGTTAAGTTCGTAGGATGTTGTTGAGTTAGTGCATGTGATTGGTTTTGAGCCCCGAGGGCTCGGGAGTGTTTCGGAGGTGTTTCGGAGTGATTTCGAACTTAGGAAAGTAGCAGGTTTTTGGCTTCAGCTGTTGCAGGCAATTTCTTCTTCGCGTTCGCGACGCCTCTTCCGCGTTCGCGAAGCTTTGGACTTCTCCTCCATCGCGTTCGCATCCTTTATCACGCGATCGCGTAGTGTTATTGAACCCTGAGGTCTTAACCCTCTTTTCTTCTTCGCGTCCGCGTACACTGGACCGCGTTCGCGTAGCTTGCCAGACTTCCTCCATCGCGATCGCGTGAAGCTCCACGCGTTCGCACAGACCAAATTCCTGGACCCCAGCATTTTTCTTCTCCGCGTTCGCGATACCCGTCTCGCGATCGCGATGGCCTATTAGTGTTACCCTTCGCGAACGCGACCTTCCTTCCGCGAACGCGAAGGGCAATTTTGCCCAGTGATTTTAAATACCCAAAACAGAACAGTGACGGGATTTTTCACCCAAAAACACACGAACTCATCTTCTCCACAGCCCATAGGCGATTTCTAGAGCTCTTCTTCACCAAAGCTTCTTGGGTAAAGTATCATTTTACTTGTTTCTTCATTTTCCTTCATCATTTATCAAATTCTTAGGCTCAAATCATGTAATTTAGGGTAGAAATTGGGGAAATGGGTAGAGTTAGGGCTTTTTGATTTTTCTTGGTTTAGACCTCGTTTTGGGGTCGAATTTGAAAATAAATTGTATATCCGGGCTCGTGGGGGAATGGGTGATGTGAAATTGGTTCGAACCTCGGGTTTTAACCAAGCGGGCCCGGGGTCGATTTTTGGAATTTTTGGAGAAAGGTTGGGAATCTATATTTAGGCATTGGGTTTGATTTGTTTAGCTATTATTGATATTATAAAGTCGTTATTTCATAGATTTGATTGAGTTGGAGCCGAATTCGAGAGGGAAGGCGGTCGTTGTGGATTGATTTGGCCGTGGAAGTTGAGGTAAGTGTTTGGTCTAACTTTGGCTTGAGGGAATAGGAGTAGAGTCTTACTTGCTAATTGCTATTTGTCGAGTACGGTGTATAGGCATGGTGACGAGTATCTATACACCGGTGTCTAGCATGACCGTGTGTCCTTATATTGAGATTATCCTGAATTGTTGTGACTCTTCCATGCTTATTTGATGATTTCTATATATTGTAAAGAGCATGAGACAGAGATTATGAAATGACTCTTGGAGCGATGGCTCGAATGTTAAAGTGAATTATAAGTGAGAAGTGCAAGAAAGTGAAAGAGTTGATTTTCTCCCTTGCCGGGACGTGTTATTGGTTTTGTTGATTTTCTCCCTTGCCGGGATTTAGTTGTGTTGTTATATTTTCCCTTGCCGGGATTGCTGTCACTAGTTGTTACCCCCCCCCCCTACCCCTTACTTGTGATTGTTGATTGGGTGAGGTTTTGTTACCTATATATGGATCGTGTTGCACGCCGCAACAGTGATAATTGTGGATCGGGTTGCACGCCGCAACAACATTATATAATTGTGGATCGGGTTGCACGCCGCAACAACACTATATAATTGTGGATCGGGTTGCACGCCGTAACAACACTGTATAGTTATGGTTCGGGTTGCACGCCGCAACAGTGATGATTGAGGACCGGGTTGCACGCCACAACAGTATTGTATGTGATCGGATCGGGTTGCGCGCCGCAACAAATTATAGCTTAAGTGTGTTTACTCCGGATTTAAGTTTCTGTTGGCTGTTCTATCCTTAAATTTAGACTTCTTGTTTTAACTGTTGCCTCCCCACAGCATGATTCCCCCCTCCTTGTATAAACTGCTTATTTCCTGTTTATTTTCCGCAATATATTTCATAACTGCACAGGTTTATCTGGTAGTTTGGTCTAGCCTCGTCGCTACTTCGCCGAGGTTAGGCTAGGCACTTACCAGCACATGGGGTCGGTTGTGCTGATGCTACACTCTGTGCATCTTTTTGCACAGATCACAGTGCCAGAGCAGCAGCTTTTGGACAGCAGTAGGAGCGTTGGGAGTTGACTTCAGTCCAGAGATTCCGAGGTAGCCTTGTTGACGTCTGCATGGCCCGGAGTCTCTTCTGTCCTTGTTTCGTTTGTTGTCCTTGTACCGGAACAAACAGTATTGTATTTTATTCAGACTCTGTTTTTAGTATTCTATAGACGTTCTTGAGTTAGTGACTCCAGTCTTGGGTAGAGGTTGTAATTGAATTTTCCGCACTTGTTTTCCGTTTATTTATAGTTAGAACTTCCGCTTTTATATTAAATGTCTCATTGCCTTAATATTGTCGGGGTTTGCCTAAAGAGTTAATGATTAATTGGCTTGCCTAGCTCCTACTAGTAGGCGCCATCACGACTCCCGACGGTGGAAAATCCGGGTCGTGACAGGAAGCCTTTTTGTGCAGTGCATGAAAAGTCAAGAATTAGGTGTAAGCAATATTAACATAATAAACATAAGATCGAACATAACAATATTCTATTGTACGCAGTCTTATTCTGTATTTCGCAAGAAGTTTTTCTCGGCTCGAACTCCTGACCTTCTAATCACATGACCGTAACTTTACCTATTACGTCAAAGCTCTCATTCTTAAAAGTTAAAATATAAATAAAATATTTTAGGTAATGTAAGCTCATTGCTAACCTAACAGCTTGTTTGAATAGTTGTTACCTATTGTATCGTATCGTATTGTTACTTTAAATACAATGAATGTTTTGATTGTTACTTAAATTTTATTGTATCGTATAGTTAAATCCGTTGTTACGTAACGATGAAATGTGCCAATTTATGTAACGACCGATTTGGTGTGGTCACGTCGTTTCCTTATCTTTTTCTCTCAATCTCACCCTTCATTATTGTTAAATAATTTTATTTTATTATTTACCCTAACTTTTTATATACCGTATCATAATTTTTCTTTATAATATTGTAAGTTTATTCATCATATTACTGGTGCGTGATACCATGAAACGGCGCAAAACGATCACGATCCATTCAAATATTATATCCATCAAAAAATACAGTACAATATAATACAATACGATACGATACATTGTGAAACGATACGTAACGACCAAGCAGTAAAAGCACATGAGAAGGTGAGAGCCAAAAAGTCAAGGAGACAAAATAATTCAGAACAACAGCTTTAAAAAAAAAAAAACAACTCCTTATATACTACTAATACAGTAATACTAGATCTGTCAGGTGAGTACAAGAAAGATCTCCATAGTCTTTTGACCATGACATAACTTATAAATATCTACACTAGAATCTTTCAGATTTCAATTATAAATGATTGAACAGATATTTTTGTGGAGTGAAAAAATGGAAATATAAATTGCATAATCATAAAATTTAATGGTTTGAATGCAAAAAAACAAGGCACCTAATATATGGATTAAATATAGAATAAACGTTTGAGAATTTTAGTTTATGCTTGATGTTTCTTCACATGAAAATTCAACAAAATTTAAAATTAAAGGACAAAAAAAAGGAAAAAAAAGAAGAAGAAGAAAATACAAGAGAGAGAGGGGACAGAAAAAAAGAGAGCGAGTTTTCTTCACATGAAAATTCAAAAAAGTTAAAAAGTGACAAAAAAAGGAAAAAAAAGGGGGAAAAAATTACAACAGAGAGAGAGGACAGAAAAAGAAAAAAAAAAGAGAGAAAGGCAAGAGGTAAAAATTATTTATTTTTAATTAGAGGTCTCGATTTGAATTTTATATATATATATATATATATATATATATATATATATATATATATATATATATATATATATATATATATATATATATGATCCTACAATTGGTTTTGCTCCCGACATAGTAATTTTCAACTACTTCCAAATTGATATAACTTTTCAGTCTCAAAATTCTGTCCCTTATACCGATTTATAAATCATAGGACGTCATATTTGGTCGTCCCCATTTAACCTATATCCATTTTTTAAAATACTTTTAACTTGTATTCACTTTTTAAATAACTTCAGCACCCTTTCTTCTCCTCCTTCTCCTCCTCAAAGTTATATCAATGGACGTTTTTGACGGAATCCAGAGGATGAATGGTTTACAGAAGTAACTCAAATTGCTATAGATATGCTTGTTATTTATCTGTATTGCTGTAAGTAAATAAAACAGTAATCTTTCTGAAAAATAAAACAGAAAGTTAGTAGAAACAATTCTGAAAAATAATATTCGAACTTCAAAATAATTTTTGAAACGTTGAAGGAACAAATCGAGCCCACTGAATACACAGTGTGCCCTTAAAGAAATTATTCCCCTCAAGTACCCGAGGTTATGGAATATATCCTCCCAGGATAGAACGATTTAACTCACCAGTGTATCGGTACCTAAAACTCTGGTGATCGGCGAACCGCTCGATGGTCGTAAAACACACTGGAATATTTTTTGCAGAAGAAGAAGAAGATTCAGAAAATTTCGTAAGTAAATATTCTGGGATTTGAAGGTCTATTTATAGCCAACTTGGTGATGTTTCTAAAGAGTTTTGCAACCTTTCAAAATAGTCATGACTGTTGAAACAGGTGTGACCCTCTGAAGAGGTTTGCAACCTTTCAGAACAGTCATGGCTGTTGGAACAGGTGTGACCCTCTGAAGAGGTTTGCAACTTTTCAGAATAGTCATGGCTGTTGGAACAGGTGTGACACTGTTTCAGAACAGCCATGGCTGTTGGAAATTTTTGCGGGAAATTTAAAACGAATTTAAATTAATCCGGGAAAGAAAAACGGGCTAGACCGAACCGGGTCGCGGGTCATCCCTCCATTTCTTTTCCCACCATTTTTCATTCACACCTCTTTTGTTATTATTTATTAAATAACAAACCCAACAATCCCCCACATGAATGGGGAATGACTATAAACTTAAAGGAATGCACGGACGTGTGTGTGTTTTACAAGCAAGAATTGATTGCCTCTGGATAAGTAGGTTTCCCTTTGAACTTTCCGTAATGAACTTATATCGGATATACTCGGTCAATCGGTAGATTTGATATCTTTGAACCGTCGAGCTTTGTTGTATACCTAGACAACATAAGTCACACAATCAATTCTTAACAATCTATGGTTCTCACGGTTGTGTTCGTTTCAGCCATGAACACCGCCTGGTTTCATGAGTGCTTAGAGAATAGGCCTTTACTTTCATTCTCCTTGAAGCGGCTTACACTTCACACTCACATAGGTGATTCCTAAACGTGTAATCCTAAAGACACACTATCTGGTCATACCCTGCCAGACTTAGCAAATCATTAAAAAGCTTTAAGCTTTATTGACTCATCAAAAAGCCTTAATGCTTTACCTCGTTTTTGAACATTGTCTTCATGACGAGAATGGGTTGAGTTAGTTGACAATGTTGAACCGTCATTCATAACTTTGTTTGATCTCTTTGAACCTAGCTCTTGGGATCTCCAGTCTGCTAGGTAGAGTTATCGCCATGATGACTTGTCCTAGGCCTTTAACCCCATTCCCTTTGATGATCTTTCAACTGCCTCTCTAGATAGGCCTTTTTAAGTGGATCCGACACGTTATCTCTTGACTTTACGTAGTCAATTGTGATAACACCACTAGAGAGTATTTGTCTAACGGTATTGTGTCTCCATCGGATATGACGAGATTTTTCGTTATACATAACGCTCCCTGCCCTACCTATTGCCGCTTGACTATCACAATGTATACATATAGGTGCCAAAGGTTTGGGCCAAAATGGAATATCTTCCAAGAAATTCCGGAGCCATTCAGCTTCTTCACCTGCCTTGTCTAAGGCTATAAACTCAGCCTCCACTGTAGAGCGGTCAATGCACATTTGTTTGGACGATTTCCAAGACGTCGCTCATCCACCGATTGTTTAGAATCGGTTGAACCGGTGATTTAATTTGCATCACTATACCCCTCTATTTTCGTGGGATACTTATTGTAGTGCAAAGCATAATTTGGAGTATATTTCAAATACTTCAAAACTCGTTTCATTGTCATGAACGTTCAATGCAAACTTCCTTATGTTGTAGACTAATACGTCTCGATTTTCGATTGCATATCAGATTATTGACTACACTTAATGTAGTAATTATAACAACAGCTGGAATGATTGGCATCAGCTGTGGCCACAACCTTTTAATATATAACACATTTCGTAATCATTCCGTAATTTTCAAGCATTTGTATGCTATTCATTCATATGTCTATATGATATGCAAATTATAGCACCTCCATTCATGAAACAAATCCAACTTGCAATGGATTTTGGTCATGTTCATCGGTTAGTTCACCTCATTATAGACCAACGTATTAATATATTCGTTCATGAACGGTCATGTCTACTAAGTACAGACGTATCTTTCTATGAAAAGTCACAACCTTCAAAGTGACATCATTTCATAAAAGAACTAAACAATATAAATTTTCATTAAAGAAAATGACCTTTCGAGAAAGGCATGTGACCAACTTCCGAATTAGTAGTTTCATCAACTAGTCTTTATTAAGACTAAACAATTGATGATTTTACCAACTACCATATCAATGAAGTTCCAAAATTATATAATTTAGACATTACGTCTAACATTGGCTTTTGTCATGCATAAGCTAAAAGCCCCCACATTTTAAATATTTCATCAACATATCATATATAATCAAATAATGACTATATGATTTGAAGTATTCTTAACGTAAACAGATTTGTTTACACTCATTAATTTTTAAAACCATTTGACAATATTATTTGGTCAAATCTCGCATGTCATTGTTTACTAAATAATTTATCCAAACGTTACGACTTTCCCGGTTTCTCAGCCGGAGGAACAGCAGTGCGGCTTGACGAGGCTATCGTGGTTTGCACCAACAGTCGCAGAAGGAATCCCATTCTCATTTGCCATTTCTTACAGTGAACAACAGAAGAGATCAATTAATGGCAAAACCAAAACAGTAAATAATACTGTAATTAATAAACAGTACGTAATAAAAACAACTGAAGTTTTTATATACTGTTTTACAGAAAAAACGATGAAGTTTTTATGTTCTTCAAATCGTTTTCTGAATTTCAATACCCTGATGAAGTTTTTATATCTTCAAATCAGAATAATAAAATTCAGACAGAATACAGAATATAATTTAATAATTTCCTTAAGATTGTTATTTATCTGTATTGCTGTAAGTAAATAAAACAGTAATCTTTCTGAAAAATAAAATAGAAAGTTAGTAGAAACAATTCTGAAAAATAATATTCGAACTTCAAAATAATTTTTGAAACGTTGAAGGAACAAATCGAGCTCACTGAATACACAGTGTGTCCTTAAGGAAATTATTCCCCTCAAGTACCCGAGGTTATGGAATATATCCTCCCAGGATAGAACGATTTAACTCACCAGTGTATCGGTACCTAAAACTCTGGTGATCGGCGAACCACTCGATGGTCGTAAAACACACTGAAATATTTTGTGCAGAAGAAGATTCAGAAAATTTCGTAAGCAAATATTCTGGGATTTGAAGGTCTATTTATAGCCAACTTGGTGATGTTTCTGAAGAGGTTTGCAACCTTTCAGAATAGTCATGACTGTTGGAACAGGTGTGACCCTCTGAAGAGGTTTGCAACCTTTCAGAACAGTCATGGCTGTTGGAACAGGTGTGACCCTCTGAAGAGGTTTGCAACTTTTCAGAATAGTCATGGCTGTTGGAACAGGTGTGACACTGTTTCAGAACAGCCATGGCTGTTGGAAATTTTTTGCGGGAAATTTAAAACGAATTTAAATTAATCCGGGAAAGAAAAACGGGCTAGACCGGACCGGGTCGCGGGTCATCCCTCCATTTCTTTTCCCACCATTTTCCATTCTCACCTCTTTTGTTATTATTTATTAAATAACAAACCCAACAATGCTAACTAGGAAAACACACGTTGGGAGCGTGGAGAATGTGAGCAGTCCTACAGCATCATCGGTTCTTTCTCATGGAAGTAACTAGTACTGTCATTCCTGAAACAACATTTAGACAGTAATCAGAAAATACTCCATTTACTTGATTTGTTTTCTTAATTACACTCTGGTGTAGCTAAAATCAACTTAGGTTCCTGTCGTTGAACAAAGATGTATTTAGTTCTTGAACTTTATAGTAATACTTATATAATTGATCAATACGAATGAATATCTGTCAAGCGCATTTGTGTCTCTAAAATGAAAAACGACACCAGTATGGGTTAAAGGTTATGACTTTCGTAAGTAAGGTTTTGTTTCTGAAGGAGTAAATTAGGGCTGAAGTTCAGCAATCGCCAGTTACAAACAAAAACTTCAGCTGTTCGCCAGTTACAAATAAAAACTTCAGCTCTAGAGCTGAAGTTCGCCAGTTACAAAACAAAAACTTCAGCTCTAGAGCTGAAGTTCGCCAGCACACTTGCTACTTCAGGCCCGTCTACAAGAATGCTGAAGTTTTGCGTGACTGCCTTTGCTACTTCAGCCCCGTATGCTGAAGTTATGCGAAAAAGCGGGTACGCTTGCAATTCTTTTTCCAAAGCAGGCACAAGTTAAAACGTGACACAAAAAGCAGGTATAGATGCAAATGCCCCCATATTAACCCTATATTTTGACGAATAAATTATGAGTTAAATTCTTAAATTAAGTCAACAAAAAAATTACTACTCCCTCCGTTCACTTTTACTTGGCACATTTTGACTTTTTATGCCTCTTAAGAAATAATAAATGATATACATAATTTACCCTGATACACATATTAATTGATGCATATTTTATTGAATTTGAGAAAATGATTTGACATGAGTAAGAAACACTGTGGGTATAACAGGAAAAAAATTATCTTCTCTTGATATACGTAAAGTAACAAATAAAAATACAAATCTATTCCGGTATAACCGAAATACCGAAATATCAATAATCCAATACCGTGTACTGTACCGAATTGCCGAAATACCGAAATTTCTGTGCCGAAATAAACCGAAATACCGAAAAAATTGAAACCGAAATACCAAATTAATTCGGTTCGATTCAGAATTCGATTTTTCGGATTTTATGCCCATCCCCAATCGATACTCGAAGCGAAAACATGGAACGTGGACCAGTGTGTCTAGTGGGTTCTGACTCAAATCCATGGACCATTTGGTTCCTTCAAAATTAGTAAATTAATTGATGTTATTGTACGTCCAAACCGACACTTGATGTTATTTATCAAAGACGATTTTATATTTATGGTTCGAACTTAAATTTTTTTAATTATTAAAGAGTATTTATCAATTCTCCCCTAAAAGACGATAAAATAAAAATAAATTTTTATAACAAATAAATAAACAACTATTCAACCGACCTTTTAGAAATAATTCCAAAAAGATTTCTTTGATGCGTATAATCTAGTAGTATCACTGAAAATGTTTTAACATAATAGACATGAGTTTAATTCTCACCGTAAAATTTATATTAAAAAAGGTATGAATTTGTCATCACACCAAACTTGGACGGCAAAACAATTGCAGCCTACTTAACCTTTTGACGTAGATAATTACTACATTAAAGTAGACATTAAATAAATAAGCAATCTACGATATCGATAATTTGATCAAGTCGTAGAAAGATCCAATTTTTACGGCAAAATAAACGCAAATGGACAATATAGTAAACGAGATTCCATTTAAAACCAAGAAACCAGATGCAATCTAACTGTATATTTTAAGGAAAACTTAAAAATAAAGAAAAGCAGTATGATTCATGTCGTTTACAAACCAAACAAGAAAGAGCCAATTACTAAATAAAATAAATATCGAGAACAAAGAGTGATGAGCTGGCTATTAAATTAAAGGATTCTTAAGATTAGCCAGATTTGAACAAGAGAACAACTTGAATTTGTCACGTTCTACATAGACCAATACGGTACACAACATGCCCAAATTAATTAGTCTAAAATGTTACACCAAAGATGTGTTTGTTTTTATTAGGTTTCATTTCAAAGAGAGATATTGTAAAGGAAAATGATATTGTATCGTCGCTTTCAAAATAATAGTGGAAAAACACACACACACATACATACATATACATATATATATGTGTGTATATATATATATATATATATATATATATATATATATATATATATATATATATATATATATATNTAATAATACCCCGTATTATAATATCCAAGCATGAATATATAGTTCTTTGAGACCGTGTACGGTAGGGTGGACATAAATCCGAAATTGAATCCTAACGGACCGATTATCGGTATTCGGTTCGGTTTTTTCGGTATTCGGTCTAATTCGGTATTGCATTTTCGGTATTTCGGTATGGTTCTCGGTACTACAATTTTGAAATTTCAGTATACTGAAATACCGAAATTTTAAAGATATTTTTTTGGACCCTATATCACAATGTCCAACCCCAAGTTTCTAATTTAATTCACATTTCCCATCGCCCCAGCCCGTCGCCCCAAGCCCAACTGACCATGCCCACTCTAAAGATTAGGGCATTACTCATTAGGTTAGGCCATTAGCAATAGCAACGCCGAGTTTCTGTTTCACTCTCTCTTAAAATTATTGTGTATATAAAGATTTCATGATCTTTATTCTGTGATTGTTTTGTAAATCTAGTCTCTATTTTTAAGTTTTGAACTTTGATTTCTGTGTGGTCACTCTTCTCTACTGTTCATTGAGACCAGCCGATAAAGATTTGATTTTAATTTCTGGGGTTTCTTCAATTCTCTCTATCTTGAACTTGAAATCCTCTTTGGCAAAAGTCAAGAGCTCTTTGTATGTTTATTTCTCCATATTTTTATATTTTGAGTTTCCTTAATAAATGTCTTGAATCTGCCACTGAAATAGTGAAATGTATAAAAATTACGCTCTCGTCTGTAACTGTTCTGTTTTCAGATGTTGGAGAGCTAATTTGTTCTGTAACTATTATGTTTCAGATGTTTGGTTATGCTACAGTGCTGTATTTCTTGTTTGTTGAGCTGCGTTTCTTGTTTGTATTTTGGAGGCTGATTATATTTTAGCCTGTTGAGCTGCATTTTAGAGTTGCTACAGTGCTGTCCCTAGGGGTGGGCATAAAATCCGAAAANATATATATATATATATATATATATATATATATATATATATATATATATATATATATATGTATGTATGTATTTTGTATGTCATAAAGAAACATTATACAAATTTTATAAACTTTTTCGACTATCGAATATAAATAATTTCTGGCGCAGGCTAAAAGTAATAATACCCCGTATTATAATATCCAAGCATGAATATATAGTTTCTTTGAGACCGTGTACGGTAGGGGTGGACATAAAATCCGAAAATTTGAATTCCTAACCGGACCGAATTAATTCGGTATTTCGGTTTCGGTTTTTTTCGGTATTTCGGTCTAATTCGGTATTGCATTTTCGGTATTTCGGTATGGTTCTCGGTACTACAATTTTGAAATTTCAGTATACTGAAATACCGAAATTTTAAAGATATTTTTTTGGACCCTATATCACAATGTCCAACCCCAAGTTTCTAATTTAATTCACATTTCCCATCGCCCCAGCCCGTCGCCCCAAGCCCAACTGACCATGCCCACTCTAAAGATTAGGGCATTACTCATTAGGTTAGGCCATTAGCAATAGCAACGCGGAGTTTCTGTTTCACTCTCTCTCAGTCCAGAGTCACCATTTCCGTCTCCGATCTAGGCGTCTGGCGTTGGTGATTCCGACTCCTCTCTCCTCACTCCTCACTCAATCATTACTGACCATGCCCACTCTAAAGATTAGGGCATTACTCATTAGGTTAGGCCATTAGCAATAGCAACGCCGAGTTTCTGTTTCACTCTCTCTTAAAATTATTGTGTATATAAAGATTTCATGATCTTTATTCTGTGATTGTTTGATTTCTTTCTATATTTTGTAAATCTAGTCTCTATTTTTAAGTTTTGAACTTTGATTTCTGTGTGGTCACTCTTCTCTACTGTTCATTGAGACCAGCCGATAAAGATTTGATTTTAATTTCTGGGGTTTCTTCAATTCTCTCTATCTTGAACTTGAAATCCTCTTTGGCAAAAGTCAAGAGCTCTTTGTATGTTTATTTCTCCATATTTTTATATTTTTGAGTTTCCTTAATAAATGTCTTGAATCTGCCACTGAAATAGTGAAATGTATAAAAATTACGCTCTCGTCTGTAACTGTTCTGTTTTCAGATGTTGGAGAGCTAATTTGTTCTGTAACTATTATGTTTCAGATGTTTGGTTATGCTACAGTGCTGTATTTCTTGTTTGTTGAGCTGCGTTTCTTGTTTGTATTTTGGAGGCTGATTATATTTTAGCCTGTTGAGCTGCATTTTAGAGTTGCTACAGTGCTGTCCCTAGGGGTGGGCATAAAATCCGAAAAATCGAATTCCGAACCGGACCGAATTAATTCGGTATTTCGGTCTAATTCGATATCGCATTTTCGGTATTTCGGTATGGTTCTCGGTATTATAATTTTGAAATTTCGGTATACCGAAATACCGAAATTTTAAAGACATTTTTTTGGACCCTATATCACAATGCTCAACCCCAAGTTTCTAATTTAATTCACATTTCCCATCGCCCCAGCCCGTCGCCCCAAGCCCAACTGACCATGCCCACTCTAAAGATTAGGGCATTACTCATTAGGTTAGGCCATTAGCAATAGCAACGCCGAGTTTCTGTCTCACTCTCTCTCAGTCTCTCACAGTCACTGAGTCACCATTTCCGTCTCCGATCTAGGCGTCTGGCGTTGGTGATTCCGACTCCTCTCTCCTCACTCCTCACTCAATCATTAGATTACGCAGAAGCTCTCTCAAAAATAAGTCTCCTTTATTTCGAAGCTCAACGCTTCGGCCAGGATCATATGAATTTTTTTCGTCGAAAAATTATTGTGTATATAAAGATTTCATGATCTTTATTCTGTGATTGTTTGAGGTTTCTTTCTATATTTTGTAAATCTAGTCTCTATTTTTAAGTTTTGAACTTTGTTTTCTGTGTGGTCACTCTTCTCTACTGTTCATTGAGACCAGCCGATAAAGATTTGATTTTAATTTCTGGGGTTTCTTCAATTCTCTCTATCTTGAACTTGAAATCCTCTTTGGCACAAGTCAAGGGCTCTTTGTATGTTTATTTCTCCATATTTTTATATTTTGAGTTTCCTTAATAAATGTCTTGAATCTGCCACTGAAATAGTGAAATGTATAAAAATTACGCTCCCGTCTGTAACTGTTCTGTTTTGTTCTGTTTTCAGATGTTGGAGAGCTAATTTGTTCTGTAACTGTTATGTTTCAGATGTTTGGTTCTGCTACAGTGCTGTATTTCTTGTTTGTTGAGCTGCATTTCTTGTTTGTATTTTGGAGGCTGATTGTATTTTAGCCTGTTGAGCTGCATTTTGGAGCTGCTACAATGCTGTCCCAGATAGCAGAATGTTAAAGTTTGTTTGTTTGTTCTTTTCTGCTGCATTTACCGTTGGTATTTTGGACTTTTGGTACTAGTTGTAGTTGGTATTAACAAATTCAAGTGTTTTAGATTAGTGCCATGTTAAAGTTTTAGGCCAGCAATCTATTTTTACTTTTTTAGTGCAATGTTAAAGTTTAGAAACAGCAATTTGTTGTTCGTTTTATTAGCATTTCGTTGTTCTTTATCACCGAATATTAAATCGAAACCGTACCGAACCAAAATAATAAATACCGAACCGTACCGAAATACTTTGATACGGTATTTGGTATACACAATCGATAAACCGAATACCGAAATTATTAAATATCGACCGAAATACCGAATGCCCACCCCTAGTGTACGGGCAGTCTCATTCTCAAACTATATATACATATCGTTAGTGTAAAATTATTTTTATATCATCATATCACTGAAATAATTTCTACAAGCCTCCGTAAAATATGAGATTTTTAATCTTAAAAATAAAACTTATTACCTGCAGAAGCTGATTTTGAAGCTTATAAGTTTGGAATTCTAGTCCTTTTGAATTATTGGGATTTTAATTAATAATTCTTATATATTCAATGAAATTTTAAAATAAATACAAGATTTTAACCAAATCTACTAAGTTCGGTCAATACCTGCAATCGAAAGACTAGCTTCATCCCTGATTACCTGCTGAAAAAAATAAAGATGACTTAGTGGTACAAAAATTCCTAACAATAACAAAGTATATAATTTAACCACATATAGAGAGACAGGTAAGTTGAATTCCTTATGAAAACTTTTATTTATATTAAGTTCACCAATTTTTGTCTTGAAATGTATTGAGTACAAAGGTAGGATGCCCCACACTCAAAATTCTGAATCTTTCTCGTGTGTATGTACAATGAACCAAAAATGTATTTTTATACTACCTCTGTGTCTTGTCTTTTTATGACTTTGTATATCCTTAAGGAAAATATTAAATAGCCTTAATTATAAAATATTTAACATCTCACGTAATTTGTATAAACGACTACTTGGAGTATGAAAAAGTATACAAACTTATATTTGTCTTGAAAGAATGCTGAGTATAATATTTACGCACCGGCTTATATTTTGGGACATGTCTCGTGTATAACTCCAATTTTGTCAAAAGTTGCCCAAGTTGTTTGTTCAAAGAGTTTCTAATATTTTGTCCTTAAACTGTTGAAAAGGACGGTGCCTTTATGTTCTTGCACGCATGTTAGTATTTAATTTGGACCTTATCGTGTTACTTGCTAGAGAAGATGCTAGGAGCATCGACATGGATTGTACTGGGATGAATAGAATTCCTTCATCCTTAACTAGAAGTCTCGGGTTCGAACTTTGAGTATAAAAAAATCATGTTAGGTGAGTCTTATGCGACGAGAATCTGAATATAATTGGTCTCAGGGGCGGATGCACGCTTACCGAAGCGGTGTCGCGCGACACCTCTTCGTCGATAAATTTTACTAAATATATGTATTAATACTGTACTAAAACGAATAAGTAGAAAAAAAAGACATCACTTAACATAAATGTGTCTTGGTGTGTTGGTTATATGCT
Source organism: Nicotiana attenuata (assembly GCF_001879085.1). NCBI lineage: Eukaryota > Viridiplantae > Streptophyta > Magnoliopsida > Solanales > Solanaceae > Nicotiana > Nicotiana attenuata. The sequence continues at coordinate 8,701,907 of NC_032000.1, read as the reverse complement.
TGATTTTGCTCTAAGAGGTAAATGTTTGAACCTTAACTAGCACATTTTTCTTTTGTAAATATTTGAGAGAGACTTTGTGGTTAAAAATTGTGATAAAGTGGGATTGAACTCAGAACCTTTTCTAACTTAAGACTCAACAAAACATATAAACTAAGGGTATTTCTTGTCTAAAAGTATGATAATCAAACTTATATTCTAGTTTTTCTTTCGACACCGTTTACAAAAATTTCTACGTATGCCTCTGGTCGAACTCCGATACAAGTATCGGACATCGAATGAGTAAACCCAATCAATAAAAGAAGAAGATGCTAGAAGCATTTTTTTTAAATAAGGGAGGCTGAAGCATATTACCAGAGGAATTTATTAGCTGTCTTGGATCTTAGTTTCTCCCACGACTGTAAAAAATTTTGGCTAACGGTAAGGCGCGTGTCGTACCGGCGACCTACTGCAAACCTTTATTTTTTTATTTAAAAAATAGTCATATATTCCTCTCGTGTAATTTTATGTGATTACCTAACTTTTCTTTATCTAGACATAAAATTTTACGTGATTATATTCTAACAAGTTCTTTAACTTTTTTATTTATTTTTGGATGACCGTAAAAAGCAAGGGATAAGAGATTTTTCAATTATTTGAATGTGAATGGTATAACCTACAGCTGATAAAAGGTATATTTAGCTGACTAAGATTAATCAACCAACTTTATATGACCCCAACATAAATATAAATAAATAAAACCTAAAACCACCAAAAAGCTGTACAGTTAAAAGAGTAAACAATTGATAAAAATCAATTAATAAATGCTTGAAAAACACTTTTTTATCATTAAGGGATATGGTGGGATAAATTTAATTTCTCCACTTTTAATATGGTTCGCATCCTTTAAATATAATGGAGAATTTGAATTTCTTCATAGGATGCAATTTCTCTGTAAGTGGATCTATAACATAAATATAAATTATCGGCAAATAAATTTCGAATATAAGATGATGAAAAAAAGGAAATCTTTTACTTTCACCACAAAATATAGACAGATTTCTCAATCACTCATCTAACCTAAAAATAAAAAAAACAATTAAAAGCTAACGAAAGAGGCCGTGATTGACTATGGTGTGAGTCCCACTCCGGACTCCAAATCTGAAAATTAAAACGAGTTAACCACATTAATACTTAATACTTAATTCTCAAATTCACACTTCTTTAGTCTTTTCACTTTAGTAGGCGTTTGCACATAAAAATTATAATTTTTGAAAAAATTAATTTTTGAAGTTAAGTTGAAAAATAATATTTGAAAATTGTGTTTGAACATATATTTCACATGAAAAAAATATTGCACTTTTGTGAGTGAACAATTTTCTTTTTCTTTTTTTTTTTGAAAATTTTGAAAAAGTGATCTTTTGAGAAACTCATTTTCGATTTTTTTTTTCAAAAAATTACAAATGTCACGGACAAGCACATTTTTGAGAAAAAAATCGGAAAAAATAAAATTTTTTTTATGGACAAACGGGTCCTTAGAAAAACTAATAAATTATATTACGTGGTAATTGATCCTTGTTCTTTTGAAAAATAATTCAATACTCAACTAAGTGCACCATTCAAACTTTTTGGAATATAGGGTTTAATTTTAGAAAACATATACATAAAATATCTAATTTGGTGAAGAACTTTAAATATGTCCTCCTTATTAGCTTATCTAACGTGATTAAATTAGTTAAGCTAATAAATTTTGATTATATAACACTTACAGTACAAAGAAAGAAAAAAGCACGACATGAACTCATTCGAACAAAAACGTAAAAAAGATTAATACTTCAAAATATGAATACAAAAAGCTAGGATGCTTGTGTAACTTTTTTTTTATTGATTTCTATTCAATGATTTTCCATATTAACAAGGTCCAATACACTTGCAGAAAGAAAATTATAAATTATGTTTGAATTCGATCTTTTTTATTGAGGGTCACATGTTTTTTAACCATTCTATCACAAGTATCAACTCCTAAAAAGAATAGCTCGAAATGCTAGGCATTTTGTATTTATATCGGGTTCGGACGGCTCCTCGCATTGAATATATTAATTCTCTTTTTTTTTTTTGCGATTTGGTAAAAAAATATATTAATTCTCAAATCCATGCTACTTTAGAAAAATTCAGAAACACATCATGGACACGTTTAAGTAATATAAAGAAGAAGAAACAATTTTTAGAAATAAATTAAAAAAAGGTCAAGACGCCCATGTCCAAGTGGACCCCACTCACGTGCCAATATCATCATCATTACTTACTCTTCCCCACCTTTGTCCCTCCCACTATATAAACCTTCTCCATTTCTCTTCCCCTCTCCCATCCATGATCCAACGTAATTTCTGTCTTCTAAATTTCTATAAATTCTCTTAAATTCATTTTTCCCATTTTCTATATTTTTAAAAATGGATCAACTGAGTTCAAAAAAACGAGTTCGAGATAACTCGGCCGAGTTAGAGATCAACTCGCCGGAGGTAAAGCGACTCAGAGAAGATCTGTTGGACGATTTATACGATCCCTCCGAGTTTTGCAGTTCGAGTCATGATCTCGACTCGTTCATGAAAAGCTTTGAAGATGAAATCACTTCGCCGGAACCGGCGATGGCCGGAGTTTGGTCGGAGTCTGGGGAGTCTCAGCCGGAGTTAGGGTATCTTCTGGAAGCTTCGGATGATGAGCTTGGGCTACCTCCACCAACTGAGTCAGAAACTGAGTTGTCCCGAGTTTGTACTGAGTCGGCGGAAATCAGGAACGAGTTGCTGGGATTTGATGGGGAGATTCCGGGTTATGACCCGTTTGATTTGGGAATTGTTGAATCGGATCAATATAGTGCTAATGTTATTGGGGAATATGTGGTGTTAGATGGTCTGTTTGATCATTCGGAGCTGGGTTTTGGGTCGGGTGATTTTCTTTGGAGACCCGAGACTTTACCCGCTCAATAGCAGAAAGCTTTAGTGAAAGATACTGTAAAGGTTTAATTTTTTCTTTTTATATCCTATTATTATTTGATTAATTGAAAGGAAGAAAGAATTATGAAACATAGATGATAAATTTACTTGAATGGGGTTCATCTTCATATGATAAATTAAGAGTTAGGGGACTCAACGATGTATTTGAGCAAATTTCTGAATCGGTGATAGGTAATGAGTTATGAAAGTTGATTAGTAGGAATATAATTTGTTTCAGAAAATTAGTTAAATAATTAAACCATTTAGGATACATTTGAACTTCAAACATAAAATTTAAAGTAATATTGCTCAAAATATTCGACCGTTTAAAGTCAAATTTAGGTCCCGTTAGGTCATAGATTTTGCCCAATATTTTTTTTTTCTGACAAATACCTGTTTATTTATAGATTTTATTCATATTTTGGCAAATATTCAAATCCCAAAAGCCAAATCGAAAACCAGTTCAAGAGCGGTTAAACCAAAATATTATTGTTTGGTTTTTTAAAAAACAAAAATTTAAAATTGTCCCAAACTTTTGTATTTTATAAAAAAGTTCACTCTCTCTTATTATGACCCAACTAATCCATATCTACTCACTTTTCCCTCATTAAACTCATGCGATTTTGCCATTCTCTATAAACTGAGGAAAACCTTCGCTAAAAATGTTGTGCCAATCTGTGGTACCACAAAGATAAATTTGAAGGAAATTTGCTAAAATCTGCTGATATTTGTATAAATTTTCTTCAGATTTGTTTCGCTTGTTTTGTATGAATTTTCTTTAGATTTATTTCGATTGTTTTGTATGAATTCTCTTCAAAGTTGTTTGGTATTTTTGATAGTTTTTAAAACTTATGGGTATAAGTTACATTTCTTGTTTTTCAAAAAAAAGAAAATATGTTTAGAAAAAATTATGTCCAAACAAATATTCATTTACAAACCAAACTTCACCCAAATCAAGTTTTTTAAAATAAATTTAGAATTCTATGGTCAAACGCTAGCTTAGAGTCCGTTTGACCAAGTTGTCAAAACCTGTACAATTTATGTTTGGCAATTTATTTGAGTTGTGGTTTTTGCAAGCACATTGTGCTTGACCAATCTTTCCAAAAAAATACAGTATCAAATTACGAAAAAGGACTGTAAAAATTCAGTTTACAACTGGTATTATCTTAAAATAAGAAATGAATTTAAAAATTTATAATAAAGAAATTGAATCAAAATATAAAACATAAAGTATTTGTAAATTAAGGATTCTAATAACATAAAATATAATTATTCCAAAACAATAGCATTGAGTATTAGATATTATTTATTATTTACATAATAATGAAATATATCAAAATGCATCATCCAATATAAATTAAAAATCTACTCTTATCATACTATTCCAGAGAGGAATAGGAGAAAGAGAACAAAGATATGATTAAATAGAAAAGAGAAAAAATGTATAGTAGAAATAAAAAGGAAAAGGAACAGGAAAAGAAAAATGTTCAAGTAATGAGGGATAAATTGGAGAATATAAGTTTATTGTAAGATTATTTTTGTTTTTGATAAATTAATTTTCTGCTTCTTAGAAGAAACTAGAATTTGTAGTTTCTTCCCAAAAGTAGAAAAATTACTTGTGGTGCTACTCAAATGCACTTTTTCATCATGACCAAACATCTTAAATTTTTAAAAAAATACATTTTTGACAAAAAGATATTTTTGGTCTTCCAGAGGTTTGGCCAAACAGGCTCATAATTGTCACGCCCCAAAACCGAGGGGCACGACTGGCGCTCGACCGGGTAGCCCCAATCAAGCGGACCTGGGTGCCTTTTCTAACCCACGGGCTGCCCCATGATTTCAATACCCATTATTCAAGTGAAATAGCCATTTATGATTAAACACATTCTTACGAAATACACATAACATACATGATTACTTTACGTGGTCTGCAAGTTTTACTGCCCAAATACAAAATACATAAGTACATAACCCACATTTCCTGTCTACGGAGCCTCTAGGTATACAAAAGAGTTTTACAATACTTGCCGGTAACAAGGCTCCGGCTATACCTTACACAAATACCAAAAATAGACTCCGGAAAAAAAAATGGCGTGAGCCACGTAGGGCCCCGGAAGGAAAGGGGCTCACCAATACAGCTGACGGAAAGTGGAGGAGTGCTACTGTCGGTGAACTGGAGTACCTGCTATAGATCCACCTACAATCATAACACGAATGTAGCGCCCCCGGCAAAAAGGACGTCAGTACATTTGAATTGTACTGGTATGTATGAACAAACTTTACCCCAAGTAAACTCAAACAATACACAAGTAACGTACAGTAATAGAATCAACAATCAAATGCACATAAAAGGAACAACCAAAGTCAAACAAGTTTCACAATCTCTCCTTTTTCCCTTCCAACATCATTTCATCATATCAATGATTTCACAACTTTCACATATGTTCATTTCAATAGTGATTTCGATCACTTTTCCACCTTATTACCTCGGCCACTCTTATTACCTCAGCCACCCTTATCACCATAACCCACACCTTATAACTTCATGTTGCCGCGCAACCCGATCCCACCGGACAATCACATTTCACACAACAACATTAGTTCACAGTTCAATCACATGGCTTCAGGCCATCCAGAATATCATTTCACAACAACAATAACAATTTCACAATGAGTTTTCATTGACCTCAATACCATTTCCATCATATATAACAGCCCCTATACAATTTAAGTCACAACGATAATTGCCTACGACGAGTCACATATGATATTACCACAGTTGTTTCAATTGCATCAATTACGATTTCTTTCCATCATTTGTTACACAGCTCTTACCACATAAACACATTCACACACACACACACACACACACACACACACACACACACTTGGCTTGTTGCCATTTACTCACGCCATTATATTGGGAAACTTAACCAACAACTTCCAAGGCATATTAATCACAAGAATTCACAAATAGTCCACATAAGTATCACATACCAATTACTCGTACACCAAACAAGGTGGCTTTACAAAGGTTAAAGTTAGCCATACATACCTGGAATCGAATTTCCCCTTTTTACTTCTACTTCGGCTCACCAATAGCCTAGTATAGACCATCTAGTTCACAAGTTAACACATAAATCTTAGAATTGAAGTTCACAATTACTACCCGAACTCATTTAGGTTATCAACCCCTCTTTTGCAAACCTCTACTTCTACCCAATTCCTCTTACTAGATTTTAGGTCTTAAAAGACATGTATGTGTATTTCAACTTCCATTTTCAAGAATCAATGCATGAGAATCCCCCTTTTTGTTTAAATTTAAAAATAAATGAAAAAGGGTTGGGGATTTTTACCTGCAAGAACGAAGATGAAGACAATTACTTGAAATTTCCCCGGGCCTAGGTGACTTTGAAAATCAAATTGGTGAAATTGAACTTTCTCTCTCAAAAACCCTCTCTTCCCTCTCTCTTATTTTGTTCAGAAAGTATGTTAAAATGAGGGATTGTGGTGTTTTATTAAAAAGGGGGTCGGGTTTAAAATTTAAAAAAAAATAGGAGCCCGAGTAAGGTTTGCGGTCACTTTGCGATCGCAGAGTGGAACTGGGGTCCGCATAATGGACCGCAAAAGTGCTCCAAAACTCTGAACATTCTGTTTGGGTTTGCGGTGGAAATGCGGTCCGCATACACGATTTGCGGTCGCATAATGCACCGCATTTTTGACCTCAAATTTGACTGGCACATGGACTCATTTTGCGATAGAAATACGGTCCGCATATCAGTTATGCGATCGCATAATTGACCGCATTTTGACCTCAATTTTAACCAAACCACTGACTCAATCTGTGGCAGAAATGCGGTCCGCATACTTGATTTGCGACCGCATTCTGGACCGCAAAATAGCACTTTTCTGAAAAACTTTGATTCTTTGATTTTTGAATGCTTAGATCAGTACAAAGGGTCCGAACCGCAGCGAGCAAGCTCGCCGCGAAGAATTTTACACATTCCTAACACATATCTGGAACTTGACACTACAAGCTACTAGGTTTTGGGCACAAATTTTCACGGGGCCTTACATCCTCCCCCACTTAAAATCATTCGTCCTCGAATGAGGATCTTGAAAATTAGTTGGTTTTGAAAAACATGATATGTAAACTCCAAATTTTCACTAACTCCCATATTTTTAGAAAAATTTTGCCAGAATTTCCTTTGTAATTAGGCTTATCTACCTGTCAGAGAGCCCCCGAAACATATTTCCAAGCACCATTACACAATTCTAATTATCCCTACAACTGGTGTACAATTCATTACCTCAACACTTGTACATATTCAATTACTTGTCACATTCTTGCACATAATTTGGTCACTTCAATGAGTCCCATACAATTCAACCACTTCAATACACTATATGCATCTCAATTAATCATTACCAATCTACACTACTATTAATCATTCACTTATCACATGAGTTTTGACAAAACTTTCATTTACCAAAAAAGGGTTGCACCTGACTCAAATAATCACAACACACACAATTCTTGCACAACTTGAGGAGTTACAATTGTAAAGCATTTAGAGGAAAATGGGGTATCTTTGCACCAAATTGAACACAACATCAGTTTGCTTAGAGATAGGAGTTCGCACGATCACTACTTAGACTGGTTCAAACAGGTGGGGATATTTCTCTTTCATTTCATTTTCCGCTTCACATGTGGCTTCCTCAACTCGCTGACTTCGCCATAATACTTTAACTGAAGCAACTTCCTTATTTCTCAATTTACGGACTTGCCTATCAAGAATAGCAACCGGAACTTCTTCATACGGTAACTTTTCATTAACCTCGATAGTCTCAACTGGCACGATGGTGGATGGATCTCCAACCACTTTCTTTAACATAGACACATGGAACACCGGGTGCACTAATGATATTTCAGGAGGCAATTCCAGCCCATAAGCCACCTGCCCTATCCTTTGAGCGATCCGATACGGCACGACATACCTAGGACTCAACTTCCCTTTCTTCCCGAATCGCATGACTCCCTTCATAGGAGATACCCTCAAGAACACCCAATCATCAACTTGAAATTCAAATTCTCTTCGACGAACGTCCGCATATGATTTTTGGCGACTCTGAGCAGTTTTCATCCTTTCCTGAATGACTTTAACTTTCTCCATAGCCTGGTGCACGAGATCTGGCCCTATCAATTCTGCTTCACCCACTTCAAACCATCCAATCGAAGACCTACACCTCCTTCCGTACAATGCCTCAAATGGGGCCATCTGAATGTTAGCATGAAAGCTGTTATTGTAAGCAAACTCTATAAGTGGAAAGTGATCATCCCAATTACCTTTGAAATCCAAGACACAAGCCCGCAACATATCTTCAAGCGTTTGAATAGTCCGCTCTGCTTGACCGTCAGTCTGTGGATGGAAAGCCGTGCTGAGATTCACCTGAGTACCCAAACCTTGCTGAAATTTCTTCCAAAAATTGGCTGTGAACTGGGCCCCTCAATCTGAGATAATAGAAAGTGGAGTGCCATGAAGCCTTACTATTTCCCTGATATACAACTTAGCATACTGTTCTGCAGTATGGGTGGACTTGACTTGCAAGAAGTGAGCTGATTTGGTGAGTCGATCCACTATTACCCAAATTGAGTCGAATTTGCGCTGGGTGCGAGGTAACCCTACCACGAAATCCATGTTGATCATCTCCCATTTCCACATTGGTATTTCTATAAGCTGAGTTAACCCACCGGGCCGCTGATGCTCAGCTTTTACTTGCTGACAATTCGGACATTTAGATACAAAGTCCGCCACACCCCTCTTCATACCGTTCCACCAATAAATTTCCTTGAGATCATGATACATCTTCGTAGAACCTGGGTGCACTGAATACCTGGAATTATGAGCCTCCGCCATTACCCTCTCCCGAAGCTTATCCACATCCGGAACACGTAGCCTACCTTGACATCGCAATACACCATCCTCGTCGCCGAGTGAAAATGCCGAAGTCTTGTTATTCGAAATTGCCTCCTTCATCTGAGCCAATGCTGGATCAATAAACTGTTTTTCCTTGACTTCCGCTACAAGTGACGATTCTTATCCATTATGGACCATACCTTTCCCCTCGTTTGAGGTCGAAATACAAACCCCTAAACTGGCCAACATAAACCTCCCGAGCCACGGGCCTCTGATCCGCTCCCAAATGAGCCAAACTACCCATTGACTTCCGACTGAGAGCGTCGGCCACCACATTCGCCTTCCCTGGATGGTACAAAATGTTCATATCATAATCCTTGAGCAATTCTAACCACCGTCGCTGCCTTAAATTCAACTCCTTCTGCTTGAACAAATATTGGAGACTCATGTGGTCCGAGAACACATCCACATGGACCCCATAAAGATAATGCCGCCATATTTTCAAAGCAAACACAGCTGCTGCAAGCTCCAAATCATGCGTCGGATAATTCTTCTCGTGATTCTTGAGTTGCCTTGAAGCATACGCTATAACCTTCCCATGTTGCATCAACACACACCCAAACCAACCCTGGAGGCATCGAAATAAACCACAAATCCTTCCGTGCCTTCTGGCAAGGTCAATGGCGCCGAGGTCAACCTCGACTTCAATTCCTGAAAACTTTTCTCACAAGCGTCGGACAATTGGAACTTAACTGCTTTCTGCGTCAACTTAGTCAATGGGGAGGCGAGGGTAGAGAATCCCTCCACAAACCTCCGATAATACCCTGCTAAACCCAAGAAGCTACGAATTTCCGTTGGGGTCGTGGGTCTAGGCCAATCCTTCACTGCTGACATCTTCTGGGGGTCTACCTGAATCCCTTCACTAGAAACAACATGACCCAGAAAGGTAACGGACTCCAACCAAAATTCACATTTCGAAAATTTAGCATACAACTGGTACTGATGAAGAGTCTGCAGAACTGCCCTGAGGTGACCGGCATGATCCTCCCGGCTCTGCGAATAAACAAGGATGTCATCAATGAAAACAATCACGAAGAAGTCTAGAAATGGCTTGAAGACCCGATTCATAAGATCCATAAAAGTTGCCGGGGCGTTGGTTAGCCCAAAAGACATGACCAAGAATTCAAAGTGACCATAGCGAGTTCTGAAAGCGGTCTTGGGAATATCCTGCTCCCTAATCTTCAATTGGTAATACCCAGACCGTAGATCAATTTTGGAGAAGAACCTTGCACCTTGCAATTGGTCGAACAAGTCATCTATCCGAGGCAAGGGATATTTATTCTTGATGGTGACTTTGTTGAGCTGTCGATAATCAATACACATCCGGAGCGACCCATCCTTCTTTCTGACAAAGAGAACCGGAGCACCCCACGGCGACACACTCGGCCGTATAAACCCCTTTTCTAATAAATCCTTCAGCTACTCCTTTAACTCCCTTAACTCTGTTGCAGCCATTCTGTATGGTGGAATAGATATTGGCTGCGTATCTGGAAATACATCAATCCCGAAATCAATCTCCCTATCTGGCGGAATCCCTGGAAGCTCGTCCGGAAACACTTCAAGGAACTCATTCACGACTGGCACGGTCTCGGGGGTAGACACTTCTGAAGTGGTGTCCGCCACCCAGACCAAATGATAGATACACCCCTTCTTAATCATCTTCGAAGCCTTAAGGTAGGAAATAAACCTACCCTTCGGCACCACACCATTCCCCTTCCACTCAATAACCGGCTCATTAGGGAACTCGAGTCTCATGACTCTCGTTCGGCAGTCAAGTTTAGCAAAGCACGAATAAAGCCAGTCCATACCCATAATCACATCAAAATCCACCATTCCAAGCTCGATAAGATCGGCCGTGGTAACACGACCACATACCGTGACAACACAATTCCTATAAACTCGCGCGGCTGTAATAGAATCACCAACCGGAGTCGATACGGAGAATGGCTCATGAAGCTGTTCGGGTTCTATCCCAAAACTTGAAGCAATGAATGGAGTGACATAAGACAAAGAGGACCCCGGATCAATAAGAGCATAACAATCAATGGCCTGAACAGACAAGATACCTGTAACAACATCTGGAGAAGCCTCTGCACTCTGGCGACCACTCAAAGCATAAAACCGGCTGGGTCCACCTCTACCACGAGCTCCACCCCTAACTGCACCACGCCTCTGCTGGGGCTGGAGGACGCACGGATGATGTGGCGGCTGAAGAACCGGATGACTGAGCAAATTCCCTACCCATGCCCTGACTGGGCACACGACAGTCCCGCTGGATATCCTCTCACCCCGCATTTATAACACACCGGGATATCCAAATAACAAGTCTCTGTATGGAATCTCCCACACTTGGGGCATGGAGCCCTCCCCTGCTGCTGTGATCTCCCTCCTGGACGACCGGACTGATGGGGTCTCCTACTGCCTGAACCTGGTCTCAAGTGACTGCTCTGCTGATAACTGTGCACAGATGGCGGTGCGCTCGCTGAAGACTGAGCATATGACTGGGATGGCCCTGATGGCCCTCTCCCCTGAACTGGTCTCCCTGAGTGACCCACTGATCGGGCCCTGCTGCTACTCTCCCTTTCCGCCCGTATCTTCAACTTTCTAGCCTCTGTGGCCTGAGCGAATCCCACAATCTTTCCATAATTCATATCCGAGTGTAAGGCCGCTGTAGCAGCCTCATTCACCACCAAAGGACTAAGGCCCTGAACGAATCGCCGAACTCGAGCATCCATGGTCGATACTAACTGGGGAGCATACTTGGACAATCTCATAAACTCTATGTGGTACTCCCAAACACTCATACTGCCCTGCTTGAGGACCTCAAACTCAGTGGCACAGGCTGCCATCGTCTCGGTAGGCAAGAAGTGGTCCATAAATGCATCTACAAACTCATCCCATCTAGCCGGAGGTCTTCCCTCCCCACGGGAATCCTCCCACATCTCGAACCACGAATACGCTGCTCCCCTCAACCTGTATGAAGCCAACTCAACTCCCTCCGTCTCTGAAGCCTTCATCACTCAAAGGGTCTTATACATTTCATCAAGGAAATCCTGCGGATCGGCCTCTAGGTCTGTGCCTGAGAACTCTGGAGGGGCTAACCGCAGAAACTGGTTGACTCTGGAGCTGGCGGAATCTCCCTGTCCGCTGGAGGATGCAGGGGCATCATGAGATCTCTGGGCCTGAGCGGCCACTAACTGGGTCAACATACGGATGGCTCCTCTAAGGTCCCCATCAGGAACCCCGGGACCGGAAGCTGGAACTGCATCAGGATCAGGAATATCGGCGGGAGGGATGGTAGTACCCTCTGCCGCAACAGGAACATGAATACATTGATCTGGAATAGACGGGCCAGGTAGATTCAAGACCGGGGAGTCACTCTCACCCACGACATCAGGTACATGATTCATAGCCACACTTGGGGTGGCATTGGCCCCAAGGCCGAGTCTAGCTCTCTTCTTAGATGCCATTACTGAAAAATTTCGGAGCAGAGCACAAGTTAGACATAGATACTTTCACCTTTCACTTCACCGCACGATATAGAGTAACAAAGAAGAGGGTAATTTCCTAAATGTCCATGCAGCTCCCTACTTATAGATGTGGTCGACAACACATCGATAAGAAGCGCTCTACTAGACCGGCTCCGAGAAATCCTAGGACTCTTTTAAAACCTTAGGCTCTGATACCAAGTTTGTCACGCCCCAAAACCGAGGGGCGCGACCGACGCTCGACCGGGTAGCCCCAATCAAGCAAACCTGGGTATCTTTTCTAACCCACGGGCTGCCCCATGAATTCAATACCCATTATTCAAGTGAAATAGCCATTTATGATTAAACACATTCTTACGAAATACACATAACATACATGGTTACTTTACGTGGTCTACAAGTTTTACTGCCCAAATACAAAATACATAAGTACATAACCCACATTTCCTGTCTGCGGAGCCTCTAGGGATACAAAAGAGTTTTACAATACTTGCCGGTAACAAGGCTCCGGCTATACCTTACACAAATACCAAAAATAGACTCCGGGAAGGAAAACAGTGTGAGCCACGCAGGGCCCCGGAAGGAAAGGGGCTCACCAATACAGCTGATGGAAAGTGGAGGAGTGCTACTGTCGGTGAACTGGAGTACCTGCTATAGATCCACCTACAATCATAACACGAATGTAACGCCCCCGGCAAAAGGGACGTCAGTACATTTGAATTGTACTGGTATGTATGAACAAACTTTACCCCAAGTAAACTCAAAAAATACACAAGTAACGTACAGTAATAGAATCAACAATCAAATGCACATGAAAGGAACAACCAAAGTCAAACAAGTTTCACAATCTCTCCTTTTTCCCTTCCAACATCATTTCATCACATCAATGATTTCACAACTTTCACATATGTTCATTTCAATAGTGATTTCGATCACTTTTCCACCCTTATTACCTCGGCCACCCTTATCACCACAACCCACACCTTATAACTTCATGTTGCGGCGCGCAACCCGATCCCACCGGACAATCACATTTCACACAACAACATTAGTTCACAGTTCAATCA
>NC_032000.1:8603966-8680750 GCF_001879085.1 Nicotiana attenuata | reverse complement strand
GATCACACACAACTCACTTTAGAAGAAAATGTAGGAAAAATGAAAGATGAGCTGTACAAAAGAGATGAGCAGATTAAAGTCCTAAAAGAAGATCTAGGAAAGGTGAAACATGAATTAGACAGAAATTGCAAATGGAACAAGGCCTCTGATGCACTCTCTTGGTTGCAAGAGCATCACAGTAGCAACAAAAGAGGACTTGGCTATGGGACTCAAGCACCAAAGTGGGACCCTAAAAGCAGGTACCTCACACTTGCTGAGAACAAAATTTGCACACACTGTGGTAAAACTGGTCACTATAAATCTGAATGTATTGCAAAAGAAAAGGCTAGTAAAAAGAATAAAGAATTTGTTCAAGGAAAAAATAGGCTGCCAGGTTGGGCTAAAAAGAATCTGATTCACCCTTTTGCCTATAGAAAGGGACCCAAACTAGTTTAGGTTCCTAAGACTAACCCCTGATTTCCTTTTATGGGTCCAAGTGAAAGGGAGCAACTTACATGGATAGTGGCTGCTCAAAGCATATGACAGGAAGCAAGAACCAGTTCCTTTCACTTGAGGACCTCAAAGGAGGTAATGTCTCCTTTGGAAATGGGAATGAAGGTGAGATCATTGGGGTTGGAAAGGTAGGTAAGACCGATTCTCACTCTATTGAGAATGTCTACTTGATAGATGGCCTAAAGTATAGTCTAATCAGTGTATCACAATTATGTGATAAAGGTAACTTGGTAGCATTCACCACTACCAAATATGTTGTGATTAATCTTACCATTGACAAGATTATTTTGCAGGAAAAAGGAGTAAACAATACATGCATTATAGATTTGTCCACACTTTCAGAAGATGAACTCACTTGCTTAAGTGTGTCGGACAATGATCCCCTCCTTTGGCACAAGAGACTTGGACATGCAAGTCTGAGTCAACTCAACAAATTAGTCTCCAAGGATCTGGTGATAGGGCTGCCTAACATCAAGTTCAAAGAAGACAAAGTTTGTGAGGCTTGTGCAAGGGGGAAGCAGGTAAGATCCTTCTTTTAAATGCAAGAAAGTGGTAAGCACCACCAGAATGATGGAACTGGTCCATATGGATCTCTGTGGTCCAATGAGAACATTAAGCAGAGGTGGTAAAAGATATGTGATGGCGCTTGTTGATGATTACTCTAGGTTTACTTGGACATTATTTTTAACATCTAAAGATGACATTTGACATGTTTACTTCTTTTGTTAGAAAAACTTAGAAACAACTAGGTAATCAATTTGTATCAATTAGGTCTATCATGGAACTGAATTCGAAAATGCTAAGTTTGCTGAATTTTTGCATGCTACATCATAAATAGTTGCATGACTAGACTTCTTGTTAAGAAGATTCCCTATGAGTCACTTAAAGGGAGAAAGCTAAATATATCCCATCTTAGGGCATTTCTATGCAAGTGCCTTGTGCACAATAATGGCAAAGACTCCCTAGGTAAGTATGATCCCAGAAGTGATGAGGGAGTATTCTTGGGATATTCTTCATATAGTAAAGCTTATAAGATATACAGTAAAAGAACTATGTGTGTTGAAGAAAGTGTACATGAGATTTTGATGAAACTAACACTCTTTTTGAGAAACAAGAACATAAGATGAAGCAATTGGGCTGGTAAGAAATTTAAATGAAATCGCAGCCCAGACTGAAGCTGCAACAGAAGAAGGAACATGTGATGGAACATGTTTTCTACCCAGGGCAACATGACAGGGGGAACTGACTAGAGAGGAACTGATCCTCAAACCTCGAGGGAACCTGTCCATGAACTTATTCCTTAGTAACAAAACCAGGAAGAAACATCCAAAGAAATTGACATTCCTATTGCAACATCCACGAAATTGGACATAGATGAACCCGGTTCATCTGTTGATCAGAAGTTGTAAAGGGGAATGATTGGTTCTCTTTTATAACTCACTGCTAGCAGACCTGATATTGTGTGTTGTGTAGGTCTTTGTGATCAATTCAGGTTTCCTTATGGATAGGAAGAGCACCTCAGGTATGGCATACTGGTTCATGTCTTGTGTCATGGGCTACCAAAAAGCAAAATTCAATGGCCTTATTTACTGCTGAAGTTAAGTATGTTGTTGCTGCTTATGTTGTGCTCAATTGTTGTGAATCAAACAACCATTATTGAACTTTGGAATTGATGTTGGTTGCATCCCTATTTTCTGTGATAACACTAGTGCTATTAGTATGACTAAGAATCCGGTTCATCATAAGAGAACTAAGCACATAGATGATAGACACCATTTTTTGGGGGACAACTATGAGAAATGCTTGATCACTATGGAGTTTTGTGCTACTGACAAGCAAATTGCTGACATCTTCACAAAAGCCTTAGGTAGAGATCACTTTGAAAGGAACAGATTGGAATTAGGGATGATTAAGATCACCTAATAGGACCAGTTCAAGGTTAAACGGAAAAAAATGAAAAAAAAATTGGAAAAAAATTGGTTAGAAAGTCTGTAAATTGTGTATAAGTAGATTAAATCTTGCTCAGTCTCATACTTTACATAGTATACTCTTGTGCCATGTGTTAAAATGACTCATTAATCTCTAATGATATTTTCTCTATTTTGGCAAATTTAGACTCACACAAGAGAATTATCAGTGAAGAACCTGGTTCATCAAGATAACACGGTATGTTTTCTACACTCTGCATAATTTGAAATAACTATATTTGGATCATGAGCAGAGTCCTACCAAATACCGAACTCCTTTTGGACTTATCCGTTACAAGTGAACTAGTCCCGTTCAAAAGAGTCCCAACCGAATGGAAGTACCTAGATGCTAGGGATACACTCCAACGTCTCTTCAAAACTGAATTTCAGTTTGATTAAACTTCTAAGAGTCTGAAAAGCTGTAGTTACCCCATCAATTATTCACCTGTATATTGATCAGCTTTAGTGTATTCCTTACCTCATCTCTCTCAAGCCGTCAAAAACTCTCATTCTTCTTTCATCTTCCAAACACTATCTAATTCTCTTCTCTTCCATACCCTAGCCCAGATATGTCGAACACTTCTGAAAATCCTTCATCATTACCACAGGATACCACTTCCACACCTTCTATAACACCAATCTCTAAGAAAAGTAGAGTAAAGATGATGGCTCGTAAGATTGTCGCCGAAGGAGAGCAGATCAAGAAAATAAACAAGCAATTGAAAGCAAGTAGGGAAGAAGAATCCCAGAAATCTGAAGATTCATTAAGTCTGCTACTAAGGGGGAAGAAAGTAGGTATTCCGAAACTGAACATGTATCTTCTGATTCTAAAGTTACTCCTGAGACAATCTCTGAAGTTGCTGCAATTAGAGAATGGATTTGTACTGGTAGGATCTATAGCAGGTTTTGAGACTACAGAATCTGGAGAAGTTGGTGGTAAAAATAAAAAGAAAAAGAAAAAGAGAGCAAGGGTGCTAGGAGTACTGTGAGGGGAAAGGGTACAAGAGTGGCTGATTCTTCACCCACTCCTATTGGTTTAACAAAAGAAACTGAGGCAATGGTTGTTTGGGGAGAGGAATTTAGTAAAATAGAAGAGAGTGTGAGCAAAACAGGGGGAAGTGGATCTGGCATCTGGCGAAGCTGCTGAGGGGTTGGTTCAACTTGAAAAAAATCTAGATGAACCTGTTCCATCTGAACAGGAAACCCTCGTGGACCTACTGATAGAGTTATCAATGGCACCAAAACTCATTCCATTCCCTGTGGTTTCATTCTCACAACTGTGCTTGTACATTTCAAGGTACCTATGAAGAAGTGGGCGGTTAGTACAAGAAAGGATCATTTTGGGGTTAATACTCTACTTGCTTGCGATTATGAAGTCAATGTCATTCCTAATGAACCTGGTTCGTCTAAAAAGACACATATCAATAGCAAAGTCAGAGTCTTGGTACAGGAGAGTGAGGCAAAGGATATTGAGATAGCAAGGCTGAAGACATGATTGGTTGAGGTAGAATCTGAGAGAGATGTTCTCAGAACTAAACTTGCAAGGGAAAATGAGAAGAATGATGGAATTCTTCAAGACATGCTGAAACTTCTCCAAGCAAATAACCCAGCCCCTACATCTTCCAAGCCTTAAATCCTAGCCTAGTGTAGATCAACCAGTGACCCAATTCGAGACCTTTTGTTTCTTTTGCTCATGTTTTCAGTATTTTTATTTCTTCTTATGCTTTGTGGTAGAATCTTATCAATCATCAATGAAATTCACTGTTTTTGCTCTAACTGTTTGTTCATATTTCTTTGATGGTTAAAATTCTTAGCTTGATCTATGATGATTAATTCATGTTTGCATTTGAAGTAGCCCCAGTGGCCATGAGTAAGCTTTAAAATCTGGTTATCTCACATTTTTTATGCAACTTTTCGATGATGCCAAAAGGGGGAAAAATGTTGTGCTTTAAACAAGTGATGTTTACACTTTGAACATGAACAGTGATGTTTATAACCTAATGTACCTGGTCCTTGATGATAAGTGATTTAAAGGAAAAATGTTTCTACCATTGTGTTGATGTTGAGCTGAGTTCTGGCAGGGCCTAAGTGTATGAAAAGCACAGTGTTTGTCATCATCAAAAAGGGGGAATTTGTTGGCCCAAGTAAAGGTTAGTTTTGAAGACTGACAAAGGAACTCAGACATGAACCAGGTCCATCCAGTGGTCCATCCCTCAGGTTCACAAAAACGGGCAGATTCAAGCATGTGGGATGCACGTGAAGGAGATAAGCTTAACTTGGTGTATTTAATATCTCCTGATCGAAAAGGTTGCATAATTGATAAGGAGAAGGAGTCCTTAGTCAAAGAGAACACTATCCAAGATAGGGAAGGAGTTAGAAGTTGAAATCAACTAGAACTCTTCCACCAAGGAAGAGTTGCATCAGAACTCTAGTTATTTCTTCATCTACTAACTCTATAAATTGCAGGATGTTCTCACATTAAAGTGTTGCACAAAAACGCAGAAGTTAAACGTGAATTGGGAGCAAAATAGCAAGGCTTTTTGCAAGCAGTTCGTGTGTGATTCAAGTGTGCAAACCAGAAGCTACATGAACCAGATTGAAGAACCAGCTCCATAAAGAGTTTTATGTGTCTTTCTTTATTTCTAGTTCAATTGTAGTAGATGTTTCATATTGTACCTTTCAGCTTTATCTAGAAGCAATTGTAATAGGTATTTTGAGTATTCAAGTTAGAGTTAACTTGAAGTTGTCGCAGCAGTTAGAGGCTGGTTGCCACAACGGGATTAGAGTTAATCCTTAGGTTTACAAAGAGTTTTGCAAATGCAGTTTTGGCTCAGTGATTTTAGTGGAAGTTTGGGAAAATCCTACTGAGTAGTAGGTCGTGGTTTTTTCACCTTTTGAGCCAGGTGTTTTCCACGTAAAATCTCTGTGTTCTTTATTTTATGTACTTTTAATTCCGCAAACAGTAGTAATAAGTACACCTAGAAGAACCAGGTCCTTCCAGAAGCAGTTTAAGCGAAAAATTGAGTATCACACAAATCACCCCCCTTCTTGTGTGGTATTGACGTTTAGAACATCACTCCCGCTGAGTGACTGGGAGAAACTTCTCCAAAAATAACTCTGCAAACTGGTCCCAAGTCAATGATGGCGACCCTGCTGGTCTGGATAAGTAATAGTCCCTCCACCAAGTCTTGGCGGATCCTGCTAGTCGAAAAGTGGCAAAGTCGACCCCATTGGTCTCCACAACACCCATAGTCCGAAGGATCTCATGGCAGCTAAATAAGAAGTCCTGTGGATCCTCTGAAGAAGTACCGCTGAATGTGGTGGTGAATAGCTTGGAGAACCGATCAAGTCTCCACAAAGCATCCGAAGACATAGCCGCTCCATCTCCGGCCTGGGCTGCAATACCTGGCTGGGCTGTCACAGCTGGCTGAACCACTGGGACATGAGCCTGGGGAGCTACCTGCTCCGGAGTACGTGTAACAGGAGTCTGAACTCCTCCTCCCGCCTGAGAAGTGGCTGGTGCTACTGGAAGCAAACCCGCTCTAGTGACGCTCTCCATAAAGCCTGCCAATCTGACCAAAGCGTCCTGAAGATTTGGGGTGACCATGACCCCTCCTGGGACCTGAGCTGGGCCCACCGGAGCTGCTGGGGATCGAACCTCCTCATCGTAGTCAATATGAGGCTCCACCTCTGGGACTGCTGCCCGGGGCTGAGCTCTGCCCCTGCCTCGACCTCTGGCACGGCCTCGGCCTCTACCCCTCGCAAGAGCTGCTGCTGGGGGCTCGGGTTGCTGCGCGGTAGAAGAGGAAGCACGTGTTCTTGCCATCTGCGAAAGCACGGAGTAGAAAGACAATCAGTATTTGAGAAACAGAATCGCACGACAGGAAAGAACAAAAATGAAACTTTTCCTAACTCCGTAGCCTCTGCGGGATAAATACAAACGTCTCCGTACCGATCTCTCAGACTCTACCAAGTTTGTCCGTGAGTAGCGAGACCTATGTAACCTAGAGCTCTGATACCAACTTGTCACGACCCGGATTTTCCACCATCGGGGATCGTGATGGCGCCTACTATCGGAGCTAGGCAAGCCAAGTATTTAAACATTTTCTGATAACATCCCAACAAGATCAATATAAATATAACGAGTTATTTAAATTAAAGCGGAAGTCTTTAAAACACAGATAACTGAAAAACCCAAAATGCGGAAGTTTAACATTTCTCTACCCAAGACCGTTGTCGCTATCTCACGAACTACTAAAGAGTGCTACAAATAAGTCTGAATAGAAATACATAAGTGTCTGTCTCGGTACAATAAAAACAAACTGAAAACATAGAAAGGGACTCCGGCCTGCAAACGCCAGCTAGGCTACCTCGTAAGTCCCTGGACTGAAGTCAGCTCCCGATCAATATCCTACTGCTGTGGTCCAAAAGCTGCTCCGGTATCGTGATCTGAGCAAAATAGCACAAAAGTGTAGCATCAGCACAACCGACCCCATGTGCTGGTAAATGCCTGGCCTAACCCCGGCGAAGTAGTGACGAGGCTAGACAGGACTACCAAACCAACCTGTGCAGTTCAATATATATATATATATATATATATATGGGGGAAATACAGTCCGGATATAAAATCAACAATTTAAGTAAGCAACAGGGCAATAACAATAATTAATGAGAGCAGGAAAGTCAATAGTTGCACGGCATCAACCTTCGTGCTTTTACTCTCATCCTCACCAAAAGTAATCAGGTAAAGTGCACGGCATCAGCCTTCGTGCTTTCCCTCTCATACTCTCAAATCATGGCACGGAATGACCCTTCGTGCAAATATAATCAAAACATGGCACGGAATGACCCTTCGTGCAAATATAATCAAAACATGGCACGGAATGACCCTTCGTGCAAATATAATCAAAGCATGGCACGGAATGACCCTTCGTGCAAATATAATCAAAACATGGCACGGAATGACCCTTCGTGCAAATATAATCAAAGCATGGAACAGAATGACCCTTCGTGCATTATCACTCTTCCTCACCCAAACAGTAATCACAACCAAACGGGGCTAGGGGATAAACAAATTATAAGAAATGTCCTGGCAAGGGAATTACACAATTGACAGCTAAATCCCGGCAAGGGAGCAACAACAATACTTTCACATCCCGGCAAGGGAGATAATCAATGTACTCAAACCATCCCGGCAAGGGATTAATCATATCACTTTCAATTTCTTTCATTTCTTACTCAATAGTCTTTTTATCGTTTGAGCCAAAGCTCCAAAGAATTTACAATTCATAATTAGTCCTCATACTCTTCACATTGCATAGAATTCATCAATTAACATGGAAGAGTCATAACAATATCAGGATAAATACATACAAGGACCCACGGTCATGCTAGATACCAGTGTATAGATACTCGTCACCATGCCTATACGCCGTACTCAACATTTAGCAATTAGCAAACAAAACTCTAATCCTATTCGCTCAAGCCAAAGTTAGATCAAACACTTACCTCAAATGCTCCAAAATCAACTCAAGCCTCTAATATAGCTTTACCCCTCGAATTCGGCTCCAACTCAGTCAAATCTATGAAATAATGACTTTACAATATTAATAATAGCTAACCAAACTAAACCCAATGCCTAAATATGAATTTCTAAGCTTTCTACCCAAAATTCCGAAAATCGACCCCGGGCCCGCTTGGTCAAAACCCGAGGTTCGAACCAATTCCATGTCACCCATTCTCCCACGAGCCCGAATATACAATTTATTTTCAAATTCGACCCCAAAACGAGGTCTAAATCAAAGAAAATTGAAAAGCCCTAATTCTACCCTTTCCCCCCAATTTACACCTTAAGTTACATGATTTAGGTCTAGGAATTTGATAAATGATGATAGAAAATGAAGAAACGAGTTAGAAAATACTTACCCAAGAAGCTTTGGTGAAGAATCGCTCTAAAAGTCACCCAGGGGCTGTGGAGAAGAAGAGCTCGTGTGAAATTTGGGAATAATCCCGTCACTGGTCTGTTTTTGAGCTCTAAAAATCACTGGGCAAAAATGCCCTTCGCGTTCGCGGGAAGGGGGCCGCGTTCGCGAAGGGTAGATGAGTCAAAGCACCGCGAACGCGAGATGCTAGACGCGAACGCATAGAAGGATAGGGCTGGGTCCGGGATTTGTTTGTACGCGAACGCGAGATGGGGCTCGCGAACGCGGTGAAGGGGAAACCAAGGCTACGCGAACACGGGGACTTGTTCGCGAACGCGAAGAAGGGAAAGCCCACTGGTACGCGAACGTGAGCTGAGTGATGCGAATGCGAAGAAGCAATTATCTGAGCAAAAATTGCAGAAAAATCTGCTATCATTCTAAGTTTAAAAACACCCCGAACATCTCCGAAAATACTCCCGAGCCCTCGGGGCTCCTAACCAGTCACACACACTAACTCAACAACATCCTACGAACTTAACCGTGCGATCAAATCACCAAAATAACATCATAAACGAGGAATCAAACCTCAAAATCATCATTTTTTTTTTCATTCTAAGTCCATAAACTTCAAACTTTAGATATTTAGGTCCGAAACACGTCAAATGACGTCTGATTTCGACCAAACCTTACAGAAAGCGCTTAACACATATTTAAGACTTGTTCCGAGCGTCGGAACCAAAATACGAGCCCGATACCATAGTCTTTTAATCAATTTTTATTTCCATTTTCCTTAATAATTCTAGAAAAACAATTTCACAGAAAAATTCTTTTCCTCGGGTTCTAGACCTTGGATTTCGACTCCGGGCACATTCCCGAGTCCCATATTTTTCTACGGACCCTCCGGGACCGTCAATTCATGGGTCCGGGTCCGTTTACCAAAAATGTTGACCGAAGTCAACTTTAATCATTTTAAAGCCACATTTAAATTTTTCACAGAATTTAACATATAATGTTTCCGGCTACGCGCCCGGACTGCGCACGCAAATCGAGGCAACTAAAGGTGAGGTTTTCAAGGCCTCGGAAGCACGGAAAAAGAGAGAAATCCGGTGATGACCCTTTGGGTCGTCACAAATGTATCTTGCTAATAATTCTCGACCAGATATAGCTTTTCTCTGTAAGCTTGTTAGCAACATTTAGTTTTCCCCAACATAAAGACACTGCAATGGTATTAAACATATATTCAGATATATCAAAGGCACCATTGATATGAGATTATTTTATTGAAATGAATTAAAGTCACAACTAATAGGTTGTGCAGATGCATGATATTTACCTGATCCAAATAAAGGTCGATCTCAAACAGGCTATTTATTCACATGTGGATGTACTGTCATATCATGGCGTTCAACAAAATAAACTATGGTTGGTATTTCTTCGAATCATGCAGAGATAATAGCCATTCATGAAGCAAGTCGAGAATGCGTTTGGTTGAGATCGATAAGTCAACACATCCAGTTAACATGTGATCTTTCATTGGGAAGGGACATTCCAACGATATTGTATAAAGACAATGATGCATGCATAGCTCAATTAAAGGGAGGATATATTAAAGGAGATAGAACAAAACACATTTCACCAAAATTCTTTTTCACTCACGATCTTCAAAAGAATTGTGAAATAGATGTTCAACAAATTCGTTCAAGTGATAATTTGGCGGGTCTGTTCAAAGGCATTGCCAACCTCAATATTTGAGAAACTGATATACAAGATTGGAATGCGTCGTCTCCGAGACATTAAGTAACTTTTTCATTAGGGGGAGTAAAATATGTGTTGTATTCTTTTTCCTTTAGCCAAGGTTTTGTCCCAATTGGGTTTTCCTGGTAAGATTTTTAATGAGGCAACTCTCAACGCGTATTATAAGAAGTGTGTACTCTTTTTCCTTCCCTAGGATTTTTCTCACTGAATTTTTTCTAGTAAGGTTTTAACGAGACACATTTTCTATTAATGAACATTCAAGGAGGAGTATTATATTATATTTGAAGAGCAAGTTTTGGTTGGAGAGCAATGTAACTAGAAGGCAACCTAATTACTATAGGACTAATTTAGTTAGGAACTAACTAGTTACTTGGTGACCAAATATTTTTCTTCCTGTAAATAGGAAGGTTGCCTTACCATTTGGAAGATCATCAAGAAGAGTTTATTAATTATCTCTCTCTAAATTTCTCTTATTTTACTTTGTTTTCTATTATTCTATAATTGTTCTTCAAATATTTCTTTTCATGATCCAATAAAAATAGTTGTTTCAAAAAGTCGAGTTAAATTTGAAAATTAAGAATGTAATAAACATGAATAACAAATGGAATGAATGCGCGCGAAAAAGATAAATCAGAACCAACAAGATAGGTAAATGTATTAATAATGAGATATATAAATAAATTTGATTTAATTTGTTCGCTCATTTGAACAACTTCCATCAAATCTTTAAAAAATTAATCCTTGATAATAAAATTATATATTATCTATACTATTATGTAAAGCAAAAACCTTCGTCACAAATTATTGAATGATTTTCAGTTTTTCATAATTATATTGCATGTTGAATAAAATTGTAATTTCAATTAATGACAAGTCTCTTTGAATTTCTTTCATAGAGATCATAATGAATTGCAATTCTAAGGGCCTTATGGCTTATGCACAATAATGGGCTTCTGTGAATTACATTGGGCCTAAATGTTGGGTCGGCCACAACCCAGAAGGCTCTTTCATCTATGTGCTTGCCCTTGACAATCACTGAATGGGCCTGCATTTAAAGGCTTTAGAGAAGAATTAACCAAATAACCGCCTACCTAATCTCTTAAACTAAAAATAGAAGGCAGATGTATAATGTATATATAATTCATGTATAATATATGTATAACTATGTATATTGGCTAGAAAAAGTAAACATTAAATCTGGACGGCTATTTGAATAACAATTCCTTTAGATAATCTTTTGGTTTTCTTGGTTCAGTCGACTATTATTTTTCGGAGCGACCAAAAATATATATTTCTCAAAAAACCCACCATACAAAGTAGTCAACTACTATTATTTTTGGATTTGGCAATTTGTGTCGGCTATTATTAAAATTTGATAATGAAACTTGGTAGCGGTTCAATCAATTTTGTCGATTTTTCAGTTACTGTATAATCCAATAATGCCTGCCCCATTTATCATCAATATATTTCATTGCCTATTGAGAAATCATTTGGCCCTATGATCTTAATGTTTTGGGGAAGTGACACAGTTACCCACAGAAACAAAACTATTTACTCTTATTTATCTATTTGTTTTTCTACCCATCAAACTAATTATATTTCCTACCCATAGTAGTTTTTGTGGGAAATTTTCTATTTTTTCTCCAATTCTTTTTTATTTCTATGCTTCTTTTCTTTTTTCCTTTCTTTCTTTCTTTTTTCATTTTTTTTCCTTTTCTTCTTATTTTTTTTTCTTTTTTCTCTTTTTCTATTCATTTATTTTTTACCAATTCGTGTTGTTGTTATTTTTAACATAACTTATTTCACACTTAATTTTTGACTCCTTTTTACTTTATTTTTTTATTTATTTATTCCTTGTTCCTTTTCTAATTCCATTTAACTCCTTTTTTCTTTTATTTTCTTTATTTCTTATTCCTTTTCTAATTTTATTTAACTTCTTTTTTTATATTCGTTTTCTCATCATAATCTAATTTCATTTACTATTTTCACTATTTTTTATTATTCTTGTTTTTATACAATAAGAAAAATAACTGATATAGTAAATATTTGTTCATCTTTTTTTTAAATATAACTAGTATAATATGCCTTTTACCTTTTTTCTCATTTTTTTTGATTCAATTCTTAAACTGAAATAATATCAGTTGTCACTTGATCTAATTCACTGAACATCACATTGATTGCTTCTGAGCACCATAAATTACATAATCAGATTCTAAGAATCAACATGTGATTGTCGTGCAAACCTTGATCTTCTCCCTACAAATATCAGTACACAATCTACCATTAGCAGTAACACAACCAGTTGGAGCAAGAAAACATAATCTACGGCCACCAAATCTCCATATATACTAGTTAGAATAGAAATTATAATAAAATATTGGAAAATGAAATAAAAGTATAAGTAGCAAAAAAGACTTGTAGTACCATATGATACCAATATGGTATACATGTATACCAACAGAGCATATGATTGCTCTAGAATATTGCTACAACTATCTACGACTATACTACTGTACCAAAACATTAAAAGATGCAATAAAAGTATGAGAAAATTACAATTGTAAGCTAAATATTCGCAAAGCAACTTGCTTATTCCGTATACTAACAGGGTATATAGTTGTATGAGGTCGTTCCAACAATTGCCTATAACTATAAAAATTATTACATAATACACATAATCTATGTCCGTCGGCACAAAAAAAATTCCAACACTGCAAATTATGTTCATATAAATAATATCAGAATATAATTCACTTAAAAATGCAGCTAAAACAACCAAAAAAAAAGTTCAAACTACATATGATACCAATATGGCATATAACTATACCAACATGGTATACAATTTTACTGGTTAATTTCCGGCTACTATATGACAATACTACTATTACATAACACACATGCATAAAGAGAAAAATAAAAAAATAGAGGTACCACATATTAATATAATAAATTATTTCAAGATATTGTACTGTATTACTATTATTAAAAGAAAATAAAGTGTACCAATTAAATGCAGCTAATACAATAAAAAAAAAAATGATTCAACTAGCATATGATACCAATATAGTATATAGCTATACTAATAGAGTATATAGTTGTACGGGGTCGTTCTAACAACTGCATATAACTAAAAAAAACTATCACATAATACACAAAATCTATGTCCATAGGTAGGGGTGGGCATATTTCAGTTTGAACCGAAAAAACCGACCGAACCGAATTTTTTTTTATTTCGGTTTCGGTTATTCGATTTTTTTGGTTGTTTTTTTTTTTAAAAATTCAAAATTCAGTTTTTCGGTTCGGTTGTTGGTTATTGATATTTTTATTTCGGTTAACCGAAAAACCGAAATATTTGTACATGTACTATTTAAACAATATATAGACTATAGTTAATTAGTTATTAGGCTAAGGCCCAAACCCCAAACCCAATTGCCCAAAATTATATCCAAAATCGGCAGCCTTTGCCCTTAAGCCCTTAACCCATTCTTAATTAATCCAAAATACCTTAGGTCTTCTACTCTTCTGACTTCTCCCTCTCGCAGTCGCAGTCTCGCTCTCAGTCTTCTCCCTCTCGGCTCTCGCTCTCAGTCTCTCTATCGGCGGCAACTAAGCTTCATCTGGAACGGGTCCATTGTAACTACTAGTAGTGTTGGACTAAAATACTATGTTCTGTATGGTGGAACTGTAAACTGTTTGGGGACACTGGAATTGGTATTTGGTATGAATTCACTTAAAAGCAGTGAACTCAGCTTCATTAATGTTAATTGGTGTTTGGTACCAATTTGAGGTTAATTGATATTTGGTACCAATTTGATTAATTGGTTGTAAGTTGTAACGTTCAGTTGACTGTTTTGGTGTTTTGTGGTCTTTGCCTCTTTAGTCTTTGGTTACCACTGGTTTTGTGGTTCATCACTTCATTGGACTTGCAATGAATTCAAATAGGAATGAGATTCCAATCAAAATCTTGCAATGAATTCCAATCATTGCCTAATATACTAATGTAAAATTGGGCCTAGTGTAGTAGTTTATATATGGGCTTAGCCTATATAGTATATATAGTTTATGACTATGTAAATAAAAGAATAGATTTATGACTTATCACATTCAAAAAGCCTAAAATTTTGGAAAAAACCAACAAACTAGTCCAATTTTTACCTAGAACAAGCCCAGCCCAATATGATAATGTTCAAACCGAAAACCGACCCAAAATAAACCGAACCGAAATTCCAAAACCGAACTAAACCGAACTTATTTCAGTTCGGTTTCGGTTACTATATTTACAAAACCGAAAACCGAATAACCGAACCGAATTTCATCAAACCGAACCGAACGCCCACCCCTATCCATAGGTACAAGAAAATCCAACACAGCAAAACATGATCATATAAATCATTTCAGAATAGATTTCACTTAAAAATGCAGCTAAAATAACCAAAAAATATTCCAACTACCATACGATACCAATAAGGTATACAATTCTACTAATTAATGCCAGGCAACTATACTGCTACTATTACATAATACACATGCATAAAGAGAAAAATAAAAAAAATAGTATACCATATAGTAATATAATAATATATTTCAAGATACTGTACTATAATACTATTATATAAACCAAACGCATAAAGAAAAAATCAAAACGATTACATAATACACATGCGGAAAGTTAAAATTCAAGATACTGACTATTGTACTATTACTAAAGAAAAATCAAATAGTGTACCAATTAAATGTAGCTAATACAACCAAAAAAAGTTCCAACTAACATATGATACCAGTATAGTATATAGCTATACCAACAGGGTATACAATGTTTTCATTTAATAAGTATACTATTGTGCACACGATAAACATTCTCTCTCTAACATTCTCTCTCGGCGCACGTTAACGTGGCCTAGCTAACGTGCGCTTGG
Source organism: Nicotiana attenuata (assembly GCF_001879085.1). Classification (NCBI taxonomy): domain Eukaryota; kingdom Viridiplantae; phylum Streptophyta; class Magnoliopsida; order Solanales; family Solanaceae; genus Nicotiana; species Nicotiana attenuata. The sequence goes on along the minus strand of NC_032000.1, from coordinate 8,665,699 downwards.
AAGCCATGGGAGGGAGAGGCAGATCTAATAAGAATCAAACGAAGACTCAAATCAGTGACCAGCGAACAACTGAAACTAGGAATGCTGTTTTGGAATTGTTTGTATCCCCAAAAGGGATAAGGATTGAAGAACCATCTGGAAATTCCACGCCGAGGATCATGCAGAGTGAGCTGAGCACGGCGGAAGCAAACCTAACTCGGAATAAAGGCAAGTCGAAGGAAGCAGAAGTCACGCCTGTAGCTATACAAGCTGTAGGTGGCGGATCTGAAAACGGAAAAGTTCAATCTCACGGGCAGAAGCTGATTAACAATGGAACAATACCATGCAGCTCAGGTACTGTAGATAGTGGGAAGATTGGGGAGAAATTGGATGGCAACAAGACTCAAACGTGGGCAAATGTGGTAGGGGGCAGCAAACTAGCAAGGAAAGGTATGAATCTGCAATTTATTGCTCCAATTATCCAAAATGGGGAGAAGATTGTACAACTTGATTTAGAAGATGTATAACAGGAAAATGAGAAATGGAGTTCCGCGATTGTGATGTATGTGATCGGAGATTCACCTACTATTGGAGCAATGGAAAGATTCCTGAGCTCAGTAGGTAAATATACAGCTAAACCACAGATTTACTATCACAATGATGATTATTTTGTGATAAGGTTTAGCAATGGGGAAGAAAGAGATCAAGTTCTGTACTCTGGGCCTCACACTGTGAACAACCGGCCAATAATCATGAAGGCATGGACTGATGACTTCAATTTACATGATGAAATACTTAAAACCATTCCCCTATGGGTCAGATTCCCAAACCTACCCCTTAATTGTTGAAGTATGAAAGGCACTAAGTAAATTAGGTAGTGCTTTGGGAAATCCTGTTTATGCTGATGAGTGTACAACTGGGACTGCTAGAATTTCGTATGCAAGGATGCTAATAGAAATGGATGTTACAAAACCTCTGCCAAGATCTGTGAAGCTACAGGACCCAAAAGGTAGGTTTATTCAACAGGAGATCACATATGACTGGGAGCCCATTTATTGTGCCAAATGCCTGAAGATTGGACATGATTGTACTGAGATCAAAGGCCCACAGCAACAGAGAATGCCTTATCAGAGGAAGACAAATAAAGTCAAACAAGTTTGGCTTAGAACTGATAGAGATGGAGCAAAGGATACTAAACAGGAGGCTGAACAGCATGGAAAGAAGCTAATTACCCAAATGTCAGAACAAGTAAAAGGAAATGAGAATCAAGGTAAGGAAGATGGGTGGGTGACAGTACTAGGGAAGTCAGCAGCAAGGGCAGCCAAAGCTAAACAAAATGAGGACCATGGTCTGATTGGGAATAATGGCTTTCAGTCTTTGGAAAATGATACAATAAATAGTGAACCTGGCACAAGTAGTATGCAGATGAGGAGTGGGGGGATGCAGGTATGGAATCAAGACACTCCATTCATACCAGTATGAGTGTGATCACATGGAATGTTAGGGGAATGAATAAAGCATATAAGCAGAATGAGATAAAGGAGTTCATAAAGGAGAATAAAAAAGCAGTAATAGCTTTAATAGAGCATAGAATAAAGGATCAGAAAATAGGAGAAATAATGGGGAGGATTGCACCTGGGTGGAATTGGGTATCACATTTTAGTAGTAACAACAAGAGCAGAATTTGGGTGATCTGGGATCCTAGGATCTATGCGTTCAACCCCTTTGAAATAGATGAACACTTAATACATGGGCAAATCAGCACAGTCTCTAAACTATTCACAATTGGTTTTACAGCTATCTGTGGACTACACACCATCAAAGACAGGCTGCATTTATGGAGCAAATTGAGGTTGATACATAGTACACAGCAGGGGCCTTGGCTAGCAATGGGAGACTACAATGCTGTGTTACATGAACAGGATAGACAATATGGATCAACAGTACAAGACATGGAGATAAAAGATTTCAAGGAGTTCCTGCAGGATACTGGTATGAATGAGCTTCAAACTGTGGGAAGAGGATATACATGGACCAACAACCATACATATAGCAGGATTGATAGAGGGTTGGTTAATGCTAGCTGGATGTTAACAATGCCAAGCTTGAGAATACAGGTGTTAGAACAATCTATGTACGACCATTCACCACTCAAGCTGATGATAACACATATACAAAGGAAGAAGAACATGCCATTTCGTTTTTTCAATTGTATAGCAGATCACCCTCACTTTATACAGTCTGTTGAACAAGTATGGAGTGAGGAAGGAACTCAAGGAATGATGCAACAGGTGTGGAACAAACTCAAAAAGGTTAAGGAGATCATGAAAGGGATAAACACTCAACATTACCAAGGTGTTGAGAATATAATAAAAAAGGCAAGGGAGGAGCTACTAGAAGTCCAAGAGGAGATGAGTAATGTGACGACCCGACCCGTCGTCTCATGTGTTATTGCTCCGTTTCCCCCATTTCATGCTTCTTCATGTTTCGTTATCGGTATGTGGTGTGTTAGAGTTGATTTGGATTGGTTTTGATAAGAAATGAGACACTTAGTCTCTTTAAGGAAAGCTTAAGTTGGAAAAGTCAACCGAATGTTGACTATTGAGTTAGAGGGCTCAGATGTGATTTCCGGTATTTCGGTTAGCTTTGAGGGATGATTTGTGACTTAGGAGTGCGATCGGATTTGATTTTGGAGGTCCAGTGTAGAATTAGGCTTGAATTGGCGAAGTTAGTATTTTGGCGAATTCCGGTTGATAGGTGAGATTTTGATCCGAGGGTCGGAATGGAATTTCGAGAGTTGCTGTAGCTTTGATATGTGATTTGTGATGTGTGTGCAAAATTTCAGGTCGTTCGGAGGTGTTTCGGTCGGGTTTTTGATCGAATGCGTAATTCGGAAGTTTTTAAGAAACTTAGGCTTGAATCCGATGTGATTTGATGGTTTTAGCGTTGTTTGAAATGTTTGAGGATTGGAACAAGTTTGAATAAGGTGTTAGGATGTGTTGGCATTTTTGGTTGAGGTCCCGGGGGCCTCGGGGTGAATTCGGGTGGTTAAACGGAAGGTTTTTGGAGTTAATTGCAGGTTCAACCTTGCTGGCATCTGTTGGTTTTGCACCTGCGGTTATGGGACCGCAGGTGCGGTCTCGCTGAAGCGATTGGAAGATGTGCAGAAGCGGAAGTCTTGGCCCTTGCCAGATTCCGCAGGAGCGGAAGGAGGACCGCATAGGCGGCCTCGCAGAAGCGAGCTAGACCTCGCAGGAGCAGAATTTGGAACCCTGGTCAGGTTCCGCAGAAGCGGAGCATTGGATCGCTTAAGCGGTCCCGCAGATGCGATTGGGGACCGCAGAAGCGGAAGGTTGCCTTAAGTGAAAGGTCCGCAAAAGCGGACGTTGACCGCATAAGCGGAAGCCGCAAAAGCAGTACTGGATCCGCAGAAGCGAAATGCCTGGCAGTTAAGTGAAATTAATCATCTTCGCGAATTTTTGAAAGAACAACATTTTGGACTTCGGACTAAGGAGATTTTGGGCGATTTTTGAAGAGGGTTTCGAGGGCTATCATCAGGTATGGATTCTTGGGCTTAGATTATGTTATTATTGTGTATAAACATGGATTTAGACTGAATAATCAAGGAATCAAAGGTCAAAAATGGTGGTTTAGGGCTTGAACTTAAAAGAGTTTAAATAGGGATTTGAGGGGTCAATTGGACTCCGATTTTGGTAAATTTGTTATGTACGGACTCGTGGCGAGACGAGGAATCCGTTGATGTGAATTCCGTAATTTTTCGAGAAGTGGACCGGGGTCTCGGGGTTTTTGCCGAACTTCGTGATTTTTTATGATTTTTCGAGTCTTTTCGATTGGGTTATGATTCCATTAGCCTATTGTGACGTATCCTTGTGTTTTGGTTAGAGTTTCAACGTCGCGTGAGGTCGGTTTGAGGGGTTAAAAGGCAAGTAGCGAGCTAGAGATTTCACCGGTTCGAGGTGAGTATGATTTTGAATGTACGCCGTGACGGGTTTTGAAACCCCGGATTTGCACAACTTGGTGCTATGTTGAGATGAGACACGCGTTCCATGACGAGCGCGGGGTCATTTACTATTGGGGACTGTGACTTGGTCCAGTCCGGATGATATTTTACCGCGTATTAGCAATGACTTGTTGTTTTCACTATGATTTGGGCTTATTGCCATATTTGGGGCTTATTGCCGACTGTTTGAACTCTTTATGAACTATCATCACTGTTTTCCTCACTGTTTGAAATATTATTTGAACTCAGTCCATGTGATTTACACTGTTTTCTTGAACTCAGCCATATTTACTCAAACTTGGAGTTTTAAACTGATATTTGAACTATTGTTTGAGCTGAGTATTATTGCTTTACTGTTGCCCGAGGGGCTGTTGACTATTTCTGGACTGATTGAGGCCGAGGGCCTTATGTGAGGGCATGATGAGTGAGGTGAGGAGGCTTTCAGGCCTCGTATTGATAATGTTCAGGCTTTCAGGCCTTGTTGATAGCACTTGGGCTGTAGGAGCCCCTCCGGAGTCTGCACACCCACAGTGAGCGCGAGTACCCATTTAGAATTGGACAGTGGTAACAATGACACTGCCACACGTGTTTTGGTCAGGTAACAATGGCTGACCAGTGGTAACAATGGCACTGAAACACGCGTTGGGTCAGGTAACAATGGCTGACCAGTCAGGTAACAATGGCTGACAAGTGGTAACAATGGCACTGAAGCACGCGTTGGGTCAGGTAACAATGGCTGACCTGTCAGGTAACAACGACTGACCATACTTGAGCATATTTGTTTTATTAATTATTTTCAAAGAGGATTTCTTGCTATGTTTCACTGGTTCCTACTGTTTACTTGATTTTACTGTTTGAGATAGCATTATATGTGCCTGTGTGGGATTTTATATTCTCAGCCGTTATTCATTTTTATTGCTCACTGGGTTGGAGTACTCACTTTACTCCCTGAACCTCGCGTGCAGATGTAGGTATTGTTCACCCGGTAGTGGGTTTTGAGCTGGTTGAAGGTATTGCTATCGTAGCTGAGCAGAGTGACCGCCAGCATTCGCGGCACCGGATTACTTCCTTTGGTTCTAAATTTTATTCCGTATATTATTGGCCCTGTAGTTGTATTTAGACTTCTCTAGATGCTCGTGACTTGTGACACCCCGGTCGGGTTGTGTTGGGTTGTAAATGCTGGCTAGTATTGTCGTTAAGCTGTATTCATCTATTCATTTATGCTTAATAATTGTTAAAGAGACGATTTGGGTTAGTTGGCTGGCCTTGTCTTCACGAGAGGCGCCATCACGACCGGGTTGGAAATTGGGTCGTGACAAGTTGGTATCAGAGCCTAGGTTACTAGGTCTCACGAGTCATGGGCAGGTATAGTAGAGTCTCGCGGATCGGTACGGAGACGTCTGTATTTATCCTCGAGAGGCTGCAGAACCTTTAGGAAAACTTCCCATTCTTGGAATTCTTATCGTGCATACTTGATTCAGCTTGAGATATAACTCTTGAAATTCCTTCCACACGTCTGTATGCGCACGTGAGCGCTCAGTATTATATGTGCCTTGATGGTTTGTGATTCCCCGATCGAGGGGCGAGATGTAATCTTCGTGAGTATGTTGGGCCAGTCTGGAGGACTTGAGGCCGGATCCTTGCCTATGGCTTGAGCACCGAGGTGCTGATTGTGTGAGCAAGTATTTTGAACTTATATGTTCAGTATTGCCCCTATTAGCCGGAATGGCGGTTTGGTATTCATGTGATGAGTATGTTAGTACTGCGAGATGTAATTATATGACTTAGTAGTGACAAAAAGTCTGCTGGTCAATAGATGAACTGTTAAGTGATTCGTTTCCTATTGTGAGTTGATGTGTATCCCGAACATGGGCGCGTGAAGAATATTTTCGTATCTCCTAGTTGAAGAGTGAAGTGCATTACATGTGGCGGTAAGAATTCAGACTCAGGAAGACTAAATTGACTGTGTATCGTGTATGATGGTGGAAGGTATGCTGGAGTATTAAATTGAGGCGAAGCAGGTGGGTTATCTCCTGTGGAGTGTTCTTGAGTGGTACGATCCTTATGTGTATGTTAGTAGATCTCATGTGTAATTGAAGGGTATAAGTTGAAATCTGAGAATTTGGGTCGCTTAAGAGAGTGGACTCAACTGATGTGGGGATGAATGCGAGGTTGCAGAGGATTCCAGTGCTAGATGATCTGTGATATCACGAACTTGTGCATGATTTGAGTTTAATCTCACTATGGCACTGTGGCATCATTAGAGTAAAAGTATTATGAGTTGTTGAGTGTGTCCTGATATATGGCTTCGAGCCAAGTTGGGGAGGTTGCTGTTGATTAGCTGATTGCACGGTTATGTGCTATGTCGGTTCCGTTTTGAGGTATGCTGGCGGATCAGTTCAGGTTGCAGAAATTGAGCCGAGGATGGCACGAGTGAATCAAAATTTTGACAAAGGTTATATTGTGTTCCATAGGGTATGAGAATCACGGAATGTCTAGAGTTGTTGTTGGTAAAGAATGCTCGGTGCATAGAGCAGGAAGTTGCTTGGATGTATTGGGATGAGGGTCTCATTTTACGGTATCGGAGTGTCAATAAAGCACGAGTGGTTCTGTTCGTTAAATCAGGTAATTTGCAGATGAATAAAAGAGAATGACTCTCGAGAAGGGTTTTAATGTGTTCAAGAATCTACATGTAGCACTCAGGTGTTTTAAGGTGGTGTATGTGACTAAAGACAGTGTTTTCAATAGAAAATGTCAAGACTTGTGGTACTTTTATGTTGATCATGGGATCCTATATGTCGATACCTGGAAAGTAAAGGAAGCGAATTTAGATTCGCAGAAAGTTCTCAGAGTGAAGTATTCTGGAATGTGGTATTTTTAGGAAACAATGGAGAGAGTATTCAGTGGCCTATGGGTCTTAGACAGTGTGGTCTTATGTTCGAGTCTCGTGTGGTAAGCTTAGATTGAGGCATTGTGATGCTACAGCGAGGGAGAAATATCAAGTGGATGATGAATCAAAAAAGGAAATTAGATAGATGGAATAGCTTGATAGTAGACCGAATCGGTATGGTAAGGATGTGATTAATTCTTCGTATGTGTTCGAGGTAATGGGCTTTTACAGGTATTGTGCAGCAAGGCTCTTGAGTTCTGACAGCTTGCTTAGCTTGGTTCGGGTAGAAGGATTCAGTCCCGGCAGTTTAGCTTGTGCAATGGAATTGGGGGAGAGTTCTTGATAAGTTTTACCGTGGTTTAGAGACGTATAAATTGCCTATGGGCATGCGAAGCATGGAATGTGTAATGATAGATGGGATTGATGGAGAGTTCTTGACTAGAGGAATACATAGATGTTTGTGGTTAGGAAAAAAGGGAGATGGAGTTCTCATGTTATCCTAGTGTGTTATGGTATACGCGGTATGTTGTAGAGAATTGAGATTTGCGTGTTCGAGGTTTCGGTTCAGTTCATGATGGGAAGTCATTAAATTCTTAGCAGCACGGGCAGCTACAGGTGATTAAAGAATCGATCTTCAAATGATTAAGAAAAATGGTATTGCCAACCATAGTGATTCGACGGGGGTATATGTTCCAGTAAAAAGGGCAATGTGATGTAAACTGATAATACTTCTGTAGTGTTGCGGCATTTGAGATCGACTATTGATATCTGAGTTTGTTTGATGGCACAAGGAAACTGTAGAATACCATTCGTGGGATGATTGGGCACTTGAGGTGTGATATGTATTCGTACGGCGCAATTTGGGATCAGGTATAGTGATTTGTGTGCTATATGGAGTTGGAGACTAGGAGTTCTCGTGTTCAGGCTATGCAGTTGTTGCAAATCGTGTGTATCGGCACCGTCTAGCGGTTATTGGGAATTAGAGGTCCGAGTGGATCTTTCTTTGCTTGGTATGCCAGATTTTGGATATGATATTGGATTGTAGACTGGTTGTCTTAGTGTTGGCTTATTCTAGACTATTGTGCCAAGGGCTATGCCGGAAATGCCACGGGTTGATTGGCGAGGTGCATCGGATTATGTCTTGCAGAGTGGTATATATTTCAAAAGATGCAGCGGACGGCTGAGAAGGATTGCTTTTCTTAATAGGGCCTTCGTGATGGATGTCAGTGCAGAGGTTTCTACCATTGATTCAGTTTCATTATTGAGTGACTTTGTCGGATGCGTTTCTTGTGGCCGGGCATGTCGCCGGGCGAGATTGGGGATTCGGTATTGATTTGGTGCCGGGCACCGTATCGTAAGGCTCCGGCAGGAATTATAGTAGTGGAAGGAGCAGCTTCAGGCTTTCTTGGTAATAAGTTCGTTGGTAAGCTGTTGTGGATACGTGTCTAGCTTGAGTTGGCTTGGTTGGCCCCGATGTGTGCTGTTGAGGGATAGGTTGATTCGATCGTTATTGAGCTTGTTAGTGATCTGATGAGAGATATGGGTTGCTTTTCGGTGTCATGAGGCGTCATGATTTGTTGGATATGGGCACATGTGGTGCGGTTCTATTGAGGATTCATAGAGAAAGTCGAGCGGGAAGAGTAATTGAGTGTTGCTCGGTAAATGGAGCGTTGGCTATGACCTATCGGGTTGCGTGTCGTATGTTATCTGTTTCACCGTGGGTGTAATGAATTGCTTGGGCTCCAGACATCAATTGTGCGTGGCGGTCTATTTCGAGCATAGTGACTTGAGGTGTTTCATGTGTAGCAGTGTTTGGACAGGATCGCGCATTGTAGCGAGGCTACGTGGAGATATGACCTTTTGGGGTAGATTCAGGTACTCGATTTCTATGATGTGAGACGGGGTCTCAGCCTTGTGTTGTAATGGTGTTGATGAGCTTGAGATACAACTCTTTTGTTTGAGTCATTTGTCCTGATTTGGGTATGTTCAGACCGTTCCTCATTGGTACGTGTATTATGCAAGTTGTGGCTTAGGCCTGCATCGAGGTGTCATGTCACCAGAGTGGTGTGTTGGATTCGAGGTGATTGTTGGAGTCATTAATGAATACGGACAGATTTGATTTCAGCTTGTTAGAAGGATAATATCGAGGTTCAGCCCAGAAATCTGTTGTGGTATTAGTCAAAGGGGAAGCGGCTTCATGGATGGTTGATATGAGAAATGGTTACGATTTATAGCATGTTTCAGTTATCGCTGGCAGTATATGAAAGTGTTGAAATAAGACTTTAGCTAATAAGAGGTTTTCTATCGGTATTTGGTTATTGTGGGCAACTGCTGTGAATAGAGGCTATCGTTTCGAGTGTTTGGATTATGTGGTATATCGGATGGTCTCACCCGAGGTTGCAGGTATGGGTTATTACAGCTGGTTCGGGTTTATTCTGAATATAGACGCGAGGTCCTGACCTTGTGTATGATTTCGGGAAGTGCAATGTGGTTCTACGGTTTATGGTTTAGATGGACTGTGAAATTTCAGCTATATTGTGTTATCGGACCTATGCGAGATAGGGTGACGAGGGATCACCCCGGGTATATGCTTGGTAAGGTCATTCAGCTATTGGTTGGCTTCTAGGACAACTCTAGGTACGCTCGAGGACAAGCGTTTGTTTAAGTTGGGGAGGATGTGACGACCCGACCCGTCGTCTCATGTGTTATTGCTCCGTTTCCCCCCATTTCATGCTTTTTCATGTTTCGTTATCGGTATGTCGTGTGTTAGAGTTGATTTGAATTGGTTTTGATAAGAAATGAGACACTTAGTCTCTTTAAGGAAAGCTTAAGTTGGAAAAGTCAACCGAATGTTGACTATTGACTTAGAGGGCTCGGATGTGATTTCCGGTGTTTCGATTAGCTTCGGGGGATGATTTGTGACTTAGGAGTGCGATCGGATTTGATTTTGGAGGTCCGGTGTAGAATTAGGCTTGAATTGGCGAAGTTAGTATTTTGGCGAATTCCGGTTGATAGGTGAGATTTTGATCCGAGGGTCGGAATGGAATTCCGAGAGTTGCTTTAGCTTCGATATGTGATTTGTGATGTGTGTGCAAAATTTCAGGTCATTCGGAGGTGTTTCGGTCGGGTTTTTGATCGAATGCGTAATTCGGAAGTTTTTAAGAAACTTAGGCTTGAATCCGCTGTGATTTGATGGTTTTAGCGTTGTTTGAAGTGTTTGAGGATTGGAACAAGTTTGAATAAGGTATTAGGATGTGATGGCGTTTTTGGTTGAGGTCCCGGGGGCCTCGGGGTGAATTCGGGTGGTTAAACGGAAGGTTTTTGGAGTTAATTGCAGGTTCAACCTTGCTGGTATCTGTTGGTTTCGCACCTGCGGTTATGGGACCGCAGGTGCGGTCTCGCTGAAGCGATTGGAAGATGTGCAGAAGCGGAAGTCTTGGCCCTTGCCAGATTCCGCAGGAGCGGAAGGAGGACCGCATAGGCGGCCTCGCAGAAGCGAGCTAGACCTCGCAGGAGCGGAATTTGGAACCCTGGTCAGGTTCCGCAGAAGCGGAGCATTGGATCGCTTAAGCGGTCCCGCAGATGCGATTGGGGACCGCAGAAGCGGAAGGTTGCCTTAAGTGAAAGGTCCGCAAAAGCGGACGTTGACCGCATAAGCGGAAGCCGCAAAAGCGGTACTGGATCCGCAGAAGCGAAATGCCTGGCAGTTAAGTGAAAATAATCATCTTCGCGAATTTTTGAAAGAACAACATTTTGGACTTCGGACTAAGGATATTTTGGGTGATTTTTGAAGAGGGTTTCGAGGGCTATCATCAGGTATGGATTCTTAGGCTTAGATTATGTTATTATTGTGTATAAACATGGATTTATACTGAATAATCAAGGAATCAAAGGTCAAAAATGGTGGTTTAGGGCTTGAACTTAAGAGAGTTTAAAATAGGGATGTGAGGGCATGATGAGTGAGGTGAGGAGGCTTTCAGGCCTCGTATTGATACTGTTCAGGCTTTCAGGCCTTGTTGATAGCGCTTGGGCTGTAGGGGCCCCTCCGGAGTCTGCACACCCACAGTGAGCGCGGGTACCCATTTAGAATTGGACAGTGGTAACAATGACACTGCCACACGTGTTTTGGTCAGGTAACAATGACTGACCAGTCAGGTAACAATGGCTGACCAGTGGTAACAATGGCACTGAAACACGCGTTGGGTCAGGTAACAATGGCTGACCAGTCAGGTAACAATGGCTGACAAGTGGTAACAATGGCACTGAAGCACGCGTTGGGTCAGGTAACAATGGCTGACCTGTCAGGTAACAACGACTGACCATACTTGAGCATATTTGTTTTATTAATTGTTTTCAAAGAGGATTTCTTGCTATGTTTCACTGGTTCCTACTGTTTACTTGATTTTACTGTTTGAGATAGCATTATATGTGCCTGTGTGGGATTTTATATTCTCAGCCGTTATTCATTTTTATTGCTCACTGGGTTGGAGTACTCACTTTACTCCCTGAACCTCGCGTGCAGATGCAGGTATTGTTCACCCGGTAGTGGGTTTTGAGCTGGTTGAAGGTATTGCTATCGTAGCTGAGCAGAGTGACCGCCAGCATTCGCGGCACCGGATTACTTCCTTTGGTTCTAAATTTTATTCCGTATATTAGTGGCCCTGTAGTTGTATTTAGACTTCTCTAGATGCTCGTGACTTGTGACACCCCGGTCGGGTTGTATTGGGTTGTAAATGCTGGCTAGTATTGTCGTTAAGCTGTATTTATCTATTCATTTATGCTTAATAATTGTTAAAGAGACGATTTGGGTTAGTTGGCTGGCCTTGTCTTCACGAGAGACGCCATCACGATCGGGTTGGAAATTGGGTCGTGACAAGTTGGTATCAGAGCCTAGGTTACTAGGTCTCACGAGACAAGTAACAGATTACAACAACCTGATCTAATTGAAAAGGAGAAAGCCCTTAAAGGACAATTGGAAAAATGGTCACTGATTGAAGAAAGCATATACAAGCAAAGATCTAGAGTACAATGGCTGAAGTTGCGAGATTCCAATTCTGCATATTTCTTTGCCCACATGAAGAAAAGGAGCAACTTGAATGGAATCCAAACTCTATCTAATGAAATGGGGGTCCAACTATGGCTAGAAGTGGACATAGAGGCAGAAATAATGGGGTTTTACAAGAAGCTGTTGGGTTCTAGAGCAGACTCTATACCTGCTATTAATCCAAATGTCATGAAGATGGGAGAAATACTTAGCAGGGAACAACAATTACATCTTATTCAGCCAGTGACAAAGGAGGAAGTGTGGTTAGCATTGAAGGACATCAGTGACCTAAAAGCACCTGGATATGATGGTTTTAATGCAGTGTTCTTCAAAAAATCATGGGAAGTCATAGGAGAGGATGTGACCAAGGCTGTCTTAGAGTTTTTTGAAACATCTCAAATGTACAAGCCCATCAATTGCTCAACAATTACTTTGATACCTAAAGTAAGGAATCCTGCCACCATTAAAGAGTTCAAACCAATTTCCTGTTGCACTACTTTGTATAAAGTGATCTCTAAAATACTTACCAAGAGACTACAAAAGGTGATGGATGTATTAATTGATAAGTCTCAATCAACTTTTGTTCCTGGTAGAGTGATAAACAGATAACATTATCCTCAGCCATGAACTAGTTAAAGGATATGGAAGGAGAGGGGTGTCACCAAGGTGCATGATGAAACTGGATATGCAAAAAGCTTATGATTCGATTGAATGGGGATTTATGGAACAGGTGATGAATGCAATGGCTTTCCCAGAACAATTTGTGAAATGGATCATGTGCTGTATGCAAAGTGTTAATTACTCTATTCTAATCAATGGATCACTTACTCAGCCATTTGAAGCCAGGAAAAGACTGAGGCAAGGGGACCCATTATCCCCCTATCTATTTGTGATTACAATGGAATACCTGACAAGGAAACTCAAGACACTGAATCAGACTCCTGACTTTAATTATCATCCCAAATGTGAGAAGCTGCAAATTGTGCAGCTTGGTTTTGCAGATGACCTTCTTCTTTTTTTGCAGGGGTGATATAGGATCTATTAAGATGCTGTACAACTGCTTTATGGAATTCTCTAAAGCTTCAGGATTGGAGATCAATAAGCAGAAGAGTTCTATCTACTTTGGAGGAGTACCTCAAGATATGCAGGAAGATATACTAGAGTTTCTGGGAATCCAAAGAGGTGAGCTGCCAGTCAGATACTTGGGAGTTCCCTTAAGTTCTAAGAGAATATCAATAGCCCAATGTCAGCCTCTAATTGACAACATTGCTGGTAGAATAACCTCATGGACAGCTAAATTTCTATCATATGCTGGAAGGGTTCAGTTGATTAAAAATGTCCTCTTCTCCATTCAAACATTCTGGGCACAAATATTTGTGCTTCCAAAGAAGATCACTAAGTTAATTGAGGCAATTTGCAGAAGTTTCTTGTGGACAGGTGAGGGTAATATATCTAGGAAGGCTTTGCTTGCATGGGAGAAGGTATGTATGCCAAAGTCAGCAGGAGGATTCAATATTATCAGTATAACATTGTGGAATAAGGCTGCTATATGTAAACAATTCTGGAACTTATGCAAAGAGAAGAATAAGCTTTGGATTCAATGGGTACACATCTATTACATCTGAGATAGGAGCATATGGGAAGTACAACTGAAACAAACATCATGGATGATGAGCAAGATTATGAAAGCAAAGAAGACATTTGAAGAAGCAGGCTTTACTTTTGAAGACATTAGGAGGATGAGCAAGTGTTCAATCAAACAAATATACCACAACTTGAGAGGAAACTTCAACAAAGTAAGCTGGAGGAGAGTTGTATGTAGAAATGTTGGATGTCCAAGGTGGACATTCACACTAACAATGGCAGCACATGGCAAGCTATATACCAAAAATAAGTTGAGTAAATGGGGAATGCAAGTTGACCAGGAGTGTGTACTGTGTACAAAAGAGCATGAAACTGTTCAACACCTATTCTTTAAGTGTTCCTATGCAGCTAAATTGTGGGGCAATCTGTTACAATGGCAAGGTATAAGGAGAGCAGTATATGGATGGACTGAGGAGTTAGCATGGGCTGAAAAATGGGTGAAGAGACAAAATGCAAACACTGAGCTGTTCAAGATGGCATTGGAAGCATGCGTATACCATGTATGGCAGGAAAGAAATGCCAGGATATTCAAAGAGAAGGCCAGAAAATGGGAGATACTGGGCAAACGGATTATACAGGAGTTACACTGTCGAAGCAACAAACAAGTAGAGAAAGCACTATGTAGATTAGACTGGTATTCAATGTAATTAGTTCAAAAGATATAGCTATAGAAAGGTAGTCAAGGGGGGAAGTAGTACAGAAAGGCTTAGGATATATGTAAAGGGTTATTGCTTTGCTTGTAAATATTTTTCCTGGTAAATGAAAATTGTTAATTACCAAAAAAAAATAGGGTATACAATTGTACGCAAAGAGTTTAATTTTTTTCAATTCAATTATTAAACTGAAATAATATCAGCTGTCAATAAAAATTTAAAAAATTCTAAAAGGACCTAATTGTAAGAGTATACCGTTACATTATATAGTATACTATAATATATATCATTGGAATGAAATGTATACCAAAATGGTACATAGTATATGATTTTGGTATACAGTAACAAATTCTTCTTCGCCAGTTCAACGGAATAAATTATACACTATTGAATAAAATAAAATATTATATAATATGTTATTTTGTATATAGAGGATTGGCTCATTCCTTCGAAAAAAATTAGTACTATATATTGTAGTTAGTTATATACTCTTGAATTAATTATTATATACCAATACAGTATACAATATACTATTTTGGTATATAGTACAAATATATCTTCTTAGCTAGTTCAACTCAATTTCAACCCAAAAGTTAAAAAGGACCAAAATTATAACTATATACCATTATATTATATTGTATACTGTAATAGTATATGTTGGAATGAATTGTATACCAAAATAGTATATTTGTAGATTATTTGGGTATACAATACAAATTCGTCTTCTTCTCTAGTTCAACTATAATTCAACCCAAATTTCTAAAATCTACTACAAAATCTTCTCCAAATTGACTTAAACATAGCTACAACCTCCAATTAACTTTTCAAACAAACCTGTTAGGATCGGATCAAAACAATTAAAAGCTCAAACAAACCTAGTTATGTGTTTCAAGCTTCAAGGTCCTTCAATGGCGGATTTAAATTTTTGTACAATAAATCTCTAAAAATCAGCATCAAAGGTACAATCTACACATCAAAGAACAATAACTAATGACAAAGTCCTGAGAATTAGAAAGACAGGCCGCACAATGTGTAATCTTTGTTTTTGTCATATATAAATTGTTAAAACCCTTATTAAACTCCTGCTCTTCCTTACTCCCTACTCCGTTGCCGCAACCGACAATCGATTTTTTACATCGTTGATTTCTTGTCTACTAAAATCTAGATATGTTGGTTTGCCTTTATCACTTCCGTAGAATGTGAGTCCTACTAAAAATGATGCGATGGTAACTCCTTTTTCAGGCAGAGACAGGTGAGCGGGTAATTAATTTTGGTGGAATAGGCATGTATGGTAATTTTTTGTAAAATAGGTAAGAACGGGTAATTATTTTGAGGCAAAATACATAGTTTACCCATTAACCTTGCACCCAAATCCCTGTTACACACCTGTCGACCACGGGCAACCTTTTACACACCCAACCTTTTAAAAGTGCGTCTAATACACACTACTTTTTGACAGATAGCATGCACGTGTCTAACAAAAAAAGTAAGCGCGTAAAACCTCTAAATTTCAGTCCAGATCCTTAATTAAATGCCATGTGTCACAATTTTTAACACATGGCACTAGTGGGTCCCATAATTCTATTCATTTCTTATTTTTCTAGAAAAATTTCTTCTTCATCTTCTTTTCATCTTCTTTTTTGTCCGATTGTTAATGAAGTGCAAGTTCTCTTTCTCCCTCATTTCTTCTGCAAAGCATGATCTGACCTCTGTGCCTTATTGTACTCATTTAAGATTTTATGGTATTTTCTGTTATGTTTTTTATTTTTCACGACGGTCGATTGAAAGGGACGGTAGCTATGGAGTTTTGGGGTTTTCAGGTGAAGCAATTTTGGAGTCTCGTTCTATGGTAATTTTTACGGATCGGTTAATTATTTTTAATTTGAAGTCTCTTTCTATGGTACTTTCTGTTGTTTTGGGCGGATTTCTTTAAATGACCTTCCGCCGAATTGTTCTTCAAAAAAGCAAGACTGGGAAATCACCTTCCAGTTTTGGCACTTCAATCTTCAAATTACCTTTGTCTGAAGGAAAATTTAATAGTGTTGGTGAACCCACTTCTTAATTTGCTTCTTATTTTCCTTCCTTAAATCATCTTCCGGCGAACTCAAATCTCTACACAGAATTAAAGCAAATTCTGAAGTTTGCCCATATTTACGACTGGGCCATATGTAGCTGGGGAATAGGGGAGAAATTTAAAAATAGCCAGATTTACAAGTGGTCATTCAAAAATAGCCACAGTTTCAAAAGTAATCGAAGTTTAGCCACTTTTCATGTAAAGATAAGTCTGAACGAAAACATTGTTCAAAATCCGAAAAATACTCCAGCATAATATAATGGAGTTCCAGTATAAGTATACTGGAACTCCAGTATATTATAATGGAGTTCCAGCATAAGTATACTGGAACTCTAGCATAATATACTGGAGTTCCGGTATAATATACCGGTTCAGCATAATATGCTGGAAGTTCATACATAGGTGCTCCAATCTCCAGTATATTATGCTGGAACTTTTCGCGTATGGAGTTCCAGCATAATATGCTGGAAGTTCATACACACGTGCACCGATCTCCAGTATATTATGCTGGACTGGTCCCTGTTATGGCAAAATAGTTGCTATTTTTCAATGACTTTGCAAATGCCGGCTATTTTTGAATGACCAGTCCGAAAACTGGCTAGCCCGTGCTATTTTTATGGGGAATAGTCTAACATGGACTTGGGCTGACCTCGGCCTGTGGCCATAACAGTTTTCAATTCTGGCGGTTTCGTATTTTTCTTTTCTGTTTTCAGGTTTATGCAGAGACACATTAGGATTTAAGCTTTGTGCGTTCAACCTTTAAGATTTTTAGCATTAAACCCATTATATTGTTAAAATTATGGGTTCAAATCTACTATTTATTATAATTTTAGAATATTTATACACTTAAATTTATGCCCCACATAAATAATACTGGCTTTAGATGAACTCGATCCTTGAGGCTATGTGCCGAGCGAGATTGTGCAAAAAGGCGGTATATCGTGAAAACTTGTTTGCTTAAATTTTTTTATTTAGTTTACGAAGTGTCTCTATTAACTCAGATATACAAATCAAATGCATATCAGCACCTACTGATTGTTGCTTTCACAAGAGTGAGATTCTTTAGTTTCTTAAGGAAAAAGGGGAAAGAAAATGTACAGAAAGGTAAATTGAGTTTCCACAGAAATAGACAAAGTCTAGTAGGGAAAACGAATGATCAGAAAACATCAAGGCTCCCTGCCATAAATCTAATAATGTATAGCTCTTGTCTTGTTTCTCAAAGAAAGTGACTTGCAATAATTTGTAATGCAGTATCTTTGCGAATATAGCTCATTGATACAAATCTACAATAAAAGTCACAAATTAAAATTAGAATTTGTATTATTCAATCATAATTAAATGATAAAAAGTTTATACAGTCAGACTTCTTTATAACATCATCCCTATGTAACAACTATTCATTATAAAAGTCAAATTTTTTTCGCAACTGATTTTTATGTTATGTTGCAACATATGTCCTCTGTAACAACACTTCATTATAACAACCAAAAAATATTGGAACAAATGAGACTGTTAGAGAGGTTTGAATATATATATATATTCATTCTTTTAATAAAATATTAGGTGCAGGAAAATTTTTCCGATTAAGATAGCCTCTAAATGAAGGGGTATCTTGGGGTAATGGTAAAGTTATTTCCATGCAATCTATAGATCACTTTGTTTGAGTTGTAAATCAGTCATTGGCGCTTGCATCACGGTGGACTACCTATTACACTTTCTTGAAGTGCAGGCCTTCCCCGAACTCTAGGGTGAATGCGAGATGTTTCGAGTAGATCTCCACTAAAAAAGACAAAGAACACCCTAAATTAAAACACATTACTTTGAGTTTACGGGCACTTATTTTAACCGAGAATGGAAAAAGTGACAAAAAGAGTGAACCGGGCTGTCCTATAATTCATAAAGGGTTTAGACATACTCCAAATTCAATGCGGCATATATAGTCATTGACAACGAATTGAGATTAGTTTTCTATTATTTGTTTGAATTATAATTACTTATGGAAGACATTATTATGTCTTTCTAATTTATAGATCTATTTAATCAGAAAATGATAGGGGAGAGGGACTTTGGAATATTAGTTTCCCAAATGATTTCTTACTTTGATGATTCATGTGTTGCAGGCTAAATACAATATGTTTCATAAAATTTCATCTTTGCAGCATGACATCTATTAAATTCTCACTTTCATTATAAAAAGGAGCCATCACCTAAGGAACGATAAAACTGATAGAATCATAATTATTGTAACGATCCGATCTGTCGATTTGAGCAAATACACTTTGCTTGGTTGTTTGAGGGCATGAGTAGCTCCGTATGAAGTATTATGACTTATGTGAATCGTCGGTTTTGGTTTTCAGGTTATTCGGAATTGATTTGGAAGAATGATTCTCAGCTAGAAGCTTTAAATTTGAAAGGTTTGACCAAGTTTTGACTTTTTAGAATTTGACCTCGGATTGGATTTCTGATGGTTCTGTTAGCTCCGTTGGGTAATTTTAGGCTTAGAAGCGCGCCCGGATTGTGATTTGGAGGTCCGTAGTAGAATTTGACTTGAAATGGCGAAAGTTGGAATTTTGGAAAGTTTGACCGGGAGTGGATTTTTTGATATCGAGGTCGGATTCCGATTTCGGAAGTTGGAGCAGGTCCATAATATCAAATGTGACTTGTGTGCAAAATTTGAGGTCAATCGGACGTGATTTGATAGGTTTCGGCATCGGTTGTGGAAGTTTGAAGTTTCAAGTTCATTAATTTCGAATTGAGGTGTGATTCGTCGTTTCGATGTTGTTATGTGTGTTTTGAGGTCTCAAGTAGGTCCGTGTTATGATATGGGACTTGTTGGTATGTTCGAACAGGGTCCCGAGGGGCTCCGGTGAGTTTCGAATAGGATTGGGTTGTGTTGTGCTCGCTTTTGATGTTTCGACGTCATTATTGAAGCATAAATGGTACTACATTAAGCAAATGAGCTCCGATTTCTGTTTTTATTGAAGCATTAAATCCGTATCGTAAATACGGATCCATAGCAAAAAGAGTCATCAAATTTGGACATCGTATCCGTATGAAGATTTTATGGTCATTTTACTAAGAATTGGGTGGCCAGATTTTTCAGATTGATTACGAAATTGCCACTGAATTTGTATTTAAAAATCTGCACTATTTTCAAATATTGAAACCAACATATCTCCTTCAATATAAGGTCAAATGGAGTGATTCAAGAGCCTAACTTGACTAAAATTTCACAAGGAATCCATTGGAGGCATCAGAAGCGAGTTTTGGGATTGTTTGGCACGAGAAGCGAGGTAGAGTAGCTTGCAGAAAAATATATAAAATAAGGGTTTGTTCATTTGGTTATATTTTGAGTCGGGGAGCTCGGATTTGGGCGATTTTGGAGGTGATTTTCACCATATGTATTGGGGTAAGTGTTCTCTACTTGGTTTTGGTTATATTTCATAAATCCATCTTCGTTTTTGGCATTTGATTGATAATTTCAAAGTGAAATCTGGGGGTTTTTGCCTAAAGTTTCATAAAGTAAATTTTTAAGTTTTGAACATCGATTCGGAGTCGGAATTGGATGAAATTAGCATGGTTGGACTCATAATTGAACGGGTTATCAAATTTTGTGAGTTTTGCCAGGTTCCGAGATGCGGGCCCGAGTTGGGCTTTTTGGCCGATTTTGGGCTTTTGATTAAAGATTCGACCTTTTTCGATTAGGATTGGTTGCTTTAGCATTATTTGATGTATTTGAGTTATTTTTGGTTAGTTTCGAGCCATTCGGAGGTTGGATTGCGCGAGATGGCATTTTTGGAGCATCACTTGGCTTGCTCGGTATTGAAATTGGCTTGTTTGAGGTAAGTAACGATTGTAAATCTAATCCTGAGGGTATGAAACCTCGGATTACGTATCGTTTTACTATTTGATGTGACACATATGCTATGTGACGGGCGTGTGGGCGTGCACTGTTGGGGATTATGACTGGATCCGTCCCATAGCAACTATATGTTGCGTATTTGGTTGAAACTATATGATACTTATGTGTTTTAGAAAGAGTTTCTATAAATTGGGTTGAATGCCATGTTTGGGCCTTGTGCCAGAGCTATTTGGACCCTTAGGGGCCTTTTTCTTACTATCATCTCACTGTTTTTGATTGGAAATCTATACTCAGTTATGTTATACTTACTTATTTCATAACTAAGTCTTTTTTACTCTGTTTTGATGCATATAAATATTGTTTTGGGATGAGTACCCTGTTTTTACTGAGAGCCCGAGTGGCTTGAGAGGTTTATTACTGAGTGAGGCCGAGGGCTTGTTTGTGAAGATATTTATAGGATCGGGCTATACGCCGCAGCATGTTTTACTGATTCATGATTGAGTGAGGCCGAGGGCCTTATTGATTTATGCCATGAGAAGGCTTGTTATAACACTTAGGCTGAAGGAGCCCTACGGAGTCTGCACACCCCAAGTGAGCGCAGGTACCTACTGAGTGATGTTTTGCCCGTGGGGATGTATATGAGTGATGGTGAGGTATGCCCGAGGGGCTGTATACGAGTGACTATAAGGTTTGCCCGAGGGGCTGTATATGAGTGATGTTTTGCCCGAGGGTCTGTATATGAGTGTTGTTTTGTCCGAGGGGCTGTTTATGATTCCATCATTTTACTCACTGTTGCATTGAGCCTCTGTTTGAGAACTATTGAAAACTTTCTTCAAATGATTTTACTGGAACTGAGTTTAAACGAAATGATTTGATTCAAACTTTGCTTTTGAAGCCCGTTTTATTTTTACTGAAATTTCATGATATGAACTTTACATGCATTATTGCTCGTCACTATTGCTCAGCCTTTATTTACTTTAGTTACTTACTGAGTTGGCGTACTCACGTTACTCCCTGCACCTGGTTAGCAGATCCAGGCGTTTCTAGACTCGGTAGCGAGTGTTGATTGATCAGTTGCAGATCCATCGGAGTTAGCAAGGTACCCGCCTGGCGATCGCAACCCTGATTTCCTCCCTCTTATCTTCCTTTAGATGTATTTAGTTACTTTCCAGACTATGTTGGTCTTGATATTTTCAGATACATTATGGTAGATGCTCATGACTAGTGATACCCTGATGTCGGATTTTTTTTTTCCGCACTTTATTTTGATTTGAACTCCTTATGAAGGTTTTATATTAAGTAGCTTGGAATTTTCTTAAAAATGGAAAATATCATTTTGTTCTGGTAGTGTGTCGGCTTGCCTAGTACCACGATAGGCGCCATCACGACAGAGTTAGTTTTGGGTCGTGACAGGTTGGTATCAGAGCCTAGGTTACATAGGTCTCACGAGTCATGAGCAGGTTTAGTAGAGTCTTGCTAATTGGTACGAAGACGTCTGTACTTATCTTCGAGAGGCTGCAGAACCTTCAGAAAAATTCCATATTCTTGAATCCTTATCGTGCGATATTGATTCAGCTTGAAGCGTAACTTCTTGAACTCCTTCCACGCATTCGTGTGCGCACATGAGCGCTCGGTATTAGTTGTGCATCGACAACTTCTGATTTCCTGGATGAGGTGCGAGATATGATTTCTGTGTGTTGATGTTCGGCTAGTCTGGAGGGCTTGAGGCCGGATTTTGATTGTAGCTTGAGCATTGAGATTCTAATTATGTATGCACGTGCATTTGCGACTTATATGCCTGTTTGTGTACTTATTGGTGGGATTTGTGACTAGATGACTATGGGGTGAGTATGATTTTATTGCAAGATGTGTTTAGATTGTTCGAATGTGACAAGAAGAGTTTGCTGGAGATGTAGCAAGGACTATTGGGTATTTGACATCTGTCTTAAGTTGGCGTATAGCCTCGAGCTATGGGTGTGTTGAAGGACCTCTCATGTAGTATAGTTGTGGAGTAAGGTAGATTTTCATGTTGTGTTATGAGTTCAGACCCAGGAAGATTAAGTGATTGCGTGATGTTTATGTCTGTGGAAGGGTATAAAGAGATGTTAGTTTGAGGAAGCAGGTGGGTTATCTCCTACGGGGTGTTCTGAGGTATGTGAGATTCCTATGTTGTTTTTTGGGAGTCCTCTTTTACCAGAGAAATATACGTGTTGTAATTTGAGTTTGGATCACTTATGAGACTGGGCTTGACTGTTACGAGGGTGAATGAGAGATTTGTAGATGATTTGAAATACTAGATGGTTTGTGTTGCATGAGCTTATGAATGATTTAGTTGAATCTCACTGTGGTATTATAGTAGTAATAGAGTATGGGCATTGTGAGTTTTTGTGTGTTTTGATCTATGGCTTTGAGCCAAGTAGGGGAGTCTGCTATTGATAAGTTGATTGCATGGCTAAGTGTCGCATTAGTTTCTATTTGAGGTACACTGGTGAATCAGTTATGACTTGCAGAGGTTAAGATCAAGGACGACTCGAGTAAAAGGGAATTTCTGGATACGAGTTGTATTAGGTTTTATGAGTATATGAGAATCATGGAATGATTTGAGTTGTTATTGGTGAAGGATGCAATGTGCGTGGAGCAAAAATTTATCTGGTTGCATTAAGGTGGGGTTACATCCTTGGGTGTTGGAGTGCTAATGGGGCACATGTCGATCAGCCTGTTTGATCAATCTAATTGAGATTTGAGCAGAGTGGATAACTCTCGAGAATGGTTCTAATGAATTCAAGATTTATATGTGGCAATTGAGAATTTTTGCGGGTTTGTATGTGGCTAAAAGCTGAGAGTTACATTAGATGGTGTCGAGGCTCGCAGTATTTCTACATCATTGTGGATTCTACATTTCAGTATCAGGAAAGTAAGATGAATAACTTGAAATTCATTGAAGGTCTCTTCGGAGTGGGTATCTTGGTTGTGGTACTTTTGGGGTGCTTAAGAGAGCATTCAGCGTCTTATGAGCCTTAGGGCAGTGTGGTTTATGTTAGGGTCTCGTGTGGTGAGTATGGGTTGAGGATTGAGGTATTATGGCAAGGAGAAGTATCAATGTGAATGCAATTCAGAAGGAACTCGGATAGATAGGACATCTTGGTAGTAGGTTGGATCGGCATGGTAATGGGTATGATTAGTTCTTTGGGTTGATGAGGTAATGAGCTTCTACAGGTGTTTCGTGGCAATGCTCTTGAGTTTTGGTGACCTGCATAGCTTGGTTGGGTTAGAAGGATTCGGTCCTGACGGTTTGGTTTTGAGCAAATGGGATTCGGAGAGTTCTTGATGGTTTCTATCACGGTTAGAGAGGTATAGTTGAGTATGTGATGTATAGTGATTTTCTCCTAGATGGGATCAAATGGAAAGTTCTTGGCTAGTTGAGTATGTAGTTGCTTGTGACTCGGAGTGGATTATGAAGTTCTCATATTTATCATGGGATGGTATGGTATATGTGGTATGTTGTGTAGGGTTGAGATTTGCATGTGTAAGGTCACGGTTCAGTTCTGAAAGGAAGGTCATAAATTCTTAGGCAGCACGAACAGTTTCAAATGACTACGTAAATGATATTACTAACTGGTATGGCTTGATAAAAGTATACATTTCAGAAAGGGCGATGTGTGGGAGTAATGGATACTTCATTCGTATTGCGGCACTCTCTTGTTTGATCGACTCCTGGAGTTCAAATTTTGCTTTGTGGCACAGAATAATTTTAGAAGTATTCCTCGTGGGGTGACTGTGTAATTGGATAAATATGGGCATTCAAGCGGTGGAGTTGAGATCAGAGATGGTGATTCGTATGTTCTATGGATTTGGAGATTATTGTTTCGTGGTTGTGGACCGTAAAAAGTAGCCAAGATTAGTCAGAGGTTACTATGTGTTGTGATTCAGTCATTGTAGACTTTCGGAGGGTTATTTATCTATCATAGGGGACCAGAGCTGATTCGGGGTTCATTGGTAGGACCAACATGGAGGTGTGTTCTGCATCGGGTCGGATTTGTCGACTCTAAACTGCTATTGTTGAGGGATATGCCATTCGATTGTTTTTGAGCTTATTCATGTTCTAGAGTGATCTATGAGCTACTCTTCTATGTTACGAGGGGTTATGATTTGTTGGTTATATGCACATATGGTGCGGTTCTATTGGGGTCTTATAGCGGAATTTGAGCGGGAATAGTATTGGGTATTGCTTGGTGGATGGCGTATTGGTTATGCTCTTTCGGGTTTTGTGTGGTGCTATGTCACTTGCTTCTCCGTGGTTATGGTAATGCACTTTGAGTACTTGATGTCGAATTGCACGTGGTTATTGATTTTGAGCTAGGTGGCTTGAGGTATATGCCATGGATTAGTGTTTGGATGGGGCACGCATTGCAGCGAAATTATGTTGAGGTATGAACCTTTGTGTTAGATTCGTGTGATGGTCCTACGGGGTGTGATGGTTTTTCAGTATTTCGTTGTGGTAGTACTTGTTAAGCTTGCAGGACAGTCCTCTCGTTTGGTCATTTTTTTCATGATTTGAGTACAATTAGGATGTTGCTATTGGGTGCAAGAATTGCACAGGTTATGGCTTTGGATTGTATTGATGTGTCATGTCATCAGAGTGGTCGTGTTGGATGAGATGAGGTCATTCGACCTAGAATGAATACTATCAGAATTGGTTACAACATGGTTGGAAGGATAATATCGAAAGTCGACTTAAAAATCTGCTATAGTTCTTGTCAGAGAAGAGGGAGCTCCATGACTTGTTGATCTGACGAATGGTTATGAGTTTCTGTGTGTTTCTTTCATCATTGGCAGTATATGAAAGTGTTAGAACGAGGCTTTGTTTGTTAAGAGGTGTATTACCGGTATTGGGTTATTTTGAGCAGCTACTGTGATTAGGAGTTATCGCCATGAGTGTTTGAGTTATGTGGTATATCATGTGATTACATCATGGGTTACGCATATGGTTTGATACATCTTGTTCGGACTTATACAGTGTGTAGATGCGAGGTTCTGATCTTTTAGAAAATTTCGGATGTTGGAAATTGGGCCCTAAGACTTATGGACTAGGTTGGATTAAGAAATTTCAGTCATGTTGTGTTATCAGACCTATATGGAATAGGGTGACATGGGATCACCCCGGGTATGTGCATAGTGGGATTATATAGTGAGTTGATGGCTTTTGGAACAACTCTAGACACGTTCGAGGACGAATGTATGTTTAAGTAGGGGGGGGGGGATGTAACGACCCGATCGGTTGTTTTGAGCAATTGTACTTCGCTCGGTTGTTTGAGGTCTCGAGTAGCTCTGTATGAAGTATTATGACTTATGTGGATTGTCGGTTTTAGTTTTCAGGTTATTCATAATTGATTTGGAAGAATGATTCTCAGCTAGAAGCTTTAAATTTGAAAGGTTTGACCAAGTTTTGACTTTTCAGAATTTGACCTCGGATTGGATTTCTGATGGTTCCGTTAGCTCCTTTGGGTGATTTTGGACTTAGGCGCGGGTCCGGATTGTGATTTGGAGGTCCGTAATAGAATTTGGCTTGAAATAACGAAAGTTGAAATTTTGGAAATTTTGACCGGGAGTGAACTTTTTGATATCGGGGTCGGATTCCGATTCCGGAAGTTGGAGCAGTTCCATAATATCAAATGTGACTTGTGTGCAAAATTTGAGGTCAATCGGACGTGATTTGATAGGTTTTGGCATCGGTTGTGGAAGTTTGAAGTTTCAAGTTCATTAATTTCGAATTGAGGTGTGATTCGTCGTTTCGATATTGTTATGTGTGTTTTGAGGCCTCAAGTAGGTCCGTCTCATGATATAGGACTTGTTGGTATGTGCGAACAAGGTCCTGAGGGGCTCGGGTGAGTTTCGGATAGGTTTGGGTTGTGTTGCGCTCGTCTTTTATGTTTTGACGTCGTTTTTCAAGCATAAATGGTACTACATTAAGCAAATGGGCTCCGATTTCTATTTTTATTGAAGCATTAGATCCGTATTGTAATTACGGAGCCATATCAAAAAGAATCGTCAAATTTGGACATCGTATGAATATTTTATGGTCATTTTACTAAGAATTGGATTGCTAGATTTTTCAGATTAATTACGAAATTGCCACTGGATTCGTATTTAAAAATTTGCACTATTTTCAAATATTGAAACCAACATATCTCCTTCAATATAAGGTCAAATGGAGTGATTCAAGAGCCTAACTTGACTAAAATTTCACAAGGAATCCATTGGACGCGTCAAAAGTGAATTTCGGGATCGTTCGGCATAAGAAGCGAGCCAGAATAGCTGGCAGAAAAATATATAAAATAAGGGTTTGTTCGTTTGGTCATATTTTGAGTTGGGGAGCTCGGATTTGGGCGGTTATGGAGGCAATTTTCACCATATGTATTGGGGTAAGTGTTCTTTACTCGGTTTTGGTTATATTTCATAAATTCATCTTCGTTTTTGGCATTTGATTGATAATTTCAAAGTGAAATCTGGGGATTTTTGCCTAAAGTTTCAAAAAGTAAATTTTTAAGTTTTGAACATCGATTCGGAATCAGAATTGGATGAAACTAGTATGGTTGGAATCATAATTGAATGGGTTGTCAGATTATTTGAGTTTTGTCGAGTTCGGAGATGCGGGCCCGGGTTGGGCTTTTTGGCCGATTTTGGGCTTTTGATTAAAGATTCGACCTTTTTCGATTGGGATTGGTTTCTTTAGCATTTTGATGTATTTGAGTTGTTTTTGATTAGTTTCGAGTCGTTCGGAGGTCAGAACGCGCGAGATGGCATTTTTGGAGCATCGCTTGGCTTGCTCGGTATTGGAATTGGCTTGTTTGAGGTAAGTAACGATTGTAAATCTAGTCCCGAGGGTATGAAACGCCGGATTTCGTATCGTTTTACTATTTTGAGGTGACGCACATGCTAGGTGACGGGTGTGTGGGCGTGCACCGTTGGGGATTGTGACTTGATCCGTCTCGTAGCAACTATATGTTGCGTATTTGGTTGAAACTATATGATACTTATGTGTTTTAGAAAGAGTTCCTGTAAATTGGGCTGAATGCCATGTTTGGGCCTTGTGCCAGAGCCGTTTGGACCCTTAGGGGCATTTTTCTTACTATCCTCTCACTATTTTTGATTGAAAATCTGTACTCAGTCTTTATTACTCTGTTTTGATGCATATAAATGTTGTTTTGGCTGAGTAACCTATTTTTACTAAGAGCCCGAGTGGCTTGAGAGGTTTATGATTGAGTGAGGCCGAGGGCCTGATTTGTGAAGATATTTATGGGATCGGGCTGCACGCTGCAGCATATTTTACTGATTCATGATTGAGTAAGTCCGAGGGCCTGATTTGTAAGGATTTTTATGGGATCGGGTTGCACACCGCAGCATGTGTTTACTGATTCATGATTGAGTGAGGCCGAGGGCCTGATTGATTTATGCCACGAGGTGGCTTATTATAGCGCTTGGCTGAAGGAGCCCTCCAGAGTCTGCACACCCCTAGTGAGCGCAGGTACCTATTGAGTGATGTTTTGCCCGAGGGTCTGTATATGAGTGATGGTGAGGTATGCCCGAGGGGCTGTATATGAGTGACTGTGAGGTTTGCCCGAGGGGCTGTATATGAGTGATGTTTTGCCCGAGGGGCAGTATATGAGTGATGTTTTGCCCGAGGGGCTATTTATGAATCCATCATTTTACTCACTATTGCATTGAGCCTCTGTTTGAGAACTGTTGAAAAATATCTTCAATTGATTTTACTGGAACTGAGTTTAAACGAAATGATTTGATTCAAACTCTGCTTTTGAAGCTTGTTGTATTTTTACTGAGATATCATGATATGAACTTTACATGCTTTATTGCTCATCACTACTGCTCAGCCTTTATTTACTTTAGTAACTTACTGAGTTGGCGTACTCACGTTACTCCTTGTGTGCAGATCCAGGCGTTTCTAGACTCAGTAGCGAGTGTTGATTGATCAGTTGCAGATCCATCAGAGTTAGCAAGGTAGCTGCCTGACGATCGCAGCCCTGCTTTCCTCCCTCTTATCTTCCTTTAGATGTATTTAGTTACTTTCCAGACTATGTAGGTCTTGATATTGTCAGATACATTATAGTAGATGCCCATGACTAGTGATACCCCGATGCCGGGCTTTTCTTTTCCGCACTTTTGTTTTGATTTGAACTCATTATGAAGGTTTTATGTTAAGTAGCTTGGAATTTTCTTAAAAATGGAAAATATCGTTTTGTTTTGGTAGTATGTCGGCTTGCCTAGTACCACGATAGGCGCTATCACGACAGGGTTAGTTTTGAGTCGTGACAACTGTCAAGGATCACGTTCAAATATAAATAAATAATTTTCTCTTGAAAATGTTATAGAATTCCAATTCCTATGAAGTGGGAAGGAAAATATTCTTAAGGAGAATATTCTGCTAAATGACTAGAAGTTTACCGAATAGAACTTAATTAGGTATGATAGTGTAGCAGTTTAAGAAATCAAATACTGAAAATATCAAATTGAAATATCTAAATACTGTACCAAACCAATCCACGAACACCCCTACCTTTAGATTGAAGTATAGTCTAACTTGTAGGATCAATCACTAATAAGATAGTCACAACCTAATTAAGGAACTATTAAATGTAAGATATGTATCTCTTATACACACATTTATTAACTTAATCATGACTAAGTGATATGCATTACATTTCACTTAAATTTTAAGTATTCAGATTAAATTGTTTAATTGATGTAGACATCGAGCGCCAATAAGTATTTACTAATAGTTCAATCAAACAAGTTATCATTATGAGTGTAAAAAAAAAGGTTTCGGGATGAATTAGGATGGGGAAATCTTAATGTTAATAATTGTACGATGAATCTTTGCCTACCTATATATAGTGTGTAAGCAGCTCCTTAATTATTTTCAGCCCAGACAAGGACTTCAATCTTTTGTTGGATGGAATAATTAATAAATCAAGTCTTAATCTAGGTAATCATTTTTTTTACTTTACTAATATTTCCATATGGTTAGCTCCTTTACTGAAAAATTATTTATAGTATATGTCGGCTGCTGGCTACAAGTGCTACGCTAATGACAAGCAGATCGATTAATTAGGGGGAAAAACCAAGTGATCAAATAGTGGAAAGCAGTTAATAGATTATGACATAATATCTAAAGTAAATATATATGAATAGACAAGGATGGCGAAGGAGTGGTAAGTACATTATCTTTAATTAGAGGTCTCGAATTCGAGCCCAAGGTATGAAGGTGTATCTATTAGGAAGCGCTTTACTCTGGATGTAGAACTTCCCTGTACAATTCTAAGTTTAGTCGAGTTTCAATGCGGTATCAAATACTAAATGGGAAACTATAAAAATAAACAATTAAGAAGGATTTTAGTAGATTGTGATGACATAATATCGAAGCAAAAACCTAAAGTCATTTTCTAATCAAGATTTCACATTTCCAAAAGACCACAACTTTCTTTGGCAAGCCTGCCTTCAATAATTTTCTTGGCTGTGGACCATGATAACTTTAACGTATTTTCTTTGCCCTAGCAAATTGTCTTACTCTAAGGACAATATATAAGAGACCCAAAGTTTGGGGGAGGCTATACTTGCCCCTTGTAAAGTCATTTTCAATTCCTAAATAATAGCAACTACTAGAAACACACGTATCTTTCATAGATTTTTTTATAAATTCGTAGAAAAAGTATTCGTTGTTAACTGTTCCCCATATATATTTACCGAAAATATTAAATTATTGATAGAGTTCTTATTAAAATTCTAACTCCTTATACTAGTTCATATTAGTGGTGGTTTCAGAATTGAAACGATACAAATACTGAGTTGAGAGCGTGAGTCATCTGAAATATATATATCAAACTTTGTTGTCACTTATTCTTTTCATATGTGTACAAAGTTCGAGTCGAAAATAATTGCTTCTATAGTTTGGCTTTTACTTCTGTTTAACCAAAGAATTAGATTCTCTGCCAAAGCTATTTTAATAAGTACCCGGGCTTCTGATAATCTAGGAAATTAGTTAGTAATAATAATTAAACTTGCAATAAGAAAGCAATGAGAATGCGTAAAAGTAAATATATTTTAGTAGTGGTTCGAATGTGTTTATACAAGTGATATTTTACTCCCTTTTATAGGGAATTTCTTAATATAACCCCTACTCTTCTTAATGATTGAGCATTAATGACTAATAATATCATTAATATAACGTTACAATAGGTAATCGTAACTGTTGCGTGAAGATTATGCAACGTTTGACTCATTGATTGAAGATCTTTGAATCTGCCCTTTATTCTGCCTCGGTTCATTCTGACCGTGTCTCTTCAACTCCTCAATTAGACTGTGGCTCCCGCATCTAGTTGTCTCGTGGGTATGCTGTTTCGTTCCTCTTTGTCTCGTACCTCTTTGTAAATTTGTGACCAGCTGTCATGTTTCTATTGTTCCACATGGATCGCCGTGTCATCAGAAATTTTACACGTGTAAAGTCTATTTTTTACCAATACATATAGTCCCCCCAGTTACCATTTATTTATCAATTAAATATTTGGTAAGTGGATACTCATTTATGGCGGGAATTTTTTGCCGCCGCTTCACTCGTACCATCGCATCCGTCTCTGAATGTATACGTTGCTTGTCACTTCCATTTAATGCTCGTGCCACGGGGAATTCTCGGATTGGTTCTGCAATTATTCAGCGCCTTTTAGGGCTTTTTGCGGCTGCATCAGTCACGAAGTGACAGTTTCAATTATGACTTTCACATCACTGTTTTTTTACATTTTTTGACGGTCGCCTCTGAGTATAAATACCCCTTTTCTTTCCTTTGCTTTCACGAAAAACTTCTAACTCTCTTTCATTGTTTGTAAATTCTTCTTTCTTGTAAACATGTCTTCCTCAAGCCAGCAACCCAAAAAAGTTATTATTGTAGACGAACTATCTCCTTCTTCTGCTCCAATCCGGAGTAGGAGGGGTGGTAGACTAAGAAGTTTAAGTTCTACACCTTCCAGAGGTTCTTCTTCTTCTCGTAATATTACTCCTCCACCATCTTCTAGGTCTAATATTTCTTCATCTTCTTCGAGGGCTAGGGCTTCTAGATCTTCTTCCAAAAGTAAGGAACCTAACGAATCACTTCGTGAGCCAAGAGTAGATGAGATTGTCCTTGCCGAGTTTTCTTTTGTAAAGGATAGTGAGGCCACTAGTAAACAGCTTTCTTCTATGTCACCACATGATCGTGCTGACCTTTATCCTACCCAAATAACAGAGGGTTTAGTGTCACTCATAAGTAGAGATTGCTGTTGGAAATCTGATTTTCTAGTTGTTGTTCCTAACGAGAACCAGAGAATAACCTCTTATAGATCTGGGTGTTCTTTTGTATACACTTATCCCTTCACTTTAGGATTTAAGCCTCCCATAGACCCTGTCATCATTGAATTCTATCAATTCTTCAATGTTTGTTTGGGACAGATCGGTCCTCTTGTTTGGAGGGCAGTTGCATGCCTTAGGTATTTAGCCAACTTAGCTTCAGTTCCTTTTACTTTCCATCATCTTATTCACCTTTATTCCCCGATGCTATTTCGCCAAGGAGTTTTTACTCTCGCGGCTAGGAGTAAAAGAGTTTTAGTGGTACCAGATGATGACAAGGATAGAGGATGGTATGTCTGGTATGTTGCTGTCCCTACTGCAGGTTTAGTAGGTGAAGAAAATCTCCCCTTCCCTGAGAAGTGGAACTTTGCACGTGAGTACAATTTTGCTCACTTTACTTCTTTATTTTTGATAAATTACCAGTACCGTGACTGTTTCTTTTTCTTTTGCATCAACCATGGGAACCGTCGAGGAAGTCTCCGATTTCCGTGATTGGGTAAAAATTTACTGTTGATCGCTCCTATGGAAGAACGTTCTTGGAAGTACCTCTCATCGAGGTTTGGTTGGAAAGTGAAAACCCATGGTAAGTTTTTTTATTTTATTTTTCTTCTTCCTCTTTTTGAGCTTCTCTGATCCCTTTCATTTGTTAGGGTTTCCCGCTCGTGGAATCTCTGCTGCTGCTATGTCCGCTTCAAAACTTTCTTTGGCTAAGGCCCAAGAAATCATTGTTAACTCCTCTTCGTCAAAAAGGAAGGCAAGTGGGTCCCAGACCTTGGAGGATGAGGAAGAACAGGAAGAGAGTTTGCTGATTCTGAGGTCGCGAAGAAGGAGGGTCGTATCTGACGATGAGTCTGTTCCCGTTGTTAATCCTCCCGTTCCTGAATTAGAGCTTTCTGCTCCTGAAGATGAAACTCCCTCTCCTGCTAATGAATCAATTGATCAACTGTTCCACCAAGGCTTTGGTACAGTTTCAGAAGAAACACCTCTTGCTATTTTCCCTCCGTCTGCTCCTGTGGAACTTTCGTTTACTGCCCCCGTTACTGTTTCTGATCCCCAGCCTATTCCATCCGTGGCTCCTTCATCCACCCCTACTTCCGTGCCTTCTATTGTCGAAGTAGGATCTTCCAGTAGTGGGGTGATGAAGCAAATAATGATAGAGGTTCCTGCGGGAGGCAGCCTCTTGAAGAAATCAGGCTAGGCGGATGTATGGCTAAAGCCGCTGATAGGCCCGGTTGAGAAGTCTAAGTTGGAAAGTCACAGCTCCTTAACTTGGATGGACGAGATTGTGCACTCGTCCCTGAAGGTGGACTTTATATCATCCCTCCTTCTTTTTATATCCTTTACCGTATCTAACTTATCCTTTTATGCAGATCAATCTTATTGGCACAGAAGTAATGAAAAGAATCGTTCATACGGAGCAATTAGAAAATGACTATCATACCGAGGCTGACAACTGGAAGGAGCAGTTCTAGAGTCTTCAGCTTGATATGGAGGCAGTAGAGGAGGAGAAATGTACCTTGGAGCAGCAGATTAGTGTAAATACAGCGGAATTAGCCATAGAGAAGGCATCTTCAAGTCAAGCAGGCAAGGATAAAAGCATCCTGGAGTCTTCCTTTGCGGAGCAACTTTCCCATGCTACTGAAGAGATAAGAAGCTTGAAGGCTGTATTGGATCAGAAGGAGGCTTACGCTGGTGAACTTGTGCAATCACTTACTCAGACTCAAGAAGACCTCCGTGAATCTTCAGACAAGATTCAATTTCTGGAAATATCCCTTGCCCCTTTGCAGGCTTCTTATGATGCTGTCGTGGTTGAGAGAGATGAGCTAAGAGCCGATATTGAACAATGGGAGAAAGACTACAAGGCTCTTGAGGACAAAGCAGCTGTTGATGTAAGTTGAGCTTATTTGAATGCCCGACTTGACACATTGACGGAAATAGGCCTAAAGAATTTTGACTTAGAAGTTGAAATTGCCAAAACCAAGGAGACGATTGAAAAGTCTCGGCAGAGTCAAAATTTCTCATCACCTGAAGTTGAGGTCCCAACAGGTGATGAGATCATGCCTGCTGAAGTTGTTGCTCAAGCCTCATCATCTCAAGCCGCTCCTCCTGCTGACGAAGATAATCCCCCCAGTGTCTAGTGAAAGTGTTTATTGAACCTGTCTCTTTTTTTTTCTTTGGAACAATTGGTGGTTACCCCCGGTCCCATTTGGGGGTAAAGTTTGGTTCTTGTAAGTCCACAATGAGAACTTAGGGGCAACCTTGTATAAACAAATCTAGCTTTAAACTAAGTTAATACTTAGTTTTTGCCATAATATTAATATTAATATTAGCATGACTTATGATTTCTCGAGTTTTTGTTTTACTCTCAAGTGTTTGCATGCTTTTCGTTAGGGTTGTTGTTTTACCCCTTAGTTTTTAATTTTGCATTGAAAAATACTTTGATATTTCGTGTCTTTTTGAAATAAGCACGATTTATAAAAGAGGACCCTTTTATGAACGACACTTAATGAAGAAGATGTCTCAACTTCATAATGGTGTAAACATACAAAAGAGAGATAGGAATTCACATGTTTTTTCTGAATAATGTTTTGAAGAAAGTCTTTGTATTATCCGGAATTTCGTAACATTTTACATGTGTTTGAGTATTGTCTATAACTCTTTCATAACTGTTTTCTTTACAACAGATTTTGAATAAACGCGAGGGTATGAATTTTTACCCGTAACTGTTTTCTTTTACAACAGATTTTGAATAAACACGAGGGTATGAATTTTTACCCGTAACTGTTCTCTTTTACAACAGATTTTGAATAAACATAAGGGTATGCATTTTTACCCGTAACTAATATTCTTCCTTTAACCTAAACATTCGTTTACATTTACGAATATGTTTTTTGTAAATTTCTGAATCAGGCTTTGTGTTTTTGTCTTTGGCTCTTTGATTTTGCTCATAACTTTTGACTTGTTGGGAAAAGTGGATCTTCAGGCTTGAGCTTTGACTTTTTTGATAGTCTTCCATGCTTCTTCTTTGCCTTCCATACTATATAGTCCCCCAAGTGTTTGAGCTTTGAAGAATGAAATCTCGAGCACTTGACTATTCCTTTCTTGTGATCCTTTTCATAAAAAGGAAAAACATACGGGACTCGAAGGTATATAGTTTAGATGATGACTGCTTAACCCTTTAAAATACCCATCAGAAAGTTGTAACCCTAGACCGGGAATTCAGTTACTTCCTCGTGTCTATGCAGGTCTAATATCATCATCTGGTTAGGGGTTAGCTTTTTTCCTATCATCTAAAATGGTTAGTATAATTTTAACTGTACAAAAATGAAATCGAACGTAATCATACCTGACCGTGGGTATTTCTTCAAATGAACGGCGTTCCAACTTGTTGGTAAAATTCTGCCATCCATGGTTTCTAGCTCATAAGCGCCTTTTCCAGCAATGCCACAGACTTTGTAGGGTCCTTCCCAATTTGGATTTAGTTTTCCTGCACCGACCTCCTTTGTTGATTAGAAGACTTTTTTATGGACGAAGTCCCCAATTTTAAAATATCTGAGGTGAGCTTTTCTGTTGTAATATCGCTCTATAATTTTTTTTGAGCTGCCATGCGTATTAATGCAGCTTCTCTCCTTTGCTCGAGCAACTCCAGATTTGTTCTTAACTCGTCGTTGTTTGTTTCTTCTGTTGCTGTTGTGAATCTCATGCTTGGTTCACCAATTTCCACCGGTATTAAAGCTTCTGAACCATAAACAAGCGCGAATGGAGTTTCTCCCGTGGCTATTTTTGCAGTAGTTCTATAAGCCCATAATACTGCCGGTAGCTCTTCAGGCCAATTTCCCTTAGTTTTTTCCAACCGTTTCTTCAAATTGTTGACAATGATTTTGTTCGTTGACTCTGCTTGCCCATTAGCCACGGGATGATATGGTAAAGAAGTGATTCGTTTGATTTGCCAGCTTTGGAAGAATTCTGTGATTTGTGAGCCTATGAATTGTGGGCCATTGTCACATACGATTTCCTTGGTACACCAAAACGACATATGATGTTTCACCATATGAAGTTTTTCACTTCTTTTTCTCGCACCTGTTTAAAAGCATCTGCCTCCACCCATTTTGAGAAATAATTTGTTAATACAAGTAAAAATCGTTTCTTTCCTTTGGCTGGGGGAAGAGGTCCTACTATAACCATTCCCCATTTCATGAACGGCCAAGGTGATATAACTGGGTGGAGTAATTCAGCTGGTCGATGCATATTGTTAGCATATCGCTGGCATTTATCACATTTAGCTACGAAATTCTCAGAGTCTTCTTCCATTTTAGGCCAATAATACCTTACTCTGATCAGGGTTTTGACTAAAGACCTTGCTCCTGCGTGGTTTCCACAATGCCCTTCGTGTACTTCTTTCATTACGTACTCAGTTTGATTAGGTCCAAGGCACCTTGCTAGGGGACCTCCAAACATTTTGCGGTATAGAGTATCACGAACTAGGCAGTACCGTGCTGCTTTTCGGCGAAGTGCTTGAGCTTCTTTTTTATTTTCAGGCACGGTACCATTCTACAAAAATTTTACAATTTCGTTTCTCCAATCCCAGGTTAAATTATTAAATGTTACCTCATTTTTTTCCTGGTCGATTACTGTATGAAATAAGTGTATCACAATAGCATTATCTTTATTCGTTACATCGGTAACTGCTGCAAGATTAGCTAATGTATCCGCTTCTGCGTTTTCCTCTCTGGGTACTTGCATAATCTTCCATGACTGGAATTGCCTTACTAGGTCTCATGCCTTTTCCAGATATTGTTGCATTCGAGTCTATCTAGCAGTATAAGTCCCCTGCATCTGGTTTACCACTAGTCCTGCAATGACAACTTCGTACTCTGCTTCATTGTTAGTTATGGGATAACATTTAATATCTCGTCTTATCTTTTCACCCGTAGGTGATATTAAAAGAATTCCCAAGCCGGTTCCTTTTACATTGGAAGAGCCGTCAGTGAATACGATCCATATTCCTGGATTAGCCCCGTTGAAGATTTAATTCTTTTTCCACTTCAGAAATTATGCTAGTATTGAAATCAGCGACAAAATCAGCTAAAATCTGAGACTTTATTGCAGTCCTAGGCTGATAGACTATGTCATGTTCGCTTAGTTCTATTGCCCATTTAGCTAATCTTCCTGATAGTTCTTGTTTACGCAAAATATTTCTCAGTGGATATGAAGTTACGACAGTAATTGGGTGACACTGAAAGTACAACCTTAGCTTTCTAGCTGCCATGATTAGAGCCAAGGCTAATTTTTCTAGATGAGGATATCTAGTTTCATCATCTGATAAAGATTTACTTACGTAATAGATAGGAGATTGTTTACCTCTGTCCTCTCTCACCAAGACTGCACTTACGACAATTTCTGCAACGGCAAGATAAACATATAACCTTTCCCCTTCCTTTGGTTTAGACAACAGCGGGGGATTTGATAGATAGGCTTTCAGATCTTTGAGAGCCTGTTGGCATTCTTCATTCCATTCGAACTGATTCTGCTTCTTTAGTGCTGAGAAGAATTTAAAACTCTTCTCTGAAGACCTGGAGATGAATCTTCCTAAAGCTGCAAGCCTACCTGTTAATCTCTGAACTTCTTTTTTGCTCGTGAGTATATCAGGTATTTCTTCAATAGCTTTAATTTGAGCAGGATTTACTTTAATACCTCTATTTGATACGAGAAAACCTAAAAATTTACCTGATTCGACGCCAAAGGCACATTTTTCTGGATTTAATTTCATGTTATACCTACAGAGGATCTCAAAAGAAATTGAAAGATGCTGGAAATGATCTTCTGCTTGTGTTGATTTCACCAACATGTCATCAATGTACACCTCCATTGGTTTCCCCAGATGTTCCTGGAACATCTTGGTGACTAGCCTTTGATACGTGGCTCCAGCATTTTTCAGGCCAAAAGGCATGACTTTGTAACAATAAGTCCCCCTGTTCGTAATAAAGGAAGTTTTTTCCTCATCTGAGGGGTCCATTTTTATCTGATTGTAACCAGAATACGCATCTAGAAAGCTTAATAATTCATGACCTGCAGTGGCATCAATCATTTGATCTATGTACGGATGGAAATGAATCTTTTGGGCATGCCTTATTCAATCTGTATAATCTACGCATACTCTCCATTTACCATTCTTTTTAGGTACTACTACGGTGTTAGCTAACCAATTAGGATATTTTACCTCACGTATTGAACCGATTTTCAAGAGTTTCTGTACCTCTTCATCGATCACTTGATTCTTGAATGGTCCCTGCTTTCTTTTCTTTTGCTTGACAGGCACGAAGGATGGGTCTTCATTTAGTATAAGTCATCACTTCTGGGGGTATACCTGTCATATCTGAATGGGACCAAGCAAAACAATCTACTTTAGCTTTTAAATATTCAATTAACTTACCTCTTCTGGTTGGGCTTAGCCTTGCTCCTATATGGACTTTTTGCTCAGGCTCATGCTCGAACAGTGGAACAGCTTCGAGCTCCTCAGCAGTTGTCTTGATATTCTCGTTCTCTTCTGGTTCCTGAATGACATCAGGTCTGGAATCCATGTCCGTATGTCTTGATGCAACATCTGTGGTGATTTGATTCACCTTCTCTTTATCGTTTTCTTCCGTGTCTGTTTGAGTTGTTTCCTCGTCCTTTGATTCTTCCGCTATTTCTTTTTTATTGGAATGTACCACTGAGTTGATGTTTCTTGAGGTCTGCTGATCACCTCGAATCTGTTGAATTCCCCATTTGGAAGGGAATTTAATTACCTGATGTAGAGTGGATGGTACTGCTTCCATATCATGAATCCATGGTCTCCCCATGATTATGTTGTACGCCATATCAGTATCAGTGACTTGGAATTTTGTATCCTTGATGACGCCTTCTGCATAAGTACTAAGCTCGATTTCTCCTTTTGTTATGATAGTAGAGTTATTGAACCCGGACAAGGAATGTGCTTTTGGAATTACACGGTTCCTCATTAACATCTCTTCCACAACCCTCAGCAAAATGATATTGACTGAGCTGCCTGGATGAATTAACAATCTTTTCACGTTAGTGTCATGTATAAGTAGAGATATTACCAGTGTGTCATTGTGTAGAAGCAATAATCCATCGGCATCTGCGTCGTCGAATGATATACTGTCAGCCTCCAAAGTTTCACGAGTTCGTTTCCCGTGAGTTATTGTGAACTTGGTCGTTCTTTTGCAAGTTACGCCATTCACCTCCTCTCCTCTGTGTATCACATTTACTGTTCTCTTCGGAGATGGTGGCTTTGGGAGCTCCTGCCTGTTCTTCATATATGCCTATTTACCGTTTTCACTAAACAGTTATGTTAGATAGCCTTGTTTTAATAAATGTTTTACCTCAACTTGCAATAACCTGCAATCTGATGTTCTGTGTCCATGATCGTTATGGAATTCACACCAGAAGTCTGGATTCCTTCTGTTTGGATTCGATCTCATTTCTTTAGGCCATCGAACTTTATCACCCATGTTTCTTAATACTGAAATTAATTCGGAAGTACTTACATTGAAATTGTAGTCTCCAATTCTTGTATTACCTCTATTTCGCTCGTCTCGATCCTTTCTGGATCTTGATGATGATGAGCTCGAATCTCTATTTGACGGTCTGTGATCAGACCGTGTGTTTTCAAATTTGGAACGAGTCTCTCGTCCCGAAGGTCCCATGTATGGATCGTACCTGTTTTTACTCCTTTCTGATTCGGAGCATCTAGAACTGGTCTTGTCTTCTGCTTTTGATTGTGCAATGGTATCTTCTTCTATTCTTAACTTGGTGCTATACCTGTTATAGATATCGTTCCATGTCGTGGCTGGGAACTCTCTTAAACTTTATTTGAGTCTTCTCGTGGCTTCCGAGCTTTTGTCATTCACATTACTTGCAAACGCCATTGCTGGCAAATTGTCAGGCACTCTTGGTAACAGCATTCTTTCACGTTGAAACCTGTCTACAAATTCACGGAGCAACTCCGTGTCTCCTTGTTTTATTTTGAATATGTCTTCCATTCTTTTTTCTACTTTTTGTGCACCGGAGTGTGCTTTTATAAACGAATTTGCAAGCTCAGCAAAAGAGTCAATAGAATTTTCAAGTAAGAGAGAATACCATGTTAACGCTCCTTTGGTGAGGGTTTTTCCAAACTTCTTGACCAATACAGATTCAATTTCTTGCTTTGTCAAGTCGTATCCTTTTACTCCTGTGGTGAAAGCAGTAACATGATCACGTGGGTCGGTTGTCCCATAGTATTTTGGTATGTCAGGCATTTTGAATTTCTTGGGAATAGGCAATGGTGCTGCACTAGGCTTCCAAGGTTGTTGGGAATATCTATCAATGTCAATACCCTTGATGACAGGTGGTACTCCAGGAATTTGCTCGATACGATCGTTTTGTTCCTTCACCTGTTTCTGCAAGGTTAGTAGTAAAGATTGTAAATCTGAATTATTAGACATACCCGGTCTTCCTTCAAGAGACTCATTTGGAGTGTCTCTACTTCCTGAATGTGCTAGTCCGGGTTGTGGGTTTTCCACAGTTGCGGTGTTGTTTGGAGGAGGCGTAGGTGATACAGCTGGTAACCCCCTCATGAAAGCTTGAAGAGCTTCATTCACGTATTCGCCAACCATTTTCTTTACAGGGTCCTGTTCCCCTGTTTGCTCATTTCCGATCTGATCATTATTTTGAGTTGTAGATCTTCCTGGGGAATTGTCCCTTGAACCTCGTAGAGATCCCTGAGGTGATGGAACTGGAGTTCCAATTTCCTGTTGGTTGTTGACGTTGACGTTTGACATGATTCACGAAAGGTTGTTCGAGAAAAAACAAAGATTATCAGATTCCCGGTAACGGAACCAATTTGTTTAACCAAAGAATTAGAATCTCTGCCAAAGCTATTTTAAGAAGTACTCGGGCTTCTGATAATCAAGGAAATTAGCTAGTAAAAATAATTAAACTTGCAATAAGAAAGCAATGAGAATGCCTAAAAGTAAATATATTTCAGTAGTGGTTCAAATGTGTTTATACAAGTGATATTTTACTCCCTTTTAAAGGGAATTTCTTAATATAACGCCTACTCTTCTTAATGATTGAGCATTAATGACTAATAATATCATTAATGTAACGTTACAATAGGTAATCGTAACTGTTGCGTGAAGATTATGTAACGTTTGACTCATTGATTGAGGATTTGAATCTGCCCTTTGTTCTGCCTCGTTCATTCCGACCGTGTCTCTTCAACTCCTCAATTAGACTGTGGCTCCCACATCTAATTGTCTCGTGGGTATGCTGTTTCGTTCCTCTTTGTCTCGTACCTCTTTGTAAATTTGTGACCAGCTGTCATGTTTCTATTGTTCCACATGGATCGCCGTGTCATCAGAAATTTTACACGTGTGAAGTCTAATTTTTACCAATACAACTTCAATAGGTGTTTAACCCAAAAATTTTATTTTCAAGGTTAAAGCAATAAGTTTATATGACGGGCCACAAGCAACCGATTCAATCCGAAAGATATAAATTTTCGTTAATGCAACGTGATAGAAAAGTAGAAAATAAATTCAATGACAAATAATATAATAAAAATAAAGCAGAGAAGAAAGAATTCTTATTGAATGATCCTTGATAGGATAATGAGCCGAACAGAGCTTGAAGGGCCGAACTATGGCTAACTTGGGAGCAATATGCTATAAATTATAATGTATAGAATTGTAGAGAAGAAAATTAGATTCCCCCAGATGGTGGTAAAAGTATGTCTATTTATAGGGCTAAATCTAAGTAACTATTCTCCTTGAATTATGGATCCATTATGAGCATTTACTCAATCCATCCATTACTTTTGGAAGACTTGTAACAGCTGTGTAAATGCTGGAATTCCGTAACTGATGAGTTAATTCCGTAATTGATGAGTTAATTCCGTAACTGATGAGTCAATCCCGTGCCTGTTGAGTTAATCTCGTGCCTTTTGAGTCAATCTCGTACCTGTTGAGTCAATCTCGTGCCTGTTGAGTCAATCCTGTAATTGATTGCCTTGTTCTGACCGTTACAATCATTTATTGCATTTATTGTACGTTACATAATTGATTTGTAACTGATGGTGTAATGATGGTAAATCCCATATAATCCAACATTAATTTATTCCTTCCTCATTTATAATTATGAGATATTCTCCCGCACCTGATCTGGGCTATTTTATGATGATCAGTTCCAAGGCTAACAGGCATGGTACGAGTATGTTCGGTCTCGAGGGTGTTTTACATATCATCTTTACATGTCATTCTTCACTTTTCTCCAAACTTTGCTAACACGTGTCGCCATTTAATAGACCCACATGGCGAGTCTATTTTTTACTAATTCAGATAGTCCCCCCACTTTCCGGTTAGTCACTGTGATGTGACCGGGAAGTGGAAGATTTTCCCTTTTCCACCCTTGCCTCAACCTCATTAAAAACCTTGACGAAAAACCCAATAGGGACAAAAATCGGACGAAGGAAAAAAGAGTGAAGAACTTAGAGATTCAGATGACAACCCCACCGCTTATGTTCCTTTCGTCAATAATCGGTTGGTTTACCCTTGTCTTGTTTCAGGGTTTAAAAACAAATGTTTGCCTTATGTTTGCAAAGTTTGATATATAATTTCGGCTTTATTTTCCGCCTATTTTTATGTTTGGGTTTTTGTTTCACCCTTTGTTATTTACCTTTGAATTAAAAATGCTTCAATATTTCGTGATTCTGATAGACACGAAATTATAATAAAAGAGGGCCCTTTTATAAACGACACTGATGAAGATGACGTCTCACCTTCATATTGGTATAAATATATGAAAGAAGTATAAAGAAGAAATAATTTGAGGAAGTTTTATTCTTTGAACTTTCAGACTTTGTACATCATTCTTTGTTTATGTAATACAACATTTATAACTCTTTCACAACTGTTTTATTTATAACAGGCTAAAAAAATTCTAGGGTATATCTTGCAACCCATGAATAATCATTGTCCATAACCTAAGTACTCGCAAGATCATGTAATTTATGTCCGCGAGTTTACACTTTGTCAAAGCTTATTCCAAAGGTTTCTTGAATCAGTCTTGTTTTTTGGCTCTTGACTTCTTATTTTTTGGCTCTTGACTTTTGATTTTTGGGGTGATCCAGGCTTGAATTCTGACTTTGACTTCTTTAGTCTTCTTTGACTTTCAGTCTTCTTTGCCTTCTTATCTATAGTCCCCCAAGTGTTAGAGCTTTGAAGTATAAAATCTCGAGCACTTGACTATTCCTTCCATTTGGTCCATTTCCTGGAAAGGAAAATATATATGGGACTCAGAAGTATATATTTAGATGATGATTTCTTAACCCCCTTTTTCCCATCAAAAGAGTTGTAACCTAGACCGGGACTAATACAGTGTTCCTCGTGTGTTTCGGGTCTAATATCATCATTTGTCATTTTAGGAAATTTATCCGTGTACTAATTTTTCTTGGCACTTTAGAAAATTATTTGAGTGCTCATACTTAGTCTTTTAAACTTAAAATATATATATATTTGGATGCATCGTTACATGTGCGATGTCTTAAAGTTGCACCTTTGGGTTGGGTGTCTAACTTTTAAATAAAAGAGGGCTACTTTAAACGCTATGAAGAGGACGTCTCCTTTTCATTCAGTCGTAAAATAGGACCGATTGATCCGAGTAGACTTTTAGTCTGAGAGAGTATTAATCCCGGTAGGATTTACAAGAGTATTGACCCCATTAAGATTTACGGGAGTATTGATCCTGGTAAGACATTGAGTTTGAGGGAATATTGATCCCAAATAAATATATATCTTAGTAGATTTGTCCTGAAGAGACATTTAATCTTTTTTGAATCCAAATTGGAGTATATGAACATACTTCCAAGTAGAGAGGGATACATGTCCGAAATAATATTTGAGATTTTCATTTATATATATGTGATAATCGATCCGAGTCATAATACAATAAGCCATTAAGAAAGGCTTATATATTTAACTTGAATGCTCGTTGTTGGACCGAATATAACTCACGTGTTTGTTCAAAGTGAACTTTATCCTGGTGGCATATTTGCATTCATTTATCTTGATTTAGATGTAAAACTCTTGTTTTTAATCGTGGGATTCTTGACTCTGACATGGAGTTCTCGATCCTTTTTGTGTAGTATATGTATTTTTGAAGAACTCATTCAACACTATTTGAATTATTTATGCTTGATATGAGCAAGACAACTAACTGAGTTGACATGGTAAATAATGTCGGAATACTCTTAGGAATTCTATCTCCCAACACAATCAATTGTTTGTATCACTTCTTATAATGTCAGGTCAAATTGACTATTCTTCAAGTATAAGTAATCTCCCTACTGTTTGAGTTTTGAGGTACAAGAACTCAAACACTGGAATCATAATTTGACAGTCCGCAGTTTAATAGTCCCCGGTAGAATAGTTAGTTTCGATATTGATGGACTTTCAGATGGTCCAGTTCCAACATAGGGATGATACCGGAGCTCTTTTTATCAAATATTTTGTACTTTGGCCGGGAACTACGGAGGTTCCAAACTGTTGTCGAGGATCATGCCATATCTTGATTTGAGCTATTCATACTGAATTTGATGAGTTTTCGATTTAAAGCCTTATTACCGGAGTAATTTTCACTGCTTTATTTATAAATTTCTCGCATCATATATTTTGTTTGTTTGGTCCATGTGGTATTTTAGCTTTTGGAGCCTTGAATATTCTCAAATATAATTCTCCTTCAACAAGGCAGTACGGGATGAGACGCACTCAAAGTCGAGAGCATGCTTGTCTTTGGGTAAAGTCTCATTCTGCAAGTAATAAATGAATTTATTATGCCAATTCTAAATTAAATTAGTCAGGCTTACCTCATTTTCATTCTAATTGATGATAGATCAGGGATCGCCTAAATAAGGGATGGCTCGATCCCGAGACGGTTTGATCCGGAAATGATATTTCTCAATAAGAGCCCGGAGTTACTTTCGGAGTCAGCGATATCAGCAGTAGATCCGAGACTAGCACATCCGGCTCGATTTTCTTGGGCTGATAGTTTTCTTGGATTTGATCAATCGTTAAATCAATATTTTTTTTCTGAGTGCC
Source organism: Nicotiana attenuata (assembly GCF_001879085.1). Lineage (NCBI taxonomy): Eukaryota > Viridiplantae > Streptophyta > Magnoliopsida > Solanales > Solanaceae > Nicotiana > Nicotiana attenuata. The sequence continues at coordinate 8,621,005 of NC_032000.1, read as the reverse complement.
CCAGCTAATTCAAGCTCTGTAGAATATGCTTCATACTCGGCTTTGTTGTTAGTAATAAAATAACTTTTATGAATTATCTAACTACTTTCCCTGATAGGCTTTAAGCATTGTCCCTAATCTCGGGAATTTTAGTGCTTGTGGACCTAATTGTGTAGAAGGTCCAGATCCCGAGAATTATTCCAGGAATAACATGTACTATCTTTTCAGCTTCAGGTAATATGTTCAAGCCAAGATTAATGATGAAATCTGCTAAAATTGTGATTTTATAGCCGTACGTGGCTGGTAAATACTATCATATTCCGTAAGTTCGACTACTCATTTAGCTACCCTTCCTGGCTGTTCATGTTTATGCAAAATATTGCGTAATGAAAATATAGTGGCTACGGGAATTGAATGACATTGAAAATAAAGCCTTAGATTTAGGGCAGCTGCAATTAATGCCAACTTCTCAAAATGTAAATATGTAGTTTCCGTGTCTAAGAGCATTTTATAATAGATAGGAGAATGTGTACCTTTATCTTCTTGAATTAAGATTGCATTTACTGAGACATCTGAGACAATTTGGTATACCAGCAATCATGCATCTTTCTCCTCGGAATTTTGAAAGTTATGATGGGTTGATGTTAGCTAGCGAGTCCGAATGATTCGACTTTTCGGACTAAACCGACCTTTCAAAGTTTTGTAACTTTATCTTTTATTATTTGACTCCAGTTTCTTCTTTTGCTTGACCGGATTATATCGTGGGTCAATATTGAGCATATAAACCTTTACCTCCGGCGGTATACCTGTTATGTTAGCGTAGAGGCAAGCAAAGAAATTTTTGTTAGCATGTAAAAGTTTAATCAACTTACCTTTAAATTCGGTGTCGAGTCTCGACCAACGTAAACCTTCCTATTTGGGAAATCAATGATAATTTCTAGTTCTTCAGCATTTGACCTCGTGGCTTCTGATGCCTTTGGTTCAATGATTGCTTCCGAAAATATTTGTATAATTGTCCAAGGTTATTAATGAACCTTCCTTCCTCGTGGTCTATTCCATCTCGCAGCTATCTCTTCTTTTTCAGTTGTTAGGTGTGGTATCTTTGTAAGCAATCTCGTGGGTGTTTTACCCATGTTCTTCCTAATCTTCATTCTTCTCCTGTGGAATTTTGCAATTTAGCAAGGTAATTCCTTACCTGTTCAGGTAGATCCGGATCTTTTCCAGCCCATGAAGAAAATCTCGTATCGTATCTCTTTGCTCGGACATGTTTTTGACTTTCAATTGAATGAATGCGTCTTCCTCTATTCGGAGCTTTGTATTATATCGAATGTAAATTTTACTCCTCAGTTCCGGAAAGGTCTGGCGTTATTCTTCTGACTCCTTCAATCGAATCCGGAATCACCTCGGTTTTGTTTTCGAACCTGTTTTTGGACATCTTAATAGTTTCGATTTGACTTACTGTGTCTTCTTCTGTTTAAATCCCGGTGCTGTAACGGTTATGCATATCATTCTCGTAGGATAGATAGGAATTCCCGGAGGTGTTCTATCCGCTCGTTCTGTTCCTTGATCTGTTTCTATAAGGTTAGAACTAAATTTTGCAAATTAAAATTACCTGTGTATCTGAACCTCATGTTCCGAAACTGTTTCGTACAGATCCGTTATAATAAGTTTTGGCACTAATAGTTGTGGTACCATATACCTATTTCTCTGCTTGTTGCTTTCTTATCATTATCATGGCTATTCTTCCCTTTTTGTTTTGCATGGTAAAGCCATCTCCAACTTGGTTGTCCTCAACTGTGTTGATTGGCGCATTTCGGCCATGATGAAGGTTTAAACTGAAAACAAGCGAATATTAACAAAAATTGTTACTATATTTGGATGAATATCAAATTTGCTTGAGTTCCCGGTAATGGAACCAATTTGTTTAACCCAAAAAATAACTTTCAAGGTTAAAGCAATAATTTTATATGACGGGCCACAAGCAACCGAATCAGTCCGAAAGATATAAATTTTCGTTAATGCAACGTGATAGAGAGGTGGAAAATAAATTCAATGACAAATAATATAATAAAAATAAATCAAAGAAGAAATAATTCTTATTGAATGATCTTTGATAGGATAATGAGCCGAACAGAGCTTGAAGGGCCGAACTATGGCTAACTTGGGAGCAATATGCTATAAATTACAATGTATAGAATTGTAGACAAGAAAATTAGATTCCCCCAGATGGTGGTAAAAGTATGTCTATTTATAGGGCTAAATCTAAGTAACTATTCTCCTTGAATTATGGATCCATTATGAGCATTTACTCAATCCATCCATTACTTTTGGAAGACTTGTAACAGCTGTGTAAATGCTGGAATTCCGTAACTGATGAGTTAATTCCGTAATTGATGAGTTAACTCCGTAACTGATGAGTCAATCCCGTGCCTGTTGAGTTAATCCCGTGCATGTTGAGTCAATCTCGTACCTGTTGAGTCAATCTCGTGCCTGTTGAGTCAATCTTGTAATTGATTGCCTTGTTCTGACTGTTACAATCATTTATTGCATTTATTGTACGTTACATAATTGATTTGTAACTGATGGTGTAATGATGGTAAATCCCATATAATCCGAAATTAATTGATTCCTTCCTCATTTGTAATTATGGGATGTTCTCCCGCACCTGATCCGGGCTATTTTATGATGATCAATTCCAAGGCTAACATGCACGGTACGAGTATGTTCGGTCCCGAGGGTGTTTCACATATCATCTTTACATGTCATTCTTCACTTTTCTCCAAACTTTACTGACACGTGTCTCCATTTAATAGACCCGCGTGGCGAGTCTATTTTTCACTAATACAATAGGATCTGCCCTTAGTGGGATGCCCCACAAGTGACAAGTTCTCACATGTTCAATAACTTTAGTGACATTCTATCTAGGTTATACAATTTTGATAGGTTAAGTCGGTGTCAAAATCCACTTTATACCTTTCATGCACTTAACATGAATTGAACATGCTATATGTACTGTAGCGCAATGTGTGATCATGTGACATATATAATTATTTATAATCGTGATGTCCGAGTTAGTTTGTGCGTATCTCGACTAATTGCATGAGATACCTATTATTCTCTCCAACACAGGTATCGGATAAGTCTATCTACTAAAGTTTGGACAGATACATAGAAATCACCTAGTATGTTTCCTCCGTTAAAATTTGAACTTGAAATCTTATAGTTCTCAATCCATTTCGTTGACCACTAGGCTACATTATGTGATGTATTAAGTGTATAACATTAGTATATCGGACGACATATGTGAGACTTACTATGATATGAACGTAATATGCGATACGATGTTATTGAAGTAGGTATATATTATTACATATTTAAACATAGTAACACACTTTAAGGTGGGGTTTTGTGACTTGTTATGAGTCCATTTCTTGGACCAAGTCCAACCTAAGGTCCTAACAGATGGCCATTTTAATCAGTGATCTTTACCCTAAGATAGCAAAGTATGAAATTAGGTATTCCTTTTTGGGTGAACAGAAAAGTCCCCTCGCCAACTATTGTGGTATATATGTATCAAGATATACTTTTTTTTGCTGTATCAAGAAAGATTCGCCAACACATTAGATGTGTCTAATTGTTATATGCAATAGCGGAGACAGAATATTTACTAAGGAGATTTAAAATAAAATAAAAAACATAAACACACAAAGATGTGTCAATGAAATTTGACGCATAGTCAGGGACGGACCTAGAGTATAGAATACGGGTTCTCGGGAACCCAGTAATTTTTTCGTAGACACTGTATTTATATTAATAAATTCACTAAATATTTGTAAATATATAATTGTGAACCCAGTTATTATTGCATATTAATCTGAAATTACGGTAGGAACCCATAAGGCTCGAATCCTGGATCCGCTTCTGCCTATATATATATATATATATATATATATATATATATATATATATATATATATATATATATATATATATATATATATATATAAAGAAAGATAAGAAAGATTATATAACTACATAATATAATTTTTAGATGAGGTGGCTCCGCCACGAGCTACACGTACTATACATTTCAGCTTTCATGCGCTTATTATATATGAGTGAAAAAGAAACAGATTATGTATTAGAGTTGAACGGCTGGCGATTTTAGTAAGCATTTTGACTTACTATTTGTACAACATCCGTGTGGAACAAAAATAAGGAATTTCTATGAATAATAATATTCAACTTTCATGTTACTAAAATAGGTTTAGCATGATCTATCATATAAATAATAATCTAAATTTAAGGTAGTGTCTACGGCTTAATTAGTTGCTATTATTACAATCACAATTAGGTTTCTTCGTTGTCCAGAGAAGTAGACTTATATACTAACTAAAGGATAAGTGTGACATTTAGAAAATTTTAGTTTTGAATAACTCCTAATTTGTATTAAACAAACAAATTTGCTAAGTATTAGAAATAGATGAACTTGAATATGATGGATTAATAGAACACACACATACACACCCATATATATAAATTAACTCCAATTAATTTAATAATTAGTTTAAGGTATATTGATTGATCGTATGTTTATAGTAGCTAAAGGTCCGCGATTATTAACTGCTTCAAACTATAATAAATATGACAAATCATCAAGTGTAACTTGTAATACTAGTATTTATATTATATATATTGTGTTTTAAGTGATTTGTTATATATTGAATATTAATACCCGACTTTTAATTTAATTATTATTATATATTAATTCGAGCTCGCTGTCTTGTCTTAAAATTCCGTCCTACCAAGACCAACCTAAATATCCTAAAAAAGAAGACCACTTTACACAGTGATATCTTCCTTTAAGACCCTACATATCCCATCCCCACTACTCCACTAATTCTATCAAACTAGAAACAGAAAGTGTATATATCATTGGGCAAAATGGAAAAGATTAAGCATTTCTGAATTAGAAAGATATGACTCAAGAAAGACTTGCCAACACACTAGACATGTGTCATTGCTACAAACCATTAAATTAATTCTTGGTGCAAAATCCAAATATAGTCATGGCTGTATATACGCACAAAAAATATTTTGGATACGTTTAAAATGGTTTGAACAATAGTTATGTCATCTCTTACGTCAATCTAGCAGGTATATGCCACAAAAATCTTAATGGGATGCATTTTACATCATACAATGGCTGCAGATATTGTCTATTACTTACCCACTCAAAAGAGGATAAACCAAAAAACAAAAAAGAGAAACAACTCAATAGAAACATATTTTGGATTTAAACGTAATGAGCTTCATCTCTAAAAATTTTAGTAGTGAATTTTTTATATTCTTAAAATTATAAATTCAGATCGAATATTTGCTAAAATATTCATAGATTTTCACAAAAAAGTTATACTTCGTATCGAAAATATTATTGAGTTCCAGTGAACCTATTATTCACGAGTTTGGTCGAACCTGTATTAAAATATTCAATAAATATGTACAAATATTAAATTTAGAATTCGATTATATATATTTAAAGTCGTGATTCTAAAATCCAAAACACATACAGTTTAAATCCTGACTCTGCAGACATGAGGCGGATGCAATGTGGTAGTTACGAGTTCAATTAAACCCATTACTTTCGATACGGAGTAGAAATTTATGTGTAAAAATTCATTAAAATTGCAAAATAATAGATTTGAACCTATAACCTTAAAAATATAATGGTTTATATTAAAAATCTTACAAGTTAAATCCATAGAGTTTAAATCATGGATACGTCTATGCATGCAGAGGCGTGTCTAGTGTAGAAGCTATGAGTTCAGCTAAACCCATAATTTTCGCTCATACCCTGTATTTTTGCCCAAAAAATTATTAAATATGTTCAAATAATAAATTTTGAATCCATTAAATTAGATGAGATATAATAGAATTACGAATCTGAACCCATATAATTTAAATTCTGAATCTGCCTCTCGCTACTTGTGCCCCGAGGAAAAAGAGGCTGAAATACGAATAATGCCACTCTTGATCCTTGGCAGAAATTCACATGTTTGAACACTTCGAATCCTTATCTAGATTTCAAGCATTATCATGAAACTATTTGAAATGATCTACATATAATGATATACTGTTTAAGTTGGTCTTGAATTTCTTTTTTTGTGAGAGTTTTAGTGCTCAAAAAGTGAACATTCAAATATGTTGTCTTTGTCATCATCCTAAGATTAAATCATAATTTCATAGTTGGTAATTGGCTTTCATGCATGCTTTGGTAATAGTCTTTTTTCTCTTATATCCTTCTAGAATATTAAACAATGAATAAGACTCCGATTTGATCATAGTTGTAAAACACTAAACAAAACTATTGATTTGGATGATAACTAGTAATCACAAGTGGGTTTTAATTCAAAGTTTATTCTGATAAATTAATTTGGATACTTTGTTTTATTTTAGAAAAATCAGACATTTGACCTAATTTTTCTCAAATATGCTAGAATTTTAGTTACTGCCTTTGATATACTTTCTATATTTTAAAATCATTTGCACAAGGAAGAGAGAGAGAGAGTCAATGCTCTCTTAATGTCCTAATTAATCTTATCCTGTTTCATAATGATTGTTTTGACGACGATTTTTGGATAATTGCACTAATTAGCTTCTTTTACTTCAGCAAAAAGAAGTTTGTTGAAGTCATAACAATTTTTCCCTATGTTTTTTTTCTCCCTTTCGGCTTCTACTATTTTTCTTCTATTTTGTCGTACGATGCTCTCGTACCAAACAAGTATTGATCACGGTAAAAAGTAAAAGTAAGTTGAGTGAGCTTCATAATTCTGTAAAAAGATTATTTACTAGGGCAATGCAGTGCACAAAGTATTTCGCGTTCATGCAAGTCTGGAGTAGGACCGCAACCCTAAAGGGTTTGATATAGACAACCTATCTTAATGCAAGCATCAGTGGCTGATTTCACAGCTCAAACCCGTAACCTATAGATATCACGGATACAACTTGACCGTTCTTCCAAGGCTCCCCTTCGTAAAAAAAAATCATTTACAAAGAAGAAGAAACAATCTTTTGGCAAGTCCTAGAAAAAATTCGTAGGAAAAAATGCATACTTCTAATAGTGTGTAAAGAACACTTAAGAAAAATGACGAGAGAAGATTTAGACCACTAACTTCTATTTGCGCATGGTTAATTGAATGTGATTTTTTGTTTTAGTTTTGCTCTTTTTTGCTCATTGTTGATCTCCTTACTGTCTTGTAGTTTTTATTCTGTTTTTATATAGTTTTTTGGTATTGTCTTTTCTTCCCTATATTTTCATTAATCTGGTGCTTATGCTATCCTGAGCCGAGGGTCTATTGGACCTCTCCAGTGGCGGAGCCAGAATTATCCTTAAGGGGAATCAAAATATAAATAAGTAAGCATATGAAAAAGTTAAGGGGAGTCAACACATTATATATATACATAAAAATAAAATATTTAACCTATCTATGCGGTATAATTTCCCGACGAAGGAGTGTCAATTGACTCCCCTTGCCAATGAGTGGCTCCGCCATTGAGCCTCTCTATCCTTACAAGGTAAGGGTAAAGTCTACGCACACACTACTTCCCCAGACCTTACGGTGTGGAGTAATACTGAGTATATTGTTGTTGCGGTAGTTTTGCTCTTTTTTGCCACCCGTGATAGTGATATTGGAAAAATAACAAAACATAAGAGAAACAATAAGAAAGAGAAAATAGTAATAGTACAAAAAAATTTGTGGGAAAGCTGTGGCGTGAGATAAAATGGTAAAAACCAGAGCAAGTGGAGAGAAGCATACATATCTGTCTTGACTTTGTTTGTCACATTCGAATCCACTATGATTCTCCTCTCCTAGGCTTCATTTATTATTTCCTTTTTCTTTTTAATCATCGGATATCCGAAACATACTTATCCGATTAATTATTATTATTTCTTCGTATTTAACCGTTCCGTGTTCAGAACATATTAATTCGATTAATTCAGATTCGAATTGCATAGAGTTCGATAAGCGTAAATACTCCCTAGCTATCAAAAAAAAATTCATTCTAATATTATAATACGAGACCTTTGATTAAGGGTGAAAGAATTTCACCTATGGTATCATTAAATATATTTGCTTTAAAATTTCATTTCCCATGTTTCTTTTCTTTTTCGCTTATTCTTCCAAATAATTTAAGTTCTTGTACTAGCAGTATATTATTTTTTTCACACCATTATATTAAGATGAACTATAGAAAAATGGATCTTTTTAAAATATAAGCGTAGTTTGATGATATAAATTATAACATAAGTAATCTGCTATAACAAGTTATAATATATTATTGATGATGCATGTAAAAGTTACTTATATATTATAAATTGATAATAATAATATAAAAGCTGGCACTTAACATCTGTCCTGCTAATTACCTTCCCCCAATAATACAAACTAGAAAATGTGAAGTAAAAAGAGTAATTAACTTGTACATGTATGTCCATATCGCAATTGCACAACTAGCTAGACGAACACAAATTTTTACGTCACGAGGTTTTAAAATCAACAAATATGATCTTGCATGCCCAATTGGTCAAATTTTATGATTGGATGTATAATCAACACGAAATTAACTGCTTCATCTGTTTTATTTTTATGACATTTCCCCTTTTTAATTTGCTTAAAAAAGATACTCTGTTATTTGGAAACCTTTTAAATATTAAACTTTTATTTTATTCTTATTGACATAATATTAGCGATCATATAATCATAGAAATATCATTATATATTTAAGACCACATGTTCAAAGAGTACTCTTTTTGTATATGCAAAAGTCGTTTTGCTAAGTGTGCAAAAAGTCTTTCATTATAAATTGATAAGGAAAAGAAGCTACATATAAGGTATAGTAATACTCTTAATGATGTGAGACCGTTTGAGAAAATCGTGGGGGCTTGGTTCAAAGAGGACCGTATCACACCATGTAAAGAGTGTGGTTCGGTTGACTTAGTCCAACAATTGATATCAAAGCCAATAGTTCGGCGAGATGAGTATGAAAATGGTGCCATGGCATTGTGGTGACATGAGGCCTGGCTTAACGCCCATGCCCATCAACTGGTCGATTTAGTATCGTCATCCATAGCTTAGCTTGGAAATACATACGCGCGTGCACACATATAAAAAAAAAAGCATGTGGGCTCGAGTGGTCATAAATACTTGAATTATATAGGTGGCACGCAGTGAATTTCCAAATATGCCCAAGGATCAAGGTGATAAGTGACGTGAAATTCTTACTTCAAGGGGAAGATTGTTTGAAAGCGAATAAAATCTCACATTGAAAGTTGCTTAGAAAAAGAAGCTGTATATAAGGTGTAGTGATACTCTTAATGGTGATACTCTTAACAGTGTCGGGCCTTTTGAAAAAATCGTACGAGATCGGCCCAAAGCAAACATAATGTTAAGATTATCTTTGTGCTGGCTAATTAGCTCAACACTTCGTTCCTCTTTAAATTCTGTATCCACTCAAACACCGCTATATAAAATGAAATAAAACGAAATGCTTTATTTAAATAAAAAACACATCATAAGTCATCATCATAAGTATTTAAATTTTTAATTTCAAGATACAGGTTTAGGTCATAATGGTATTTTTGAAACTGAACAAACGATATGGTGACATAAAATATACCTACATACCTAGCTTAAGCTCTATCATATCCTATAAATAGTGGAGTCTAGAAGTCATTTAGAGCACAACACATAAACTAACAAAAATGGAAGTAATGAAGAAGAAAGAAAACACCTCTAGAAAAATGAAGGGTGGAATGATCACTATGCCCTTCATCTTTGGTTAGTTCCCTTTTATTTTTCCAAATAATATTCATATTTTCTTCATGAAGTTTTGAATCTTGAAACTTACCTTTTGCATATTTTCTTGAATACTAAGGTGAAACTTATGTATGTGGTAATACTTTTTTTTTGGTGTGCAGCAAATGAGATATGTGAAAAGTTGGCAGTGGTGGGATTTGGTGCAAATATGATAATATATTTGACAAATGAGCTCCATCTTCCATTGACAAAAGCAGCTAATACTCTTACAAACTTTGGTGGCACTGCAAGTTTGACTCCATTGCTTGGAGCTTTCATTGCTGATACTTTTGCAGGAAGGTTTTGGACCATAACAATTGCTTCTATCATCTACCAAATGGTAAGACTCATTCTCTTTCGAGTTTAACTTATATACACTGACAGTTGCTTCATAACCGACAACTTTTCGTCAGTTTTATCCCTCGGTAAAACGGGTGTTTTTAGTAGTGTTAAAAGATAATTAACGGTAAATCAATACATTCATAATAAGTGGATTAGTAACCTGGAAAAAATAATAGGTTACATGCTATAACATATTATACTGCAGTGGTAGTAATTCTTTTTAACGTTATTATAGTTGATATGCTAGCTCACTACAGAAAAAACTAGAATTACTTACAAACTTCGCTGCTAATATGTTGTTAAATCGCTCGTAGCTAACAGAATTTTTTGATAATATAGCGCTAATCCGTCACTAATTAAGTTTCGCAATGAATTTTTCTGTTTAACTATAGAATTTATCCGTCACTAATTTCTGTTTTTTTAGTAGTTCTGTTTGATGCTTCCTAGACATGTATTCAGCAAAACTTAAATTTGGGTGAAGAAGGGTTATAGACATATATACTTCCTTCTCCATGAAACATTTATTAAATGGCTGATATTCTTTGATAAGGCTGCAGAGGATAAGATATATAAGGTGAAAATAACTTTTGATAGGCAAAACCTTTAGTTTGGGATTTGAATAAAAAACAATGAATATATTATAACTATGATTATCCATGTCTTATAAAACCCAAATTAATATAGGATTTAACTTATATATACGGATAATGTAATATTTTTATAATATTAGTTTATTTTTATCTATTGTAATAAATAACTTGTCTTATTTTTCAAGTTACTAATCTACTTTTTATGGATGATTACATGTAGTTACTATGATTTAAATAACCTGATCGCATAAAAGTTCGTTTACACTGCCACTGTATAGAAGTTACAGTATTCATTAATAGAACATTCATTAATAGAAGGGAAGCCTTGGCGTAACTGGTAAAGTTGTTGATATGTGACCAGGAGGTCACTGGTTCGAGCCATGGAAGCCGCCTCTTGCAGAACTGCAGGGTAAGGTTGCGTACGATAGACCCTTGTGGTCTGACCCTTCCCCGAACCCCGCGCATAGCGGCAGCTTAATGCACCGGCTGCCCTTTAACATGTACCTTGAGTTTTCCTATTTCAATTTCTTGATATTTTCTTGACTTTTTTTAACGTTTTTGATTGATTTTTATATTCCTTTGATTAAATTTCAGGGTATGATCATTTTAACATTATCAGCAATACTTCCACAACTAAGGCCACCTACTTGTAAAAGTGATGAAATATGCAAAGAAGCAAATTCTGGTCAATTAGCCATTCTCTATATATCATTACTCTTAACAGCATTTGGTTCAGGAGGAATTAGGCCATGTGTTGTAGCATTTGGAGCAGAACAATTTGATGAAACCAATCCAAATCAAAAAACACAAACATGGAAATTCTTCAATTGGTATTATTTTTGTATGGGATTTTCCATGCTAATAGCTGTGACAGTAATTGTTTATATCCAAGATAATATTGGATGGGGTATAGGATTTGGTATTCCAACAATTGCTATGCTTATTTCAATTATTGTCTTCATATTTGGATACCCTTTATATAGAAATTTGGATCCTGCTGGTAGTCCTTTTACTAGGCTATTACAAGTTTGTGTTGCTGCCTACAAGAAAAGAAAATTGGACATGGTTTCTGATCCTAATTTCTTGTACCAAAATGAAGAACTTGATGCTGATATTTCTACTGCTGGCAAGCTTGTTCACACTAAGCAAATGAAGTAAGTCATTTTTTCATTTCGAGTTTAAGTTCTGTGCACTAACTGTTACGCCTATATGTTTTTTTAAAACCATTAGGTAAAATTGGCTTTAAAAAATAGGTATTTCTTCATATTCTAGCCTTATAATAGTAGCCGGAAACATAGAGAGGATACCTACTATAGTAAAATTTTACTTATTGTAATAATCATTTACGCTGTCAAGATCCTTTGTGTTTTTGACTTTAACTTTTTTTAAGCTGGTAGTGTACATCTAAACAATAACAACATATAGATGTTCATAATAAGTGGAAATAGTTAACTAGAGATAAAACATGTAACCGACATGTTAACAACAACAATCGAGTAAAATCCCACAGGTGAGGGGTCTGGGAGGGTAGTGTGTACGCAGACCTTAACCCTATCCGATGGAGTAGAAATGTTGTTTTCGAAAGACCCTCGGCTCAAGAAGACAAAAAAAGGTGAAAAGAGACAATATATCAGTACCATCAAGAAAAACCATAAAAAATAATAATAGCATCATAAGAACCGAAAAATAGATGAAATGTAATAACAATAACCAGTAAATAAGGTCCGGTGCTGTAACCTACATGTTAGTTTTCCCTAGAATGCATTACATGTTAGTTTGCACCAATATGCTTCTTTTAGCTTGCAGAAAATAATTGAATTGATTCATACAAGTACACATAATGTGAGGTGAAAACTCAGTGATTGGCTAACTTCCTTTAAAATCTAGCAAAAAATTTATATTTATCTCAAGAATCCAATTAACCAATAACTGGAGATGATACAAAATGTCCCTTCCTGTAATATGAAGAACACTTAGTGGAAAGACCACAGCCATGACATGGACAGGATAAACCAAATACCTGGCTATTATATTTTATCAATCATCAATCAATTTAACAAAGAAGAGGCTCGGAGTAACGGTAAAGTCGTCTCCGTGTAACTTATAAGTTACGGGTTCAATTCGTGGAACTGGCCATTAATGCTTGCATTAGGGTAGGTTGTCTGCATCACACCCCTTGAGGTGCGGCCCTTCCCCGGACTCTACATGAACACTGACAACCTGATGCTTGCATTAGGGTACGCTGTCTGCATCACTTCCCTTAGGGTGCGATCCTTTCCTGGACTCTGCGTGAACGCGGAATGCCTTGTGCGTGGGTTGTCCATATCAATCAATTTAATGTGTGGCCAAAAACATTATGTGAAGCATTGCACGTTTATGTTTCTGAATTATTCATAATAATTTCTGTTTGTCTGTCCTGTTGTCCTTTTATTTCAAGATTCATTGAATTTTTCTTTCCCAATTTCCTTTTTAGTTTAAATTTCATTTCTTGGCTTGACAATAATGCTCTGCAAGATCAGTCCTGAGGCTAATAGAAACCAGAAAACATGTTGATAAATACTGCCAAATTCTTTTTTTGGAAGTGTACTATCAAATTTCTCAATTTGTCTCCAATAATATCTAGGTGGTCACAGATTGTTATTAATCTATTAGAAATTTGATGAAACTGGAACAGAAACCATTGAATTGGTTCTGGTTTTCAATTCATGTGAGTAATGACTATTTTGGCTGTAAAAAGGTACAGATCCAAGTTTAGTAAGTTAAAATATACTCCTTCCGTTTTAATTTAGATGATATAGTTTGACTCGGCACGGAGTTTAAGAGAAAAGAAGAAGATATTTGAAACTTGTGGTCTTAAAATTTTAAGGGTTAAAAGCTTTGTGTGGCGGGAGTCTTGGAGCAACAGTAAAGTTGTTTTCGTGTGATCTATTGGTCGGGGGTTCGAGCTGTGGAAGCAGCCACTAATGCTTGCATTAGGTTAGGCTGTCTACATCACACCTCTTTGGATGCGGCCCTTCCTGAACCCTACGTGAACACAGAACCTTGTGCACCGGAATACCGGATTGCCCTTGTTATTTTTATTTTGGCGTAGACTTGATCAAGAAAGACAACATGCTAATGCCTGAATATATGTCAAGAACCAATATTAGCAATTGATCAATATTCATTGGACTATTTGGAAAGGGACATTCTCACATGCATGCATTATTATTATGAGCGTTTGAATTTTATGACTATCTCATCTGAAAGTTTAAGTTGTTAGCTAATCATATTCTGTCTCGATTTCAGATTCTTGGACAGGGCAGCAATTGTGACAGAGGAAGACAATCCAAAATCTCCGAATCTATGGAGATTAAACACAGTTCATCGCGTAGAAGAGCTAAAATCAGTGATCCGAATGGGACCAATATGGGCATCAGGAATTATTCTAATCACAGCATATGCTCAACAACACACATTCTCAGTACAACAGGCAAAAACAATGGACAGACACTTAATAAAATCCTTCGAAATCCCAGCTGCATCAATGACAGTCTTCACATTAACAACAATGTTATGCACCATTTGCTTCTATGACCGCGTTTTTGTGCCTATAGCGCGTAAATTCACTGGTCTAGAACGAGGCATATCGTTCCTTAGCAGGATGGCTATCGGCTTCTTTATTTCAGTTCTAGCCACATTAGTAGCCGGATTTATTGAAGTTAAACGAAAAGAAGCAGCGTTAACTCATGGACTTATCGATCAAGGTAAAGCGATAGTTCCCATTTCAGTATTTTGGCTTGTGCCTCAGTATTGCTTACATGGTGTAGCTGAGGCATTTATGTCAATTGGACATCTTGAATTTTTCTATGATCAAGCACCAGAGAGTATGAGAAGTACAGCTACTGCATTATTTTGGACATCAATTTCAGCTGGGAATTATTTGAGTACACTTTTGGTTTCATTAGTGCATAAATTTACTTCAGGTGGTGGAGGATCAAATTGGTTACCTGATAATAATTTGAATAAGGGAAAATTAGAGTATTTTTATTGGTTAATCACAATTCTACAAGTGATTAACTTGATGTACTATCTGTTTTGTGCAAAATTCTATACTTTTAAACCTATTCAGGTACAGAAGACAGAAGATTTGGACTCTAAAAAAGATAGTATTGAACTTGTACACAATGTTTAGTTTGTATTAGTATTCTTGATTTAGAAGGTTTTTGTAACTTTGGCCTATGGTTATGTCCTATTATGTAGTAATAATTTTAGGTTAGTAGGAAAGAAATTAATGGTATTTATAGTTGTAGTAGGTAAAGGAGAAAGTTTTTGAGAAATAGTTTTAATTGTATTGCTCCATATTAAGTATCAAGCAATAGATTCTGGTTTTATACTTTTTGCAGTTTACACTTTTGGAAAATGTATATTATTCTGCTACTAAGTGAATGAGGGGTTCAGAGTAGGAGGTCAAATTTCTTAATTGTTTGATTCGGCAGTGTTTTCACATATATTTTTATTACTAAATCATAATTAATTTTTACTCGTTTTCACCTCAACTTATCATTTAAACCTGGAAGAAATTCAAAAATAGCCAGATTTATAACTGGTCGTTCAAAAATAGCCCAGTTTCAAAAGTAATCGAAATTTAGCCAATTTTCATGTAAAGATAAATCTGAGCGAAAACACTGTTCAAAAACCCAGAAAAATACGCCAGTATATTATGCTGGAGTTCCAGCATAAGTATACTTGAACTCCAGCATATTATACTGGAGTTCCAAGATAAGTATGCTGGAACTCCAGCATAATATGATGGAGTTCCAGCATAAGTAAACCAGAACTCTAGGATAATATACTGGAGTTACAGCAAGTATCCCGGTCCAGCATAATATCTGGAGTTTGGAGCACCGGTGCTCCAGTCTCCAGTATATTATACTGGAGCCAGCAAAGTGTATGAACTCCAGCATAATATGCTGGAGTTCATACACAGGTGCACCGAACTCCAGTATATTATGCTGGACCGGTCTCTGCTGCAGCAAAATAGTGACTATTTTTCATTGACTTGGTAAACGCTGGCTATTTTTGAATGACCAGTCCGAAAACTGGCTATACCGTGCTATTTTGACTTTAAACCTTCATCATATAGTATTGATGATGGCCCGGTTATTATCCAAGTGGCAGCGGCCTGTTGCTCCTCTTGTTTTTCATAGTAGGGCTATTTCTTTCACAAATTTTTTGTGGGAATACTCCACTGTATAGCCATTTATAAAAATAATAATCCAAAAATATTTTTTTTATTTATATAAATATGATATACACATTTTATACCTAACTAGTGTATATTTTTTTTATATATTTGACTAGCATATGCAATTATATTTGACTGACCGGTCAAATATGTAACTTTCCATTTTTATTTGGGCCCTGAATTCTGGCTGGATCATGTTCATCCTCGAAACGGACAACAATTACACTACTGGCCCATTTACATGCATTTTGGTATGGAATTTTTACATTCCTATGCCATATAGGAAACTATATTACCCTCAATGTTTAAAGTTTGATATAATTACATTTAGTATATCTAATTATCATTTATATACCATTAGTGGTTTTTAAGGGTATTAATTACACTCCTAATTTAATGGTACCGTATATTCTTTCTAATACCACTCCCCCCACATTTCTCTCTCTAATTCCCACACCTTCACCCACGTTTCCCTCCCACACCCATGATTTCTGTATCAAAATTCCATTATTTCTTCCATAGCCAAGGCACTGTCGGGACCTCTGCAATCTTGTCCCAATGTTTTTGTGCACGGGGAAGATGAGCACAAGCCTGGTCGATTTGATGGTTATGATTTCGGGTTCCTTCAGTAATATAAGAGGAAAGGAAAAGAGAGCAGCAATTCCACCATTAACAGCCATTAAAAAGCTTTGAATTTAAATTTGGGTTTTCAAAAATCATTATTTGTTTGGATTGGGTGTTGTTGTAAATAATTGAGAATATGGTTTGGAGTTTATATCTCAATTTTGAGGGGTTTTGGTGAAGATTAGACTTGGTTTTGGTTGAATTTCAGATTGAAACTCGAAGAAGAAGAAGAAGACATGACATACATTATATTGCAGCAATTGTAGATAAATTGTAGAAAAATTGTAGATTGTTGTTTATTTATTTTTGAGCTTTTGTGTTTTTGTGTTAAAAGTTTTGATGGGAGCTTGTTATTCCACTTCGTCTGTTTTGGAGCTAACTTGTGCAGAGGAGAAGATGTTTTTTAAGTTATATATATTG
>NC_032000.1:8592988-8603456 GCF_001879085.1 Nicotiana attenuata | reverse complement strand
CTTCATATAATGTATGTTCTTCTTCTTCTTCTTCTTCTTCTTCTTCTTCTTCTTCTTCTTCTTCTTCTTCTTCTTCTTCTTCTTCTTCTTCTTCTTCTTCTTCAAGTTTCAATCCGAAATTCAGCCAAAACCAAGTCTAATCTTCACCAAAATCCCTCAAAATTGAGATATAAACTCCAAACCATATTCCCAATTATTTGCAACAACACCCAATTCAAACAAATAATGATTTTTGAAAACCCAAATTTAAATTCAAAGCTTCAAAGCTTTTTAATGGTTGTCAATGGTGGAATCGCTGCTCTCTTTTCCTTTGCTTTGTATTACTGAAATTTGGACATAATTGCGTTTGATGTAGAAGAATTGTAGAAGATTTGGTCGTTTTTGATTTGTAAAATTAGAAAAAAAGTTTGAAACACAGTGTATCGAAAAAGAAGAGACGCTAAATTTGAAACGAAACTGACGAAGAAGATTAATATGCGTGATTTGCGTTGTGGAAGATCTGGAAGAATATTTAATCCCCCAATTTTAGTGCACCTAAATAAGGGAGCCTATAGCTACAGTGATTCCTTATTTAATGTATTGTCTATATTTTGTAGAAATACTATTAGCATGAAGTGTAATATGTAAATTATGAACATATTTGGTAATATAGTTTCCTATATGGTATAGGAACGGAAATTTCCCTTTTGGTATTCCATCTTCTCCCCTTCCCCCCATCTAGGAGAAGAACTAACCTAAATAGAAACTCACCCACACTTTTAAACTAAAAATAGATGGTGTATATAATATAGGAAATCTTACAGAAATGCCTCAAATAAGTCTTAACTTACCAACCTCTAGCTATTAATCATAAATTTATCAAAACTAGTTCATATAAAAATTGAAAACCTACATAAATAAGTTTCTTTCTCTCCAAGAATTACATGCAAAGATCTCCCTCCATATCTTTAAGCTGATCAACATTAGATGACAGAAAGAAAACTTCATGGATGAGGTAACAAATAAGGTGATGAAATACAGAAAAATATAGCTACAAGATTACAGAAATCTAAGCAAAAACTAAAGTTTTATAGATGGGTATGGTTGAAATTCATTGAAAACACATAGATGAGTCAATATACAAAATTTAAGGAAGATTGGAGATGATTTGGACTGATTTGGTATCAAAATTCGTAGTTAAAATCGAGTTTAAAATATTCTTCTGTGACACATTTGTTAAACATGTATCACGCTTGTATCTCACACACATGTATACATGTATATACATGTGATACACATTTGATACAAATATGATATATATGTGATACACAAATGATACACAGTGTGATACATATCATTTTTTTCATGTCATCTTCTACTTCGAATTTTCAATTCAAACCACCTCAAAACTCCACCAAATCATCACAAAACTGAGATTCAAGCTCCTTAAGATGTATCAAATCTATTCTAATAATACTCACTAAAAAAAGCAAACATTTGACCTTTTTTGGCTACAAAAAGCTAATTGGCTAATATTAGTAATATTTTATGAATTGGCCAATTTTTGTAATAAGTTACTTATAAATAGACATAACTGGTAGTTTTCCTATAATATATGTATAGTTTATGTATAATTATTGTATATCGATTAAAAAAATAAACAGTAAATCCGGTCGGTCATTGGGGTAAAGATCCCTACCCTTTACTTCCCAAATACATACTCCCTTTCTCCGTGGGTTTTGTTTCATAAAGAAGTGACTTTTTCCCCCTTTACTTAGGCATGTCTATCGTGAAGGAAACCAAGTGGCGCACACACTAGCATAGTTTGAGAGCAGCTGTAACTCAAATACTAATGTTAAGTGTGAGAACACTTCTGGAATGAACAACCTTTATTTGCTTTCTCTACTTTTTGCAAAGACTTATTAGGGACTACTTCGTTAAGATCAGTCCGGGACTGTAATAACTCTCTTTAAGTTCCTGCATAATAATAGAAAAATTTCCTTCAAGCAAAATAAAAAAAATTGTCCCACGACTCCCGAGTTTTAGTCAGTGATAAATTTTACTTAATGTAAATAACGAGTAATAATTCTTTTTAATATTTAAACTTAGTCGAAACTTCGGAGTGCAAGGAGATATTGATTTTTTTTTATCTACCTTTTAAAAACGTTTCATACTGGAGTTTTTGTGGAACCAAATTACTTCCATGGATTTTATTGGAAGATAGTTAGTTAGTCTAAATAGTTGGGACCAAAGTGTAATTACTAGAACTTAGAGAGGTCATTATTATTATTCTAGTTTCACTGTATATAATAGTTTGTTACTTCAGTTAATAAAGTCAGTTGGAAAATTCCCAAAACTCTGTCTTCTTCTTCACGCTCAAAGCTCTCTCTAATGGCTGGATTTTGACATGGTATCGATGTAACGACCCGGCCGGTCGTTTCATAAGTTATAACCCCGTTTCTCCTATTTCTGCTTCCTGTTTCCTTGTGTGTTGTTCAGCTGTATTTCATCATATCGTGTTGGTGGTGTTGTGTTCGGAGTGGTCTTAGGGTGGAATGAGACACTTAGTCTCTTAAGTTGGTTATTTAGTTGGAAAAGTCAACCGGAAGTTGACTTGTGGGTAAATGATCTCGGATGTGAATTCTCATGGTTCGGATAGCTTCATTAGGTGATTTTGGACTTAGGAGCGTGTCCGGAATGTAATTTGGGGGGCCGAGTCGAGAGGCAAGGGCATTGCAGAGTAGATTTTTGTCCGGTTCGAGGTAAGTAACTATTGTAAATCTAGACATGAGGGTATGAAACCCTAGAATTTTGTACTATTTTGATAAATGAGGTGACGCACATGCTAGGTGACAGGCGTGTGGGCGTGCACCCGTAGGGATTGTGACTTGGTCCGTCCTGTGGCAACTGTAGAGTTGCATATTTTGATAACTCTATATGATATCTATGTGTTTTTGAGATAATTCTGTTAACTTGGGCTGAATGCCATGTTTGGGGCCTTGTGCCGTACTGTGTGGACCCTTAGGGGTATGTTACTATTATCCTCACATTATTTTTGATAGAAAGCTTTATCCTCAGTCATGGTTTATACCTGTTTACTTTTTAATCTTGTTCATCACTCTATTGTTATAACAACACCTGTTTATAGCTGTTATTATATGCAAACTCCGCGAGTGGTAGAAACTGATCCCATGAACCCCCAAAATCAATAACACAAGTGCGCAACATGTCCTCCAATATCTGAATAGTGCGCTTGGACTGCCCGTCCGTTTGAGGGCGAAAAGCTGTGCTCAACTCCACCTGAGTACCCAACTCTCGCTACACGGCTCTCCAAAGCTGCGAAGTGAACTAAGTGCCTCTATCTGAAATAATGGAAACTGGGACACCATGCAGGCGAACAATCTCTCTGATCTAAATCTCTGCTAACCACTCTGAAGAATAGGCAGTACACACAGGAATGAAGTGCGCGGACTTGGCAGCCGATCCACAATCACCCAAATAGCATCGAATTTCCTCAAAGACCGTGGGAGTCCAACCACAAAATCCATGGTGATCCGCTCCCACTTCCACTCTGGAATATCTATCTGCTAAAGCAAGCCACCCGGTCTTTGGTGCTCGTATTTCACCTACTGACAATTGAGACACCGAGCTACAAATACCACAATATCCTTCTTTATTCTCCTCCACCAATAATGCTGCCTAAAATCCTGGTACATCTTCGCGGCACCTGGATGGATGGAATACCGCGAGCTGTGGGCCTCCTCCAAAATCAATTCCCGAAGCCCATCTACATTGGGCATACATATCCGGCCCTGCATCTTCAATACTCCATCACCACCGATAGTCACATCTCTAGCATCGTCGTGCTGAAAACTCTGTCCTTGAGGACAAGAAAATGAGGATCATTATACGGGCGCTCTCTGATGCGATCAAACAAGGAAGACCGAGAAACTATACAAGCTAAGACCCGACTGGGCTCCGAAATATCCAACCTCACGAACCGATTGGCCAAGGCCTGAATATCAACTTCAAGAGGTCTCTCCCCAACAGGAATATATGCCAAACTGCCCATACTCACCGCCTTCCTACTCAAAGCATCGGCCACTACATTGGCCTTCCTCGGATGGTACAAGTGTCGATGCCCCCTTTTTCTCGCGAAATCGGGTTTGTGACATTTGGGAGGACAACTCGTTCCCTTTTGGGAATTGGGTTTTGGAATTGAAGAGTCGCCACCTAATGATTAAAGTGCATTAGGACACTAAAAGGGTTTGAGTTTGAAGAACCAGAGTTTGGGTAAGGGCTAGAAATTATCTCGAGGGGAAGGTGTTAGGCACCCCTCAAGATCCACTAGTGTGGTTCCCGGCCATGTTATAATTGTGACTTCACATAATCAAGTAAGCAATTAAGGGCTCAAATAGAAGGGGTTTGCATATAATATTGCAAATAAGTTGAAACTTTGAGGAAAGTAAAGAGGGCAGAAATTTATGAAAGATTTAAACAATTCTAAGAAAGTAGATAAAAGCAAGTAAAGGGGAGGGGAGTCCTAGGTTTATGATCAATATGGATCACGTCAATGCAATACCCAGTAATCACTCCTCAGAAGAGGGGCTACATGAGATATTAGTGCATCGGTCATCAACTCCATGTCTACCCTTCCCACCCGTTAAGGTATTAAAGCGCGGAATGGAATCGTTACTTATTGCATGCTATTACCCATCCCAATCCTATCAGTCGTGGAGGCATTGAGACTACTAATCCTAAAGGGGAGGGAGTTGGGGCTTTTCAGAGTTTCAAAAGGATAAAAAATCTAAGTGACAAGCAATAACAAATAGCAGTTAAAGGGAGAACAAATAGCAGTTAAGGCTCATACAGGCCTCCTCACTTAGAAGAGCAAATATAGCATGACTTCAAATACTGGTTTGGTCTGAATGAAATTAAGGCGTAGGATAGGCTGATTCATCACATATTTCTCAGATGAGGAGTCCGAATTAGCCTTGTCTGGATGTAGTTATCAAAGACTGACACAGTTACTTAATTACCTAATAGTTTGCCTAAGTGAGGCCTATAGGCATGACATCTAATAGAGCGTATTGATTTTAAGGAAAAAGTTTGCTGGTTTTATCAACAAAGATCTGCGGATTTATGACTGATTCTAGATTCAAAATGAAGCTGATTCAGTTGATTTGCTCCTATAGGCATGATCTCTAAGCGTCATTGGTTTTAAAACAGTTACATAAATGCAAGAGTCCTATAGGCATGGTATCTAGAATGAATTGGTTATTATTAAGCCTAAAATTGTTTGCCTAATGGCGTGTATATGCAGAAGTGCAGAAAAAAAACCTAAGATCATGATTCTATATGCAGAACCTATAGGCATAATCTCTAAAATGCAGAAATGCAGAACTTATAAGCATGAGTTCTAAAATGCAGAAATGCAGAAGTGCAGAAAGACTTATAGACATGTTTTCTAAAATGCAGAAATTATAAATAACCTATAGGCAAGTTTTCTACCCTTTGCATGCATTCATCCCCTATCCCTTTCCACTAACCATCCCCAATAGTTATTACAAATTATTACAGACCCGAATGAATCAGAAAAGAAAAGTAAAATACATCAGAAGTTCCAGCTACATCCAAACAGCCTAATTCAGACTCAGAGTCCAACAATATGAGATAAACCAACTTCTAGGATCAGATTTCCAAAAGACTTTCTCATATTTGGAGTGTGTCAAAGTTCCCAAGAGTCTCAAAGGGCTCCGGGCAGTGCTTACACCCCAAAACATTGCAGAATTAAGAACATAGTGCAGTGTGGAAATGCCAGCCCTCAGATGTCCAAGTTTAGAGGGAACTCAAGGTCCCAAGGCAAGGCTCATAGGAGGGGGGCAGAACTTAGAGTCTAAGAGTGAGTGTAAGTGCATAGGGGGAGAATCAGGGAGAGCCATGGCAGGCTGGTGGTCATGCCCAGCAATTGGGATGCTGGCACACCCCTGACTAGCCTGTTAGCCAAACTTAAGAGTTAGGATCCATTGTGGATCAGGTTATGGCCTGGGCAGTAATTAGGATACTGCCAGGCCAAGACCTTAACTCAAGCACATAGAAGGGAATAGGGGTAAGGATTCACACTAGAAACAGAAGCAAGGAAGGAACATAATTAGCACAAATCACTGAACATGAGCAGTAAAGTAAACAAAAAGGCTGAAACTGTAATGTAAACACATAGGGGTGAGGCAGAAAATTTAAATAAAAGACATACCAGTTTCAAAGGAAAACAAGTAAGAAAACAGTAGCCTTGGGAGAGCCAAGTTGCAAACAAAGCAGTTCCAAAAGATCTCAAGCAAAGCAAAGTGTTGAATTCAAACAGTATTGCAAGAAAGTATGTAATTAGAAGTGTTTTTGTTCATATGAATCTTAGTGTTTGTAAAGAGGGAAGACATGTCTTTATATAGTTTTTGAAAACAAGCAGTACATAGGCAAAGAGTGCACAAACATGGAAATAGCAATCAATTAGTGTCAATTAAGACAACCGGAATCCTTTAATTAAGGAGTCTAGTTCAAACGGTTAGTCAAGGCAGAATAAGGAAAAGAAATCAGTTTAGTAAGGCTGATTAGGGCAAAGAAACCACATAGTGCAGAAACAAGGCCAAATACATAGTGGGTAATTAAGGAAAGTTGAAATAATAGTGTGTTTATAAAGTAAAAACAGGGCATCAGTTCGAAAATCAATCAAGAGGATCCCGGATCCAATTGTAATCACAGGGAATTAAGGTAATAAAGGAAAGAGTCACATAAGTATAGAAATAATTCAAAAATTGGTACAGAATTACATAAGATCATGTATTTAAGGAAAATATCACAAGCATGAGATTTTTACACAAAAAGACCAAGTAAACAGCCAGTAGGATAAAGGAGGTTCAATCGAAAAAATCAGTGACAAATCATTAGCCTTATTAAAGGGATTTCAGAATCAATCACTTGGTTGGTGAAAACCTTTTGAAAGAGGAGTTTTCTCATGTATAAAGCACATAGCTCAAACAAAGAAAGAGTCTAACATTGAAAGTTTCAGAGTCACAGGCAAAAGAGATTCAAGTTCAAATACAGGCTCATAGTAAGTCTGAAAGCCTAGGGTTCCGAAGTGGAACCCTAATACTATTCACCCAAAGAAAACCCCCAAATCTTAGGGTTTCAAATTGAGTCAGACAGAAAGGTGAGAAAACAAGGTCATTGAAAGAGGCTTAGAAATCTTTTTTTCAAAGACTCACGAGAGAAAAGTATATACAAACAAGTTCAAAAAAAAGAGAGGATACGAATTTTTAAACAACAGTAGAGAAAAAAAAATATGCTCAGTAGGAGCACGAACAGAACTTAGTAAAGCGAGCAAGATCAAAGAACTCAACCATAAACATGTATAGCAAAGAGTAAGGAAAAACAACACAAATTATTGTGTGAGCATGAGAGGGACAACAAAGAACAGAAAAGTCTTGCATAACTGAAAAGAAACAAGAGAGCAAACTCGAGCATAGTAAGAAGCAAACATACGAGCATAAAACACACATAAAGAAGGAACAGGAAGAATCAAAATTTGAAGAGATCCCTTTTTTCAGAAACCCTAAAATTGAAATTGAACAATTTTAAAGAGGAAATTTGGGGAAAACCTTTAAAACGTCCAGTAAAGACCAGGCATGGCACAGATCTATGAAAATAAGTAAGTATAGAACCTCAGATGGCCTAGAGTTGCAGAGAAAATCCTAGAATGAGAAAGGTCTTGAGGAAAGTCGGATCCTGAGTCGAAGAGACTCATATTGCTCGAACACGCCGGGAAAATGGCCGGAGAGGCCATAGATCTACAGATCTGAGGCAGATCTTAAGAGAGCCATTGAAGTCGGGCCTCCAAACTTCAAGTAGCTTAGATTTAATGATGAGAGAGAGTGAGTACAGGCCACCCCTAGCCAGGAATGCCATGGATTCCGGTGGGACTTTGGTAGAAACAGGTAGGAGATGATTAGGGTTTCGGAGAGGCTAGAGAGAATTTGGGAGACGAAGAGAGTTCAAAGGCGGCGTCTTTGATAGAATGAACTAGGGTAAGGGGGTATTGCGAATTAAAAATGGAAAGGAAGAATCACGGCCGTTGATCAAAATGATCAACGTTCAGGATTAAAGGGAAAGTCGGGTGGGTCTGAAAATGGGTCGTGGGTTGGGTTAAAATTGAAATTGGGTTATTTTGATTTGGGCGGAATTGGGGGGGTCAAATTGAGGCTACAATTAAAATAGAAATGGGCTATGTGTTAAATAGCCAATTCCCTCCCCCCTTTTTATTTTATAAAAATAGTTAAAATAATTTTAAAAACAAATTAAAAGTACTGAACTAATTAATAATATATAAATATTGATCTAAAAATACCGGAAATGATTTTATAATTGTAAAATGCTGTTAATCGTAAAATTGGCTATAATTGCAATTATATGCAATTTAGCTTTAAAAATACCAAATAAATTTATAAGAATATGCAAAAATCACCTTAATTATATTTTGGTGTAAATACGAGAATAGAAATAAATTATTCACCAAAGTGATAATTTTGGGAATAATTATTGGATTTTGTAGTGCCGAAATAGACAATAATTGATTTTAAAAATCTTAAAAATTAGGAAAAAATACCAAAACTCTTGGACATGCTTATATATGCATATACATTCTATTTTGAAAGTATTTTGAGTGTAAAATACATAGGGAAAAATTGGTTATCAACAGCTGCCCCTCTTTACCCGGGAAGGATGAAAGAGTTGTCGGGTAAAGATATGATGACCAATTTTGACCGAACGAAACAATTGAAGAATTTTAACCGAGCTCTGGTTCCTAAGATACTTGCATATCCCTGGTCTTACAGGAATCAGGCCATATGTGGTTCAGGATCCATTGACGGAATATGCCGATGGAGATTTTCAAAAGAACGGACGCGATGTTCGGGTTGAGAAGGATGGTCAGAGTCTGATAGGCTGCGGGAGCTGGAGCGGGATCGCTCCTGCTGAGACGGCCGTTGCTAGCCGGTGTACCTGCAAATGAATAATACCAACATATATTGTGCGTGAATTTAAACGCGATACAAGTTCCCACTGGACCATGAATGTTGTCTTTGGACGGTTAGGATGACGTCCTTGGACCATGACGTCCTGGGCCATGAAGCGTGTAATAAAGGATTCGCAGGCTATGAAATGATGTTCTCGGGCCATGAGGATGATGCCTCCGAACCATGATGCCTTTGAATAATGATATGCGAAAGATAAAAGTGGGGTCCTCAGGCCATGGCATGGCGTTCTCGGGCTATGAAAATGGTGCCTCCGAACAATAACGCCTTTGGACAATTTGGCGATGTTTCAGCCCATGAAAATACAGAAGGTGGCGATCTTTCAGTCGATGCGAGACGTAAATGAAAGGCGACGATATTTCAGCCGATGCAAGATTTAAATAAAGGTGGCGATATTTCCGCCAATGCAAGAGAGAAAAGTGGTGATATTTCAGCCGATGCAGAATTTAAATAAAGGTGGCGATCTTTCAGCCGGTGCAAAGTTTAAATAAAGTGGCGATATTTCAGCCATGCAGGATGGAAATAAAGGTGGCGATATTTCAGCCAATGCAAGAGAGAAAAGTGGCGATATTTCAGCCGATGCAGAATTTAAATAAAGGTGGCGATCTTTCAGCTTGTGCGAGACGTAAATGAAAGGAGGCGATATTTCAGCTGATGCAAGATGGAGACAGAGCTTAGTCTCGGAAGGCAGGAAGGTTTCCTTATGCAATGCAAGAAATGCAGATGGAGGTAGAGCTTAACCTCGGAAGGCAGAAAGGTAGCCTTATGCAATGTAAGAAATGCAGATGGAGGTAGAGCTTAACCTCAGAAGGCAGAAAGGTATCCTTATGCAATGCAAGAAATGCAGATGGAGGTAGAGCTTAACCTCGGAAGGCAGAAAGGTGGCCTTATGCAATGCAAGAAATGCAGATGGAGGTAGAGCTTAACCTCGGAAGGCAGAAAGGTAGCCTTATGCAATGCAAGAAATGAAAGGCGAATAGTAATGAAATCTCTTTGCTGATAGATGATAGCTTGTCACGACCCCAGTTCACCCTCCATGAACATGTCGTGATGGCACCTAGTTCCTACAACTAGGTAAGCCTAACAACGCGGAATAACAAATTAACATTCGCGGAATAATAAATTAAAACTGAACATACGGAAATAACAACTGTATATAAGGCCACTCAGCCTATACAACTCAAAATATGCGGAAGTCTACAACTAAATCCCAAAACCCGGAAACTCACGGGAAACACAGGCTAATAGAGTGTAGTAAACTGCTCTACACCAGAATGTCTAAACAACATGAAAGGAAAGAAAAGGAACTATCTGCTAAAGCCGGAATAGAGTAGAGACTCCTGGTCTGCGAACGTAGCAGATATACCTCAAGTCTCAGCTAGGACTCTCCACCACGAGGATGATAC
>NC_032000.1:8586619-8592979 GCF_001879085.1 Nicotiana attenuata | reverse complement strand
AAGAAATGCGGATGGAGGTAGAGCTTAACCTCGGAAGGCAGAAAGGTAGCCTTATGCAATGTAAGAAATGCAGATGGAGGTAGAGCTTAACCTCGGAAGGCAGAAAGGTAGCCTTATGCAATGCAAGAAATGCAGAAAGCGAGTAGTAGTAATATCTCTTAGCTGATAGTTTTATAGTTGATAGCTATATTGCTATATTATGGCTTATGGGGGTAGCGTGTACGGATAACAATTGTGAATAGGTGATGGTTCTTGAGAGTTGTATTCCTGAGAAGCACGGGTGTATAAATATATCTGCTGATTTTGCGACTTGGGTGCCTGCATCCAAAGAAAAATCGTGAGTTTTGTAAAGGGGGGAAGGTTAGTTCGTCTTCCCGTGGACTTCGCTTGTCCTGCTTGGGCTCCTGTTTTCATTGGGGTAGCGTCGCTAAATAAAGCAATTTTGATAGTAGTCATGCATGATTTAGTAAAAATATAATGTAAATACATAATCGACAATAGTTTTCTTTTAAATGAACTGACGACTGCGACGCGGTTCAAGACATTGCAACCTCTCTCGCTCCAGAATTTCGAGGGTCTCCTCAAAATTCTGCCCCAGTTTACTGGGCTGGTGCTTCTGACGGTTGCGTGCGATGAATGGCTGAAGATCGACTTCGGAATTTTGAGGGTCCTCCTCAAAATTCTGCCCCAGTTTCCAATAGTGGGGGAAATGAAAATTTTATTGCATTGTGACCGAACCCATAGGGCTGCCTACGTATCCCCTCTCAAACGGGAATCAGGTCAGGCGTAGTTCAATTTATATCATAAAGAATCATAAATGGCTACACATAGTATCGCTTCACTGCATCTGAATTGATCTGCTTCGGCCAAACTTCTCCGTCCATTTCTGCAAGTATGAGGGCTTCTCCGGTTAGAACCCGGTGAACCATGTACGGACCTTGCCAGTTGGGAGAGAATTTCCCTTTGGCTTCATCTTGATGCGGAAAAATATTCTTTAATACCAGCTGCCCTGGTGTAAACTGTCTTGGCTTGACTCTTTTGTTGAAGGATCTGGACATTCTGTTCTGATACAATTGACCATGGCAAACTGCATTCATTCTCTTCCCATCTATAAGAGCTAGTTGCTCGTAGCGACTTCTCACCCACTCTGCATCGCCAAGTTCTATTTCCTGTATGATCCTCAAGGAGGGAATTTCTACTTCGGCTGGAATGACCGCTTCTGTACCATAAACCAACATATATGGAGTTGCCCCAGTTGATGTGCGAACTGTGGTACGGTATCCCAATAAGGCAAATGATAACTTCTCATGCCACCGCTTATGCTTTTCTGTCATTTTCCTCAATATCTTCTTGATATTCTTGTTGGCCGCTTCTACAGCTCTGTTCATTTGAGGCATGTAGGTTGTATAGTTCTTGTGTTTGATCCTGAATGTTTCACACATTGCTTTCATCAGATCACTGTTGAGATTGGAACCGTTGTCAATAATGATTGACTTTGGGATGCCGAATTGACAAACGATACGGTCGCGAACAAAGTCTGGCATGACTTTCTTAGTCACGGCCTTATATGATGCTGCTTCAACCCATTTGGTGAAATAATTAATTGCCACTAGAATGAACCTGTGCCCGTTTGATGCGGCAAGCTCGATAGGTCCGATAACATCCATCCCCAAGCGGCGAACGGCCATGGCGAGCTTGTTGCAGTAAGCTCATTTGGAGGCACCTTTATCATGTCTGCATGTATCTTACAGCAATCGGACATACTGGATGCAGTCCATTTCCAAATTCATCCAAAAATATCCTGCCCGGAGTATCTTCTTTGCTAAGACAAAACCGTTCATATGCGGACCACAGGTGCCAGCGTGAACTTCTTCTAATAACCTGGATGCTTTCTTTGCTTCGACACACCTTAGTAATCCCAAATCGGGAGTCTTCCTGTACAGGATTCCTCCACTGTGGAAGAAGTTGTTATATAACCTCCAAAGTGTGCGCTTTCAAGTAGGATTTGCAAGTTCTGGGTATTCTCCCTTTGTCAAATATTCCTTGATATCATGAAACAAAGGCTTTCCGTCCGCTTCTTCCTCGACATGAGCACAATAAGCTGGCTGATCATAAATCTTTACCGGGATAGGATCAATGAAATTCTTATCTGGGTGTCGGATCATAGATGATAAGGTGGCCAATGCATCGGCAAACTCATTCTGGACCCGGGGAACGTGCCGGAACTCTGTCTTTGTGAACCTCTTTCTCAACTCCTGAACATGATACAAATATGGGAGTATCTTGGAATTCTTAGTTGCCCATTCATCTCGGACCTGATGTATAAGCAGGTCTGAATCTCCGATCACTAGCAATCCTGAATGTTCATGTCGATGGCCAACTTGAGCCCTAAGATGCAGGCTTCTTATTCGACCATGTTGTTGGTGCACGGGAACCTGAGCTTGGCAGACACCGGATAATGCTGACCTGTTTCTGACACTAAAAACTGCTCCTATGCCAACTCCCTTGAAATTTGCTGCTCCGTCGAAAAACATTCTCCAACCATCATAGGATTCTGCAATATCTTCTCCTATGAATGATACCTCTTCGTCAGGAAAATGCGTCTTTAGAGGTTCGTATTCTCCATCCACGGGATTCTCGGCGAGATGATCTGCCAAGGCTTGTCCTTTGATTGCTTTCTGAGTTACGTAAACAATGTTGAATTCACTTAGCAAGATTTGCCACTTGGCTAGCTTGCCCGTGGGCATGGGCTTTTGAAAGATGTACTTCAGCGGATCCATTCTTGATATGAGATAAGTAGTGTAGGAACAGAAAAAGTGCCTCAGCTTCTGAGCTACCCAAGTCAGAGCACAACAGGTGCGTTCCAATAGTAGATGGCCTGCTCCTTTCTCCCTGTTTCATCATGTTGTCCCAAAACACAACCGAATGCCCCATCCAATACTGCAAGGTAGATCAATAGAGGTCTACCTGGTTTGGGCGGAACCAAAACTGGCGGCGTTGACAGGTATTCCTTTATTCTGTCGAAGGCTTTCTGGCAATCATCAGTCCATTTGGTTGCGGCGTCCTTCTTCAACATTTTAAAGATCGACTCACAAATGACGGTGGATTGAGCTATGAATCGACTCATCACGTCCTTTTTGTTCTTTGGCGGTGGCAATTCTTGAATGGCCTTAACCTTTGATGGGTCCAATTCTATCCCTCGGCGACTCACAATGAACCTTAGTAGCTTCCCGGCAGGAACCCCGAATGCATATTTTGCGGGATTCAGTTTCAGATTGTACTTTCTCAGTCTATTGAAGAATTTCCTCAGATCTTCCATGTGGTCAGTGGCTTTCTTGGATTTGATGATGGCATCGTCTACATACACCTTGATCTCTTTGTGTATCATGTCGTGGAAAATAGTAGTCATGGCCCTCATGTAGGTGGCCCCAGCATTCTTTAACCCAAACGGCATCATCTTGTAACAATACATCCCCCATGGCGTAATGAAAGATGTTTTCTCCGCGTCTTCCTCATCCATCCATATCTGATGATACCCAGCAAAACAATCAACGAACAACTGCAGCTCATGCTTGGCGCAGTTGTCAATTAGAATGTGTATGTTTGGCAAGGGGAAGTCATCTTTTGGACTGGCCCGGTTGAGATCCCGGTAGTCGACACAGACTCTGACCTTCCCGTCCTTCTTTGGTACTGGCACAATATTGGCTAACCATGTCAGATACTCTACCTCCCTGAGAACCTTGGCTTTGACTTGCTTGGTGACTTCTTCCTTGATTTTCAAACTCATGTCGGGTTTGAACTTTCTGAGCTTCTATTTTACTGGTGGGCATGTGGGATCGGTTGGCAGTTTGTGAGCTACAATAAATGTACTGAGACCAGTCATATCATCATACGACCAGGCGAATATGTCCTCATATTCCCTTAGAAATTCCGTGTACTCTTTCTTTTCTGATGGTGACAGATGAACACTGATACGCATTTCTTTGACATTCTCTGTATCTCCCAAGTTGACAATCTCAGTTTCGTCCAAGTTAGACTTAGGTCTATTCTCAAAATCCTCAACCTCTTTAACGACCTCTTCTGGTATATCATCCTCTTCAGAGTCTATATCCGTTTGTTTTGTTGCCTCGTTGCGAGTCACAATCGTCAGTTCATCAAGATAAGTAATAGTAATACTGTGTAAATAAAGTAAACGATAAAAAGTAATAAGAGGAAGATTTATAAGAAACTGAAATGCTTTGATAAATTTCATAATTGTTTTGCACATTGGAGCTCTTATTTTGCGAAATTAAAAGAAATGCGAAAAGAAAGTCAACTAGTAAAATAAAAGAAATAGTGCATGATGCTTGTTCAGCCTTGCTACCCCGCGGCTCGTCGGGCTCTGGTGGTTCTGATAGTCCAGTTATTGAGGCATGCTCCTCTGCTTACAGCCTGTATGGACGGGCCTTTCTCCCCCTCCTCCTCGAAAATGACACAACAATCCATATCATCGTCTTCCAGGAACAAATTCCTCACTGCTGTCAGTGCTTCCTCTTCTTCTGACCCGTAGATAACCTCGGCCGGTTGGAAAGTCTTCTCCAAATAGGGTATTGGCTGCTCCAAAGGATAGTAAGGACCGCGCCATGGTGGCGACCAGTGGTTGAATTCCTCCCAAGTATACTCATATCCCAATCCGAAGGTGGTGCCATGTTTCTTGAGCTTGATGGGCTTACTGATTCCTTGGAGGTTCTTGCCATGTCCCCTGGCAGGTTCGTATCCACACCAATTCAGTATGCTTTCAATCTTGTTATCCCATCATTTATCCTTGTCCACGGCGTTGACTCGCTCAATATGGTGGTAGGTCTCTCCACCTATTTTCCTTCTTCCTCTGATTGCCAGGATGGTTTGGCAACTGTATATGGGATTGCTACCGTCGCCGTGAATGATAACCTCTTGGTGATTCCACTCAAATTTTACTACCTGGTGTAGGGTTGATGCTACAACTCCAGCGACATGAATCCAGGGCCGTCCCAATAACAAGTTGTAAGATGCTGGGACGTCTATCACTTGAAAGTCAACGTCGAACCAAGTTGGTCCCATCTGTAGACACAAACTGATCTCCCCAATAATGGACCTTTGGGATCCATCGAAAGCTTTAACATTGATGTCTCCATCCTTGATCTCATGCAGGCTCTTTCCCAATGTTCTAAGAGTCACCAATGGACAAATATTGAGGCTGGACCCTCCGTCAACCAAAATTCTGGTGATGAAATAATCCTCGCATTGCACAGTGATGTGCAATGCCTTGTTGTGGCTTAGCCCTTCTGGTGGCAGATCATCTTCGTGGAAAGTGATTTTGTGACTCTCCAATACTTGCCCTACCATGTTTGCCATTTCTCCTCCAGTTATGTTGCTGGGCACATATGCCTCGCTCAGCACTTTTAATAAGGCATTCTTATGTGCGTCAGAGCTTTGTAGCAGATCTAAGATGGAGATCTGGGCTGGCGTCTTATTCAGATGATCGATGACTGAGTATTCCTTGGCTTGTACCTTTCTCCAGAGATCACCGAGTCCAGTTTCAATGTCGGCTTGTCGGCCAGAGGTCTGCTTACTCGACTCAGCTAAGTGTTCTGGGGTATAAACCCTGCCGGTTCTTGTCATACCCTGAGCTACAACTGTTTCTCCGAACATGGCTTTTCCTTTCCTTCTTGCCTCGGCTGTGTAGTCCCACGGCATAGCTTTTGTGTGGAACGGTGCTATGGCTGTCATAGCTACTGGAATAGGCACCCTTGCCTTGGAAGGTAATACAGCAACTTCAAAGGGCTCAGGCGCCTTTGGGGACCCAAACTCGACCTCGATTGGTGTTGGCATCTTTGTGGAGGCTGGTGTTTCAAGATCGAGTGGTATGGACATGTTCACTTCAGCGTCTTCAGAAGGCTGAATCTGGACTACAATCAGATTAAGTGTGACCGTTGGTTTCTTTGGCTCGTCATCTTCAGCGATTAATCCGATCGATCCTTTGGGGTCCCAATAATCTTCTATCTCTATCATATGAACGCCTCCACCTTTGTGGTCGGGCAGAGGGTTGTTGCGGACATTCGGAGTGGGCTCCTTTGCCATAATGATCTTGTTGTCAATCAAAGCCCAAATCTTGCCCTACAGGGAGCGGCACTCATCAACGTTATATCCCTTCATGCCGGAATGGTATGCACAGGTTTTGTTCGGGTTGACCCATTGGGAAGGATTTTTCGGAGTTATGGCAGGGATAGGGGTGACGTAACCAGCAGCTTTAAGCCTTTCATACAGCTGGTCGATTGGTTCGGCAATGGCGGTGTATTGTTTGGGAGGTCTGCGGTCGAAGTTTGGTCGAGGTCTAGGGAA
>NC_032000.1:8568108-8585778 GCF_001879085.1 Nicotiana attenuata | reverse complement strand
GGGAGTGGTTGTGGAGATGGATCAGTTTGTGGCATTTAGCGGTTCAGGGATGAGCAATGGGGTGTTGTTTGAAGTGTGGCATGCGTTGCAGTGTTGAGCGTGAGTGGGTTGTTTTTGTGGCTTCGGGATATTTTGTGGAGGTGCGGGATTTTGAGTGTTGGGGAAGTTGACATCTGGGGTGGTGAGGGAAAATGACAAGCTTGCCAAATTCCGAACTTGGTCCAGTTCTTCCTGAAATTTCAATAACTTTTGTTCGAGCTGGGAGGCACTTTCCTTGGAAACCTGAATACCCTGGGGAGCCTCTACCCTTTCAACTTAGTTCTCCTTTCTGTTGCTCAAATCTTCCATTTTCCCCTTGTTCTTGTTTCTGATAGGACTCAGAGGAGGAGGAGGTGGAGGGCCCTTGGATCTTGTGGAGTAAGAAGATGATGCCAGACTACACGAACTAACCTTTGGGGAGGGGAATAAAACAAAGGTAAAAACAAAAAGGTAACAAGTTAGTAAGGATCATGAGGAGAAAACATTGCAATATTTAAACACATAGTGCAAGAATATAAATCGTGTGCTAATTTGGGAGCCTCGTTGTGCCCGAGGTAGGCCTAGCGAAAGGTTAATTTGGAGTACTTATAATGCTAAATGCCTCATTTTATTGATTAAAATAAGGCGAATCCCAAAATGACACTAAAAGTTGCAGGAAATAAAATGTCACTAATGGCCGTTGGCCTTATTACATTTATAAACGAAAAGGTAAATTCCGATCTATTTGGTCCCAGAAGGACCTTCCCTAGTTTGAATGCTCTCGTTGATCAAATCCTCCAATTCACGCAGATTCTTCAGTAAAAATGCCTTTGCCAGGCATTCTCTTTCGTTTTCCTGAGCGTTCTGGCAGTCAGTGACTCTCTTCCTCACTTTTCCTTCCAATTCCAGTAGACTGTATTCCAGATATTCCAGCTTTTCGCTAGCCTTGGTGACCCTCTCTTTCCATTCATTGATTTGGTCACTTGATGGGAGATTTCTCCACCAGGTCAGCAAGAGTGAGGGCGTTCTAACCATACCGAAGTTAGGGAACTCATGCCTCATTTTCTGCAAAATAAAAGGGTTAGACCCTACCCCCACCAGACTCGACTATTAAAACCAATAATTAGCATAGACAACATTTAGTTCTCCAAATAAATGCACAGAAAATGGTGGCGTTCGTTTGGGTTTCAAGAAAACCTAGTGGACTTTGGACAAGGCTATCTTAAAGAGTCATTAAGTGGACACCATAACTGACTCGGCTAGGTTTGACCATGATGCATGCACAATTAAATAGAGTAAGGTTTCTATGGGGTATTAGACCGGTACCCTTGAGCGGACAACTCAAGAAGGAAAGGCACGGAACCGTCGACTGCACCACTGATCGACTGGTTTTGCCGCAAATACACCTTTGCCAAATTTAGGGGGTGATAATATCGGAAGGGCGCAACCACTCATTATAAGCGTTGCTATGGTATTTGTTTGGCACGAGTGGGATATGATATTGAGGATGTAATTACAAGAATGAAACAAGTTGTCATGTATTTGCACGTTCATAAAGTAATGATTACAATAATTGCTCAGAATTACAACAGTATTGAAGGAAAGCGGTAAAAGAAAGCATTAAAGAAAAGAAACAAAGAGCCAAGTCAGTTTCGAAGTAGAAGAGATATAAAGACGTTAAATAAAGGCAATAAAGAAACAATAAAGTCACAAATAACATGAAATGGTAAAAGCCTAAAGAAAATCCCCAGCAGAGTCGCCATGCTGTCGACGCCCCCTTTTTCTAAAAGGCGAAATCGGGTTTGTGACATTTGGGAGGACAACTCGTTCCCTTTTGGGAATTGGATTTTGGAATTGAAGAGTTGCCACCTAATGATTAAAGTGCATTAGGACACTAAAAGGGTTTGAGTTTGAAGAACCAGAGTTTGGGTAAGGGATAGAAATTATCTCGAGGGGAATTGTTAGGCTCCCCTCAAGATCCACTAGTCTGGTTCCCGGCCATGTTATAATTGTGACTTCACATATTCAAGTAAGCAATTAAAGGGCTTAAATAGATGAGGTTTGCATATAACATTGCAAATAAGTTGAAACTGTGAGGAAAAGTAAAGAGGGCAGAAATTTATGAAAGATTTTAACAATTTCTAAAGAAAGCAGATAAAAAGAAAAGTAAAGGGAAGGGGGTCCTAGGTTTATGATTAATATGGATCACGTCAATGCAATATCCAGTAATCACTCCTCAGAAGAGGGGCTACATGGGATATTAACGCATCGATCATCATCTCCATATCTACCCTTCCCACCCCGTTAAGGTATTAAAGCGCGGAACGGTATCGTTACTTATTGCATGCTATTACCCGTTCCAATCCTATCAGTCCCGGAGGCATTGAGACTACTAATCCCAAAGGGGAGGGAGTTGGGGCTTTTTCAGAGTTTCAAAGGATAAAATATCTAGGCGACAAGCAATAACATATAGCAGTTAAAGGGAGAACAAATAGCAGTTAAGGCTCATACAGGCCTCCTCACTTAGGAGAGCAAATATAGCATTACTTCAAATACTGGTTTGGTCTGAATTAAATTAAGGCGTAGGATAGGCAGATTCATCACATATTTCTCAGATGAGGAGTCCGAATTAGCCTTGTCTGGATATAGCTAACAAAGACTGACACAGTTACTTAATTACCTAATAGTTTGCCTAAGTGAGGCCTATAGGCATGACATCTAATAGAGTGTATTGATTTTAAGGAAAAAGTTTGCTGGTTTTATCAACAAAGATCTGCAGACTTATGTCTGATTCTAGATTCAAAACGAAGCCGATTCAGTTGATTTGCTCCTATAGGCATGATCTCTAAGCGTCATTGGTTTTAAAACAATTACATAAATGCAAGAGTCCTATAGGCATGGTACCTAGAATGAATTGGTTATTATTTGGCCAAAAATTGTTTGCCTAATGGCGTGTATATGCAGAAGTGCAGAAAAAACCTAAAATCATGATTCTATATGCAGAACCTATAGGCATAATCTCTAAAATGCAGAACTTATAAGCATGAGTTCTAAAATGCAGAAATGCAGAAGTGCAGAAAGACTTATAGACATGTTTTCTAAAATGCAGAAATGCAGAAATTATAAATCCCCCATCCCTTTCCACTAACCATTACCAATAGTTATTACAAATTATTACAGACGCGAATGAATCAGAAAAGAAAAGTAAAATTACATCAGAAGTTCCAGCTACATCCAAACAGCCTAATGCAGACTCAAAGTCCAACAATATTCAATAAACCAACTTCCAGGATCAAATTTCCAAAAGAATTTCTCATATTTGGGGTGTGTCAAAGTTCCCAAGAGTCTCAAAGGGCTCCGGGCAGTGCTTACACCCCAAAACATTGCAGAATTAAGAACATAGTGCGGTGTGGAAATGCCAGCCCTCAGATGTCCAAGTTCAGAGGGAACTCAAGGTCCCAAGGCAAGGCTCATAGGAGGGGGGAAAAACTTAGAGTCTAAGAGTGAGTGTAAGTGCATGGGGGGGGGGGGGGATCAGGGAGAGCCATGGCAGGCTGGTGGTCATGCCCAGCATTTGGGATGCTGGCACACCCCTAACTAGCCTGTTAGCCAAACTTAAGAGTTAGGATCCATTGTGGATCAGGTTATGGCATGGGCACTAATTAGGATACTGTCAGGCCAAGACCTTAACTCAAGCACATAGAAGGGAATAGGGGTAAGGATTCGCACTAGAAACAGAAGCAAGGAAGGAACATAATTAGCACAAATCACTGAACATGAGAAGTAAAGTAAACAAAAAGGCTGAAACTGTAAAGTAAACACATAGGGGTGGGGCAGAAAATTTAAATAAAAAACATACCAGTTTCAAAGGAAAACAAGTAAGAAAATAGTAGCCTTGGGAGAGCCAAGTTGCAAGCAAAGTAGTTCCAAAAGATCTCAAGCAAAGCAAAGTGTTGAATTCAAACAGTATTGTAAGAAAGTATGTAATTAGAAGTGTTTTTGTTCATGCGAATCTCTGTCCATTTGTAAAGAGGGAAGATAGGTCTTTATATAGTTTTTGAAAACAAGCAGTACATAGGCAAAGAGTGCACAAACATGGAAATAGCAATCAATTAGTGTCAATTAAGACAACTGGAATCCTTTAATTAAGGAGTCTAGTTCAACCGGTTAGTGAAGGCGGAATAAGGAAAAGAAATCAGTTCAGTAAGGCTGATTAGGGCAAAGAAACCACATAGTGCATAAACAAGGCCAAATACATAGTGGGTAATTAAGGAAAGTTGAAATAATAGTGTGTTTATAAAGTAAAAAGAGGGCATCAGTTCGAAAATCAATCAAGAGGATCCCGGTTCCAATTGTAATCACAGGGAATTAAGGTAATAAAGGAAAGAGTCACATAAGTATAGAAATAATTCAAAAATTGGTACAGAATTACAGAAGATCATGTATTTATGGAAAACATCACAAGCATGGGATTTTTACACAAAAAGACCAAGTAAACAGCCAGTAGGGTAAATGAGGTTCAATCGAAAAAATCAGTGACAAATCATTAGCCTTATTAAAGGGTTTTCAGAGTCAATCACTTGGTTGGTGAAAACCTTTTGAAAGAGGAGTTTTCTCATATATAAAGCACACAGCTCAAACAAAGAAAGAGTCTAACATTGAAAGTTTCAGAGTCACAAGCAAAAGAGATTCAAGTACAAATACAGGCTCATAGTAAATCTGAAAGCCTAGGGTTCCAAAGTGGAACCCTAATACAATTTACCCAAAGAAAACCCCCAAATCTTAGGGTTTCAAATTGAGTCAGACAAAGAGGTGAGAAAACAAGGTCATTGAAAGAGGCTCAGAAATATTTTTCAAAGACTCACGAGAGACATGTATATACAAACAAGTTCAGAAGAAAGAGAGGATACGAATTTTTAAACAACAGTAGAGAAGAAAAAGGAAAAAAAAGAATATGCTCAGTAGGAACACGAACAGAATTTAGTAAACCGAGCAAGATCAAAGAATTCAACTATAAACATGTATAGCAAAGAGTAAGGAAAAACAACACAAATTAATGTGTGAGCATGAGAGGGACAGTAAAGAACAGAAAAGTCTTGCATAACAGAAAAGAAACAAGAGAGCAAACTCGAGCATAGTAAGAAGCAAACATACGAGCATAAAACACACATAAAGAAGGAACAGGAAGAATCAAAATTTGAAGAAATCCCTTTTTCAGAAACCCTAAAATTGAAATTGAACAATTTTAAAGAGGAAATTTGGGGAAAACCTTTAAAACGTCAAGTAAAGACCAGGCATGGCACAGATCTAAGAAAATAAGTAAGTATAAAACCTCAGATGGCCTAGAGTTGCAGAGAAAACCCTAGAATGAGAAAGGTCTTTAGGAAAGTCGGATCCTGAGTCGAAGAGACTCATATTGCTCGAACACGCCGGAAAAATGGTCGGAGAGGCCATAGATCTACGGATCTGAGGCAGATATAAAGAGAGACATTGAAGTCGGGCCTCCAAACTTTGCTTAGATTTAATGATGAGAGAGAGTGAGTACAGGCCACCCATAGCCAGGAATGCCATGGATTCCGCTGGGACTGTGGTAGAAACAAGTAGGAAATGATTAGGGTTTCGGAGAGGCTAGAGAGAATTTGGGAGACGAAGAGAGTTCAAAGGCGGCGTCTTTGACAGAATGATCTAGGGTAAGGGGGTATTGGGAATTAAAATGGAAAGGAAGAATCACGGCCGTTGATCAAAATGATCAACGGCCAGGGTTAAAGGGAAGCCGGGGTGGTCGTAGAAAACGGGTNTTCGCCTTGGCTGATGGAAGGTGATATGATCATCCCAATCTCTGCGCAGGATCTTTTGCTGTTATTCACCCTTTTGAAGGTGCTCCATGAGCCAGAGTTGGAGCAATAAGTTACAACCCTCAAAGTGTTTGGCCCCTCATTGACAGTTTTCCAGGGCTCGGTATATCTCAGCAACGATCATAGGTACTATGCTAAAAGGCTGCCCGCCAATTCCTTCCATCAAAGTCTTGGTGACCATGGCCAGTCTGGTGTGGATCCTGGCCTTCTTCATAGGAAATACTATCATCCCCAAAAAGCAGAACATAAAGACGAAGACCCTTCTGTGGATATGCCCTAATGATGTGAGGGCGAATTCATCCGAGTAAGTGCGCTAGGACTTGCTATGGCCGTACCTCTCGTGCAGATAGTCGAAAGGGATGTAAGAATCCTTCAAACAGGTCAAATCTGGGTTCTTCTTTAGTCCCATCATCTTGAGGAAACCCCTACCCTTGTGATTTTCTAGCATAAGCAACCCTGGAGTCTCCCGAGGAATACCAGCTAACCCTCCTATTTCCTCGAGCAAAGGAGTCATTTTAATGTTCCCAAAGCAGAATATACCGACCTATTGCCATCCCAGAACAAAGTAGCAGCCTCTATGATTTTGTTGTCGGGTTGGATTGTCAGGAGAGAAGGCAAATTTCCCAAATATTTGCGGACGAGAGTTCGATCACTTGCATGAAGATCTTCCCACCAGCTTAGCAACCTTGGGTGGATGTTGGTGACCATGCCGAATCTGGGGACTTCGTGCCTCATTTTCTGCAAAACAAGGTGTTAGACCCTTACTCCGCCGGACTCGACTATTTAAACCAATAATTAGCATAAGCAGCATTCAGTCTCCAAATAAATGCACAGAATATGGTGGCGTCTGTTTGGGTTTCAAGGAAACCCAGTGGACTTTGGACAAGGCTATCTTAAAAAGTCATTATGTGGACAACATAACTGACTCGGCTAGGTTTGACCATGATGCATGCACAGTTAAACAGAGTAAGATTTCTATGGGGTATTAGACCGGTACCCTTGAGCGGACAACTCAAGAGGGAAAGGCACGGAACCATCCACTGCATCGCTGATCGACTGGTTTTACCGCAAATACGCTTTTGCCAAATTTAGGGGGTGATAATATCGGAAGGGCACAACCACTCATTATAAGCGTTGCTATGGTATTTTTTTCTCACGAGCGGAACATGATGTTGAGGATGCAATTACAAGAATGAAACAAGTTGTCATGTATTTGCACGTTCATAAAGCAATGATTACAATAATTGCTTATAATTACAACAGTATTGAAGGAAAGCGGTAAAAGAAAGCATTAAAGAAAAGAAACAAAGAGCCAAGTCAGTTTCGAAGTAGAAGAGGGATAAAGACGTTAAATAAAGGCAATAAAGAAGCAATAAAGTCACAAATAACATGAAATGGTAAAAGCCTAAACAATATCCCCGGCAGAGTCGCCATGCTATTGATGCCCCCTTTTTCTCGCGAAATCGGGTTTGTGACATTTGGGAGGACAACTCGTTCCCTTTTGGGAATTGGGTTTTGGAATTGAAGAGTCGCGACCTAATGATTAAAGTGCATTAGGAAACTAAAAGGGTTTGAGTTTGAAGAACCAGAGTTTGGGTAAGGGCTAGAAATTATCTCGAGGGGAAGGTGTTAGGCACCCCTCAAGATCCACTAGTGTGGTTCCCGGCCATGTTATAATTGTGACTTCACATATTCAAGTAAGCAATTAAAGGGCTCAAATAGAAGAGGTTTGCATATAACATTGCAAATAAGTTGAAACTGTGAGGAAAAGTAAAGAGGGCAGAAATTTATGAAAGATTTAAACAATTTCTAAAGAAAGCAGATAAAAAGAAAAGTAAAGGGAAGGGGGCCCTAGGTTTATGATTAATATAGATCACGCCAATGCAATATCCAGTAATCACTCCTCAAAAGAGGGGCTACATGGGATATTAACGCATCGATCATCATCTCCATATCTACCCTTCCCACCCCGTTAAGGTATTAAAGCGCGGAATGGTATCGTTACTTATTGCATGCTATTACCCGTCCCAATCCTATTAGTCCCGGAGGCATTGAGACTACTAATCCTAAAGGGGAGGGAGTTGGGGCTTTTTCAGAGTTTCAAAAGGATAAAAAATCTAGGCGACAAGCAATAACAAATAGCAGTTAAAGGGAGGACAAATAGCAGTTAAGGCTCATACAGGCCCCCTCACTTAGAAGAGAAAATATAGCATGACTTCAAATACTGTTTTGGTCTGAATTAAATTAAGGCGTAAGATTGGCGGATTCATCACATATTTCTCAGATGAGGAGTTCGAATTAGCCTTGTCTGGATATAGTTATCAAAGACTGACACAGTTACTTAATTACCTAATAGTTTGCCTAAGTGAGGCCTATAGACATGACATCTAATAGAACATATTGATTTTAAGGAAAAAGTTTGCTGGTTTTATCAATAAAGATCTGCAGACTTATGACTGATTCTAGATTCAAAGCGAAGCTGATTCAGTTGATTTGCTCCTATGGGCATGATCTCTAAGCGTCATTGGTTTTAAAACAGTTACATAAATGCAAGAGTTCTATAGGCATGGTATCTAGAATGAATTGGTTATTATTAAGCCTAAAATTGTTTGCCTAATGACGTGTATATGCAGAAGTGCAGAAAAAACCTAAGATCATGATTCTATATGCAGAACCTATAGGCATAATCTCTAAAATGCAGAAATGCAGAACTTATAAGCATGAATTCTAAAATGCAGAAATGCTGAAGTGCAGAAAGACTTATAGACATGTTTTCTAAAATGCTGAAATGCAGAAATTATAAATAACCTATAGGCAAGTTTTCTACCCTTTGCATGCATTCATCCCCCATCCCTTTCCACTAACCATCCCCAATAGTTATTACAAATTATTACAGACCCGAATGAATTAGAAAAGAAAAGTAGAATCACATCAGAAGTTCTAGCTACATCCAAACAGCCTAATGCAGACTCAAA
This sequence comes from Nicotiana attenuata, assembly GCF_001879085.1. Classification (NCBI taxonomy): domain Eukaryota; kingdom Viridiplantae; phylum Streptophyta; class Magnoliopsida; order Solanales; family Solanaceae; genus Nicotiana; species Nicotiana attenuata. The sequence continues at coordinate 8,576,930 of NC_032000.1, read as the reverse complement.
GTCCAACAATATGAGATAAACCAACTTTCAGGACCAGATTTCCAAAAGACTTTCTCATATTTGGGGTGTGTCAAAGTTCCCAAGAGTCTCAAAGGGCTCCGGGCAGTGCTTACACCCAAAAACATTGCAGAATTAAGAACATAGTGCAGTGTGGAAATGCCAGCCCTCAAATATCCAAGTTCAGAGGGAACTCAAGGTCCCAAGGCAAGGCTCATAGGAGGGGGGAAGAACTTAGAGTCTAAGAGTGAGTATAAGTGCACAGGGGGGAATCAGGGAGAGCCATGGCAGGTTGGTGGTCATGCCCAGCTATTGGGATACTGGCACACCCCTAACTAGCCTGTTAGCCAAACTTAAGAGTTAGGATCCATTGTGGATCAGGTTATGGCCTGGGCAGTAATTAGGATACTGCCAGGCCAAGACCTTAACTCAAGCACATAGAAGGGAATAGGGGTAAGGATTCACACTAGAAACAGAAGCAAGGAAGGAACATAATTAGCACAAATCACTGAACATGAGCAGTAAAGTAAACAAAAAGGCTGAAACTGTAAAGTAAACACATAGGGGTGAGGCAGAAAATTTAAATAAAAGACATACCAGTTTCAAAGGAAAACAAGTAAGAAAACAGTAGCCTTGGGAGAGCCAAGTTGCAAACAAAGCAGTTCCAAAAGATCTCAAGCAAAGCAAAGTGTTGAATTCAAACAGTATTGCAAGAAAGTATGTAATTAGAAGTGTTTTTGTTCATGTGAATCTCAGTGTGTTTGAAAAGAGGGAAGACAGGTCTTTATATAGTTTTTGAAAACAAGCAGTACATAGGCAAAGAGTGCACAAACATGGAAATAGCAATCAATTAGTGTCAATTAAGACAACTGGAATCCTTTAATTAAGGAGTCTAGTTCAAACGGTTAGTCAAGGCAGAATAAGGAAAAGAAATCAGTTCAGTAAGGCTGATTAGGGCAAAGAAACCACATAGTGCATAAACAAGGCCAAATACATAGTGGGTACTTAAGGAAAGTTGAAATAATAGTGTGTTTATAAAGTAAAAATAGGGCATCATTTTGAAAATCAATCAAGAGGATCCCGGTTCCAATTGTAATCACAGGGAATTAAGGTAATAAAGGAAAGAGTCACATAAGTATAGAAATAATTCAAAAATTGGTACAGAATTACAGAAGATCATGTATTTAAGGAAAACATCACAAGCATGAGATTTTTACACAAAAAGACCAAGTAAACAGCCAGTAGGGTAAAGGAGGTTCAATCGAAAAAATCAGTGACAAATCATTAGCCTTATTAAAGGGATTTCAGAATCAATCACTTGGTTGGTGAAAACCTTTTGAAAGAGGAGTTTTCTCATATATAAAGCACATCTCAAACAAAGAAAGAGTCTAACATTGAAAGTTTCAGAGTCACAAGCAAAAGAGATTCAAGTTCAAATACAGGCTCATAGTAAGTCTGAAAGCCTAGGGTTCCAAAGTGGAACCCTGATACAATTTACCCAATGAAAACCCCCAAATCTTAGGGTTTCAAATTGAGTCAGACAAAGAGGTGAGAAAACAAGGTCATTGAAAGAGTCTCAGAAATCTTTTTTCAAAGACTCATGAGAGACAAGTATATACAAACAAGTTGAGAAGAAAGAGAGGATACGAATTTTTAAACAACAGTAGAGAAGAAGAAAAAAAAAGAATATGCTCAGTAGGAACACGAACAGAACTTAGTAAAGCGAGCAAGATCAAAGAACTCAACCATAAACATGTATAGCAAAGAGTAAGGAAAAACAACACAAATTAATGTGTGAGCATGAGAGGGACACCAAAGAAAAGAAAAGTCTTGCATAACAGAAAAGAAACAAGAGAGAAAACTCGAGCATAGTAAGAAGCAAACATACGAGCATAAAACACACATAAAGAAGGAACTGGAAGAATCAAAATTTGAAGAAATCCCTTTTTTCAGAAACCCTAAAATTGAAATTGAACAATTTTAAAGAGGAAATTTGGCGAAAACCTTTAAAACGTCAAGTAAAGACCAGGCATGGCACAGATCTAAGAAAATAAGTAAGTATAGAACCTCAGATGGCCTAGAGTTGCAGAGAAAACCCTAGAATGAGAAAGGTCTTGAGGAATGTCGGATCCTGAGTCTAAGAGACTCATATTGCTCGAACACGCCGGAAAAATGGTCGGAGAGGCCATAGATCTACAGATTTGAGGCAGATCTAAAGAGAGCCATTGAAGTCGGGCCTCCAAACTTCAAGTAGCTTAGATTTAATGATGCGAGAGAGTGAGTATAGGCCACCCCTGGCCAGGAATGCCATGGATTCCAGTGGGACTGTGGTAGAAACAGGTAGGAGATGATTAGGGTTTCGGAGAGGCTAGAGAGAATTTGGGAGACGAAGAGAGTTCAAAGGCGGCGTCTTTGATAGAATGAACTAGGGTAAGGGGGTATTGGGAATTAAAAATGGAAAGGAAGAATCACGGCCGTTGATCAAAATGATCAACGGCCAGGATTAAAGGGGAAGCCGGGTGGGTCTGAAAACGGGTCGTGGGTTGGGTTAAAATTGAAATTGGGTTATTTTGATTTGGGCGGAATTGGGGGGTCAAATTGAGGCTACAATTGAAATAGAAATGGGCTATGTGTTAAATAGCCAATTTCCCCCCTTTTTATTTTATAAAAATAGTTAAAATGATTTTACAAACAAATTAAAAGTACTGAACTAATTAATAATATATAAATATTGATCTAAAAATACTGGAAATGATTTTATAATTGTAAAATGCTGTTAATTATAAAATAGGCTATAATTGCAATTATATGCAATTTAGCTTTAAGAATATCAAATAAATTTATAAAATATGCAAAAATCACGTTAATTATATTTTGGTGTAAATACGAGAATAGAAATAAATTATTCACCAAAGTGATAATTTTGGGAACAATTATTGGATTTTGTACTGCCGAAATAGACAATAATTGATTTTAAAAATCTTAAAAATTAGGAAAAAAATACCAAAACTCTTGGGCATGCTTATATATGCATACACATGCTATATTGAAAGTATTTTGAGTGTAAAATACATAGGAAAAAATTGGGTATCAACAACAAGATAGTGATATCATAGTCCTTTAGCAGTTCCAACCATCTCCGCTGCCTCAAATTAAGATCCTTCTGCTTGAACAAGTGTTGGAGCTACGATTATCAGTAAACACCTCACAAGACACACCATAAAGATAATGCCTCCTAATCATCAATGCGTGAACAATGACATCCAACTCTAAATCGTGAACGGGGTAGTTCTTCTCATGGGGCTTCAACTAACGAGAAACATAAGCAATCACCCTACCCTCCTGCATCAACACACACCCAATACCAACTCTCGAAGCATCACAATACACTGTATATGAACCTGAAGCTGATGGCAAAACTAACACTGGAGCTGTGGTCAAGGCAGTCTTAAGCTTCTGAAAGCTCGCCTCACACTCATCCGACCACATAAAAGGGGCACCCTTTTGAGTCACTTTGGTCAAGGGTGATGCTATAGATGAAAATCCCTGAACGAACCGATGGTAATAACCCGCCAAACCAAGAAAGCTACAAATCTCTGTGGCTGAGGATGGCCTGGGCCAACTCTGAACTGCCTCTATCTTCTTCAGATCAACCTGAATACTCTCACCGGACACCACGTGCCCCAAGAATGCCACTGAACTGAGCCAAAACTCGCACTTGGAGAACTTTGCATAGAGCTTCTCCTCCCTCAACCGCTGCAATACCACTCTCAAATGCTCCGCGTGCTCCTCCTAACTACGCGAGTATACCAAAATATCATCAATGAATACAATGACAAACGAGTCGAGATAAGGCCGGAACATGCTGTTCATCAAATGCATGAACGCTGCTAGGGCATTGGTCAGCCCAAAAGACATTACAAGGAACTCCTAATGACCGTATCGGGTCCTGAAAGATGTCTTAAGAATATCCGAGTCCCTGATCTTCAACTAGTGATACCCTGACCGGAGATCAATTTAGGAGAACACCCTCGCTCCCTGAAGCTAGTCAAATAAATCATCAATACGAGGAAAAGGATACTTGTTCTTGATCGTAACTTTGTTTAACTGCCTGTAATCAATGCACATCCTCATCGTGCCATCCTTCATCTTCACAAATAGAACTGGCGCACCCCAAGGCGACACACTAGGCCGAATAAACCCATTATCAAGGAGTTCCTGAAGCTGCTCCTTCAATACTTTCAACTCCGCCGGTGCCCTACGATACAGTGGAATAGAAATGGGTTGAGTGCCCGACACCATATCAATACCAAAGTCAATATCCCTATCCGGGGGCATGCCTGGCAGGTCTGCAGGAAACACATCGGGAAAGTCCCTCTCTATTGGAATAGAATCGATATAGGAGTCTCTACACTAACATCCCCCACAAAAGCTAAGTATGAAAGACAACCTTTCCCAACCATTCACTGGGCCTTCAAAAATGAAATCACCCTACTGGGGACAAAATCAGTCGAACCTCGCCACTCAATCCGTGGCACACCCGGCATAGCCAACGTTACTGTCTCAGCATGACAGTCCAAAATAGCCCGGCACGGAGATAGCTAATCCATGCCCAATATCACATCGAAATCCACCATACAAAGCAACAGAAGGTCCACTGGGGTCTCCAAACCCTCAATAGTCACCACACACGATCGATATACACGATCCACAACAACAGTATCGCCCACCGGAGTAGATACATGAATAGATGAAATAAGAGACTCACGGGGCGTATCCAAATAATGGACAAAATATGGTGACACATATGAAAAAGCGGAACCAGGATCAATCAACACAGAGGCATCTCTATGGCAAACTGAGACAATACCTATAATCACCGCATCTGAAACAATCGCATCGGGCCTGGCCGGAAGTGCATAGAAACAGGCCTGACCGCCACCTGATTGGCCTCCCCCTCTAGCTCGGCCCCTAGCTGACTGACCCCCACCCCTAGCTGCCTGGACGGGTGGTGAAGTGACTGGAGCTGAAGTCGAGGGCTTGCCCCTCTATTGAGATGAACCCCCAAGAAGACGAGGACACTTTCTACTCATATGTCCAAACTCTCCACACTCATAAAAACTCCCTGGTGTGGGGAATGGGGACTGAAGGGAACCCCTAGCACCGGGATGACCAGTAGAAGGATTTGGCATAGAAGAGCCCTGAACTGATGGAGCACGAGACGAACTCTGGGCTGGAAGGGCACTAAGTGATGAATGGCCCTGATGAGAACTGTGAGAACCATGGCCCGATGATGCCCCGCGATGAGTTGGGCGAGCTGGCTGAGCATGCCTGAATTGACGGCTGTCACACCTCCTTTTTTACCCGAAAGGGGTATAAGGGAGTTTTTCCAATTAAAGTGACAATAACTGAAACGGGATTATTTATTCAAATTCAGAATCGCCACTTGGGATAATTTATGGTTTCCCAAGTCACCGATTTAAAATCCCGAATCGAGAAAGTTTGACTTTGTTTTACAGTTCGCAAAATACAAAAATCCGGGTAAGGAATTCTGTTAACCCGGGAGAAGGTGTTAGGCATTCCCGGGTTCCGTGATTTTAGCACGGTCGCTTTAATCATACCTGGCTCAATTAAATTGTCTAATTACTTATTTTAGAACCTATGTGAATTTTACCTCTTTTAATTAAGAAATTATCCTAAAACGAGTCACACGTACGTGTACTCATTTCGTTCCGCTCGTCAAGAATCATGTCATGCGTACGTATCTAAAATTAATAACATTTTATTAATATTAAGAAAGTTTAGTTGAAGTTGCGTGAACGCATACCCCGATTTTGTTTTTAAGATCATAATTATGTCACACGAACGTGTACACAATCACGATGATATATTAAATCGCGGCTAAAGCAAACTACGAACATTCATGCTTACTTATTAAAACTAATTTGCAATTTGATGTAAGACTACAAATTATAAATACATTGGGTAGATATGTTGAACTTTAATTATTTTGGAAAAAGATTGGGCCAGCAGTAAGCCCACTACGTTATCTAGAGTAAAACCATTAGGGAAAATATTACTGATGTTGTTTGGGCTCACAATAAGCCCAGAAATAGAAAATTACTCAGAGACGATGCCAGGTCTGATTTTGACCAGGCTATCTCATTTTGGGCTAACACCAAGCCCATCAATTTAACAAGAAGGCCTTTAATATGCCAAGGCCCTAACTGAAGTCAATTTCTTCAAATACACAAGTAACAAAAACTGTATCAAAATTTGAAAATCAAATATGCATAAATAATCATATCATGGGTTTTGATTTACTGACATGCTGTTAATAACAGTGATATTGGCTTGAACTACTCTAAACTACTATTTAATCATGCTAACAACAGATGCATAGTTACTTTGACAATGCTGGAGTAATGAGATAACAAATATGGACATTATTGAGCAAATAAACCATGATTTTCTTTTTGAAAAACGTATGAATTTGGACCTCGAACCAATATGTACCATAGCCAACATACTAATCAACAGACCCTTCCAATGAACATATGAAAGAAATGAGCTAGTGACATAGTTCAAATATCCTAGACCTTCAAATGAATCCAACACATGAAAAATACATTACTGGAACCATTTAGTACTAATTGTCCCAATATATTTATACATCAGAATCTGTCTACATCACTAATTTGTATCTCTTTGGCAGTAATCCAACAAACTATGGCTAAACAAAATGAATAAAGCTCAATCTATGAAATGATAGACAAACTTAATCTAAACTATCAAAACAATTATCCTTATGACTATAACGGAAATTTCAACAGTAGTCTTTCAGAAAGTTGCCAGATCTTCCATATACACCCAGAATTCCATTTTTAGCATTGAATCCCGTGGGTCTGACCATGTCAAAGATCAGATCCACCAAGAGCATGGCTTCACACATGTTAACAGCAATACTACCACACAAACTCATCCAATAAATATAAGAATATTAGACCAGAATGACAAAAAAAATAGTACACATAGCCTAGATCCAACAGATGACAAGTACTATGTTTAACATATAAAAACAGGTTTATCATGGCATAAGGAACGCTGAACTAACAAGGAATCACATGGTCAAAGAAAACTTAAATGTTATTGCATTTATGAGAATGAATTTGCATTCATATCAAATCAGATTTCAAATACTTAAACACAAGGTAAGATGTGTACCTAGCTGTTTAAGAATTGCTCCAAAATGCTAAGTAAAGGCAGGTAGTTCAGTACCAAAGAAACAACAATAGTAATGAATAGTCAGCTTCAATATCAGATCACACTTCAGTTTTAGAATCCAGAAATCCAAAGGAGACTACTCCAGATTTTAGTGAAGAAGAAGAAAATAAAAACAAGCTGAAAAAAAAAAACAAGCTAGATTTTCAGAGAGTTTTTCAAGTCTGTTTTTCTCGTGTCTCTTCAGTGTGGGGGAGGGTTCTGAATATATAAGAGATGAAATATCCCATGTGCTCCTAAAGATAAGGGAATTATTCCCTTAAAACAGCCCTAAGAGCATCTTTTTTAACAGAAACAAGACAACTGGCCATTTCTAATTGGCTTCAGCAGTTTGTACTGGCCAAATAGGGCCATTTACCCATGTTCTAGAACCCTCTAATTGCCTTATCTGAAGTTCCTATTTTACCCACCCTTCAAATGACCCCTTTAAGTTTCTTTTTGTTCAATTAACCCCCTAAAAGTGTCTAATGATTTACAAACCATAACAAACAATCAACAAAACCAACAATTATCAGATTAAAATAACAAATAAACAACAAAATAGTGCAATTAAATCCTATAATATTAAGCATCTAAAAAAGAAAACCTAAATCAAGCTAAACCCTAGCATGAGCCAAGATGATGGAATCAGTAAGCATTTTTCATGCAAAGAAACTGCCAAACTCAGAAGCAAACATATTTTTGACAATTCAGGTTAATCTAAGCAGGCATGAATTACACCAAATTAACAAACCTAAATGAAACCTAATCAAACAACTAGAAGATTTGAATAGTGATGATTCTGCAACAAGATCAATCAAGCTAATGAACCCTAAAAAACCCTACTGACTCGTGCATGAAAACACAAAGAGGACAGAGGTGAAATTACCCTTTGAATGAAAGAAATGTGCGAGGTAGCTTGGCGGCCCGCTCCACTCTAATTGACCACTCAAAGGTTTCTTCCTCCAAGGAATCCGGCCTTGCATGGAGTTTTGACCGGGTTCTCTTGGAAGAAGAGACTCATGAGAGTCCAAACCACTAAGACAGCAACGGAGACGAGCCTTTTGGACAAGATTGGATGAGGAAATAACGGGTTCAAGGGTTTGAAAAAGGGCTGGTTGCTTTCTTAGATCTGGAACTAACGAAAAATGATGGGGATTTTGTGGAAATCAACGATGGACTAGGGCTTAAGGGCGTGTGAGGGGTGTGGGGTGTATTTTTGGGGTTATTTGGGTGACCTAGGGTTTTAAGGTTTCAATTTTCAAATCTGAATTTAATGGATTTGGGCGGTGATTTGGGGGAAGCTGATGATGTATTGGTGTTCAGGGGGTTGTGGAGAGTGTAGTGGGTGAATTTGGGCTGGTTCATAGTGTCGCCGCCGCCGTGAGGCGATTCTCGATGGGCGGCGGCTGGTGGTGAGGTACTGGAACAAAGGGGGATTAAGGGCGGCTGGGGGTTTGGGGGCTTGGAAGGAGACGGGGGGGGGGGGGGGGTAATTTAAGGGGGGGGGTAATTGGGGGAGGAGGTTTGGAGGGGGTTTTGGGGGGGGGGGGTAATTTTTTTTT
>NC_032000.1:8561655-8568088 GCF_001879085.1 Nicotiana attenuata | reverse complement strand
GGGGAGAGTTTGAGGGGTTTGGGGGGGGGGATTCAGACATATATATGGGTATGGGGTGCCCAACCGTTCGATCTAAGGAGATCAACGATTGGGATTGAAAGAAGCCAAACGATTGATTTAGAACTAATGAAAGAAATGTACTAATTTAAAAATTAAAACTACAATGTGGAATGATTTGTATTTTTTGATTTTTTGATACAATCAATTAAGAACTTAACTTAAAAATGCCAATATCAGCCTAAGAATGCAATGCATGAAACTTGAATATATTTTTCGGGTATTTTTCTATGCTTTTAATATATGCAAAAATGCAACTAAAATGCAAACAATTAAACAAATATTCCTAAAAATTTTATAAAAATTAACATGAACAACTAAAATCTATTGTGTGATTTTGTAGGAGTATTTTGGGTCGGGCAAAAATCACGTGCTCACAGCTGCCCCTCTTTGCTCGGAAACACGAAGAGTTTTCGGAAAAAGATAAAGTGAGCAAATATGAGCGATTTTTGCCCGTAGGGATACTCCATGGGAAGCTTTTTGAAAAGTCTGGCCGAACCTTGCTTCCGAGGTTGCCTACATATCCTTGGCTATAAAGGAATCATGTCAGTATAGTTCTGGAAGTTTTAGTAGCTGGGACTACTGGGAAGCTGTGATTTCACTGCTGTTGCCACTGTTACTGCTTGCTGAGCTCCTTATTATACCGAAATAAAAATGAAAAGGAGCTAGGCAAGTCTATTTGCTATGAGTTACAAGAGTCCTATCTATATGTCTTCAAACTTGATCTTGAAACTTCTGTAGTTCTGCCGCGCATCTTGAACTGTTGACTCGCACTCTCGATGCTAGCTTCTATTATTTTTAACTTGAATTGACCCCCTTTTTCGGCGGGCTCCTACTATTGTCTTGGACTCTGAACTTAACTCTGAAATGTATTCCCCCGTTCTCCAGGTGGGTGCTTGCTATTTGACTTGATACTTGAAATGAATTCCCTTGTTTTTCAGGTGGGTGCCTGCTACTTGATCTAATACATGACCGCATTCCCTTGTTTTCAGGCGGGAGCCTGCTGCTTGACCTAATACTTGAATGAATGAATTCCCTCGTTCTCCAGGTGGGTGCCTGCTACTATGACAAAACAGACAAAACAAAAGAAACTTTTCTGCCCTAGTTTGGAGCCGAGAAACTCTATAAATGTTAATCGGATCCTGTTAACCAAAAGATCTCTCAGAATTTAAAACTAAATCCCATTTTCTAGGAGGGTCCTGACTACTTAAAACTGCATTCCCATTATCCAGGAGGGTCCTGATAACCTAAATATTAAATCCCATTATCCAGAAAGGTCCTGAAAACTTCGAAATTAAATTCCATTATCTAGGAGGGTCGTGATAACTTGAAATTAAATCCCATTATCCAGGAGGGTCCTGAAAACTTAACTTTAATCCCATTATCCAGGAGGGTCCTGATGACTTGAAATTAAATCCCATTATCCAAGAGGGTCCTGAAACTTGAAATTAAATCCCATTATCCAGGAGGGTCCTGAAAACTTGAAATTAAAATCCATTATCCAGGAGGGTCCTGCAAACTTGAAATTAAATCTCATTATCCAGGAGGGTCCTGAAAACTTAAACTTAAATCCCATTATCCAGGAGGGTCCTGAAAACATGAAATTAAACCCCATTATCCAGGAGGGTCCTGGAAACTTGAAATTAAATCCCATTATCGAGGAGGGTCCTGAAAACTTAACTTAAATCCCATTATCTAGGAGGATCCTGAAAACTTGAAATTAAATCCCATTATCTAGGAGGGTCCTGCAATCTTGAAATTAAATCCCATTATCCAGGAGGGTCCTGAAAACTTAAACTTAAATCCCATTATCCAGGAGGGTCCTGAAAACTTAAACTTAAATCCCATTATCCAGGAGGGTCCTGAAAACTTGAAATTAAATCCCATTATCCAGGAGGGTCCTGAAAACTTAACTTAAATCCCATTATCCAGGAGGGTCCTGAAAACTTAAAATTAAATCCCATTATCCAGGAGGGTCCTGCAAACTTGAAATTAAATTCCATTATCTAGGAGGGTCCTGAAAACTTAAACTTAAATCCCATTATCCAGGAGGGTCCTGAAAACTTGAAATTAAATCAATTACCCAGGAGGGTCCTGAAAACTTGAAATTAAATCCCATTATCCAGGAGGGTCCTGAAAACTTAAACTTAAATCCCATTATCCAGGAGGGTCCTGAAAACTTGAAATTAAATCCCATTATCTGGGAGGGTCCTGCAAACTTGGAATTAAATCCTATTATCCAGGAGGGTCCTGAAAACTTAAACTTAAATCCCATTATCTAGGAGGGTCCTGAAAATTTGAAATTAAATCCCATTATCCAGGAGGGTCCTGAAAACTTGAAATTATATCCAGGAGAGTCCTGCAAACTTGGAATTAAATCCCATTATCCAGGAGGGTCCTGAAAACTTAAACTTAAATCCCATTATCCAGGAGGGTCCTGAAAACATGAAATTAAATCCCATTATCCAGGAGAGTCCTGAAAACTTGAAATTAAATCCCATTATCCAGGAGGGTCCTGAAACTTAACTTAAATCCCATTATCCAGGAGGGTCCTTGTGACGACCCGACCAGTCCTCTCATGAGTTACCATTTCGTTTCAGCCATTTCTGCTTCTTTATGCTTTGTTATTCGTGTTTTGTGGTATCGGGTTGGTCGGATCGAATCCGGAATAATTTTTGGTAAGGTTTGAGACACTTAGTCTCTTTTAAGGATGTTTAAGTTGGAAAAGTCACCCGGATGTTGACTTATGTGTTAGAGGGCTCGGATGTGAGTTTCGATGGTTCAGTTAGCTTCGGGAGGTGATTTATGGCTTAGGAGTGTGATCGGAATGGGTTTTGGAGGTTCGGAGTGGATTTAGGCTTGAATTGGCGAAGTTGATATTTGGGCAATTTCCGGTTGGTAGACGAGATTTTGATATAGGGGTCGGAATGGAATTCCGAGAGTTGCAGTGGCTTTGTTCTGTCATTTGGGATGTGTGTGCAAAATATTAGGTTAATCGGATGTGGTTTGGTTGGGTTTTAGAAACTTAGGCTTGAATCCGAGGTGTTTTGGTTGATTTGATGTTGTTTGAAGTGTTTTGATGATTGGAACAAGTTTGAATAAGGTATTAGGTTATGTTTGTGCTTTTGCTTGAGGTTCCGGGGGCCTCGAGGTGATTTCAGTTGGTTAACGGAGAGTTTGAGGTGTTATTTATGATAGGCTATAATTACGTATTTTAGTCGATTATTACACTCTAATTTACTGCACTTTAATTGAGTTTGAGCTTTAATCGCTAGTATTTTTCACTAATTGTGTGTTTTATGCCTTGTAGGAATGATTCCGAGCTATGTAGATGTTATGGAATGAATTCAAGTGATTTGGAGCTTTGAAGTCTGAGTAAAAGTTCAAGGAATTAAGCCGGGATCATGTTTGGGGGTCAACGGATGATAGTTAAAGCGAACGAAGACTCCAGTAGGCATATTGCACACTGTCTAGTAAAATCGACATAACTTTTTGCTCAGAACTCCATTTGGGCTCCACAATCTATGGTTGGAACGCTAACTCAAAGGGCTACAACTTTTATGTTTTACGTTTTTCCAAATTCGGAACGGAACAAGGTGACAAATGCGCGTCAATAGCACGATCGCGCTCAGGTCGCGCTCGTCAGGCAGAACACTGGGCCACTAGCGCGAACACTAGCGCGATCGCGCTAGTCAAACCCGGGAACAGTGTCCTTTTTCACATTGGAGAAGGTATAATTGTTTGGGCCCAACCCTACTTGGTATATATACATGGAAAAACGGTATTTTGAGGGAGGAGGACGTTTTTGAGAGCAAAACACGAGCACAGAGCTGCCGTGGAGGCCGGGTTTCATCTATTCTTCCACCAAACTTAGTAATTTATATGTTTCTTTGTATGATTTGTTGTTTGGCTACCATGTCTATGTGGAGCTAAGCTTCACGTTCTAAGATTGTGGTTCTTTCATGACTATTGTTATTCGGATATTGATTTTGATTTCTTAGTTTATCATATTGGTTTATTTATTTAATCCTGCACTTAATTATTTGATTGCTTGATCACCAATTGAATTTTATCTACGAATCTTGAATTGAACTCGAAAGTGAGAATTCTAGATTGCATATAGGATTGAGTAGAGCAAGTTCTTGAACCTGGGCATCGGGGAACGGATTCGCAATTAGGATAGACATATACCTAATTGCCTTGCTTGGTTGAAATACAGGAATTATAAATGTGTTCTTGTTGATTCTAACTCCATAGACATATAGGCGTTAGGTTAGCTTGAATAGGCGAGTAAGAACTCGAGAGATTCTTATGAGCAATATTAACCCTGTCAACCAATAAACTCGATAAATTAGTTAGTCAATTCAATTGAAGAATACAATAGGAATGTTAGATAGCCCATAACCCTAGATCGTTTTCATTACATTGATATCATAAAAATCTGCTCTTCCTCTGTATAAAGTTCATTATTTATATTTCTTTATTTAATTAGTATAGAATCAAATACTTCTAGGTTTAATTCTTGTATAGATAATTAGGATAGTCTAATTTAGTTAATAGTTAAACACAAGTCCTCGTGGGTTCGACATCCGACTTTTAGTCACTTTATTACTTGACGACCGCATATACTTGCGTGTCCGTTTGGCCGCAACAAGTTTTTGGCGCCGTTGCCGGGGACTTAGAAATTAACTATTTTTCTAGATTAGACTTTTACTTGTATCTTTACAAGTTTTTTTTTCCTTCTCTTTTATTTTTATAACTATTTGATTTTTCTCTTAGTGTGTTTCTAGTTTTCTCAGCATGACATCTAGGGATGAAATATCCGGAGGTAAGGTTATTGATGAAGACGCTTGGTTGACGGAAGACTTTTATAGCCCGTCTTTTTGGGCTTGTCATCACCTGAATTTGAATATGGGAGTAAGGGTTGGTATTTGGAAGAATATTCACGATTAAGGGAATATGAGGAACGACGTTGTCTTCTAACAACGTTGGTAAATGATTGGTCTAAGGAGAGAGATGAACTTGCACATAAAATTGATAATTTTGGCTTGGCTGTACATAACTTAGATGCAGATTTAAGTGCAAAGGTTGATGCGTGTAACGCCCAACAATTTAATAATGAGTTGTGTGAAGCTGAAAAAAATCTTCTAGACCAAATTGAGGAGCTAAAACGAGAATACCAATCATTAGACCATTTTATCTTGAGGATGCCAATGTTGAGAAGAGTGATCTAGAGTCATATGAGGGAGTAGATAACATTACCTTGGGAGACTTGAGTGTGTGTAAATATAGGGATGCAGATAGTAGTAAAATTTATGTGTTAGGGCGCGTTAGACCTCATTCCAATCATTTTTCCACATTGTGTTTAGATAGGGAGATACTAATCGAGCCATCTGAGCCTATGAGGGAGTCAAAGAGTTGTTGATACCCAATTTTTTCCTATGTATTTTTCGTACCCAAAATACTTCCAAAATAGCATATTTGTGCATATATAAGCACACCCATGAGTTTTGATATTTTTTGATGATTTTTAAACCAATTTATTGCCTATTTTTATGCCATAAAATCCAATAATTATTCCCAAAATTTGTCATTTTGGTGAACGATTTATTTTATTCTCATATTTACATCAAAACATAGCTAACATGATTTTTTCATATTTTTACAAATTCATTTGGTATTTTTAAAACTAAATTGCATATAATTGCAATATTAGCCTCTTTAAAGATTCAATTGTAATTATATTTATAAAATTGACTCCAGTATTTTTAATTTGATAATTATGTATCATTAATCATTTTATCACATTTGATTTATTTTCAGAAACTATTTTGCTATTTTTTATAAATTAAAACAAGGGAAAAGTGGCTATTTAAGAGTTAGCCCTTTGCATTTCAATTTTATCCCGAAATTAACCTCAATCTTAAGCCCAAATCAGACCCAAAATTCCCTACCCAATTTCTTAATTAACCCGACCCACGGCCCGTTTATTTTTACCCGCCCGGCTCCCTTTTGATCCAGGCCGTTGATCAAAATGATCAACGGCCACATTTCCTCCTTACCATTTTAATTCCCAAACGACCCTAACCCTATCCCCATTCTCCAAATCCGCCGCCTCTGGTTCCTCTCGTCTCTCTCGAACCCTCTCAACCTCTGAAACCCTAATATCCACCTACCTCCAGAATCCATGGCTAATCTAGCCATGGACAACCTCTACCTACCATCTCCTACTCTCACACGCTTGCTCATTGAAGATTCAAGGCTAGACCTCGAAGGTCTTCATCCAGACCCTGGCCGGTTCGAGTTTCTTTGGCCGTTTCCGGCTTTGCTCCGGCGTANTCTCAGCCTCTCGAGCCTGGATTCGCCTTGCTGCTCA
>NC_032000.1:8520321-8561555 GCF_001879085.1 Nicotiana attenuata | reverse complement strand
GTATGGCTCCTCAGTGTAGAAGTGTAGAGCAGTTGCAGGAATTACTAGATAAGGGGTTCATTCGGCCCAGTGTATCACCTTGGGGTGCTCCTGTCTTGTTTGTAAAGAAGAAGGATGGTTCTATGCGTATGCGTATTGATTATCGCCAGCTGAACAAGGTGACAGTGAAGAACCATTATCCCTTGCCTCGTATTGATGACCTGTTTGACCAGTTACAGGGGGCTTGTGTTTTTTCTAAGATTGACTTGCGTTCAGGCTATCATCAGTTGAAGATTCGGGAGCCAGATATCCCGAAGACTGCCTTCAGGACTCGGTATGGTCATTACGAGTTCCTTGTTATGTCATTTGGGCTGACTAATGCCCCAGCAACCTTCATGCATCTAATGCACAGTGTTTTCCGGCCATATCTTGATTCATTCGTGATTGTTTTTATTGATGACATCCTGGTATACTCCCGGAGTTGGGAGGATCATGAGCAGCACCTGAGGACAGTGCTCCAGACCTTGAGAGAAAAGAAGTTGTATGCTAGGTTCTCGAAATGTGAGTTTTGGTTAGATTCTGTGGCGTTCATGGGTCACGTGGTCTCGAGAGAGGGTATTCAGGTGGATCCGAAGAAAGTGGAGGCCATGCAGAGTTGGCCTAGACCATCCTCAGCTACAAAGATCCGCAGTTTTCTTGGCTTGGCATGTTATTGCCGTCGATTTGTTCAGGGGTTTTCATCTATTGCAGCACCTATGACCAGACTGACCCAGAAGGGTGCTCCGTTCCAGTGGACGGAAGAGTGCGAGGAGAGCTTTCAGAAGCTCAAGAAAGCCTTGACTACAGCCCTAGTTTGGATATTGCCTACCGGTTCGGGGTCTTATACTATCTATTGTGATGCCTCGAGAGTTGGCCTTGGAGCGGTATTGATGCAGGACGGTAAGGTGATTGCCTACGCGTCCAGACAGTTGAAGATACATGAGAAGAATTATCCTGTCCATGTCTTGAGTTAGCTGCCATTGTTCATGCCTTGAAGATTTGGCGTCATTATTTGTACGGCGTGCCTTGTGAGATATATACTGATCACCGGAGTTTGCAGCATCTGTTCAAGCAGAAGGACCTTAATTTTTGTAAGAGGAGATGGCTAGAGCTGCTGAAGGATTATGACATCACTATCTTGTATCACCCGGGCAAGGCCAATGTGGTGGCCGATGCTTTAAGCCGCCGGGCAGAGAGTTTGGGGAGTTTGGCTTATTTACCAGCAGCAGAAAGGCCTATGGCGATGGATGTTCAGGACTTAGCCAGCCAGTTTGTGAGATTGGATCTTCCGGAGCCCAGTCGGGTTCTAGCTTGTGTGGTCTCTCGGTCTTCCTTGTTTGATCCGGGAGCGTCAGTATGATGACCCTCATTTGCTTGTCCTCAAGGACAAAGTGTTGCATGGCGATGCTCGAGAGGTGACTTTAGGTGATGACGGAGTATTGAGGATGCAGGGTCGAGTTTATGTACCTAATGTTGATGGGCTTCGGGAGTTGATTCTAGAGGAGGCCCATAGTTCGCGGTATTCCGTTCATCCGGGTGCCGCGAAGATGTATCAGGATTTGAGGCAGCACTACTGGTGGAGGCGGATGAAGAAGGATATAGTTGGGTTTGTAGCTCGGTGCCTTAATTGTCAGCAAGTGAAGTATGAGCACCAGAAACCGGGTGGATTGCTTCAGCAGATAGAGATTCCGGAGTGGAAGTGGGAGCGGATCACCATGGACTTCGTATCTGGGCTCCCACGGACTTTGAAGAAGTTCGATGCCATTTGGGTTATTGTGGATCGGCTGACCAAGTCCGCGCATTTCATCCCTGTGTGTACTACCTATTCCTCGGAGCGGTTGGCGGAGATTTATATCCGGGAGATTGTCCGTCTGCATGGTATTCCAGTTTCCATCATTTCAGACAGAGGTACTCAGTTCACATCGCGATTTTGGAGAGCCGTACAGCAGGAGTTGGGTACTCGGGTGGTGTTGAGCACAGCATTTCACCCTCAGACGGACGGACAGTCCGAGCGCACTATTCAGATTCTTGAGGATATGCTCCATGCGTGTGTGATTGAGTTTGGGGGTTCTTGGGATCAGTTCTTGCCATTGGCGGAGTTTGCCTACAACAACAGCTATCGGTCCAGCATTCAGATGGCACCGTATGAGGCCTTATATGGTAGGCGATGTTGATCTCCGGTGGGTTGGTTCGAGCCAGGTGAGGCTAGGTTATTGGGCACAGACTTGGTTCAGAATGCCTTGGAGAGAGTCAAGGTGATTCAGGACAGACTCCGTACAGCGCAGTCCAGACATAAGAGTTACGCGGACCGGAAGGCTCGTGATGTTTCCTACATGGTTGGAGAGCGGGTTCTGCTTCGGGTTTCGCCTATGAAGGGCGTTAAGAGATTTGGGAAGAAGGGGAAGTTGAGCTCGAGGTTTATTGGTCCTTTTGAGATATTGAGGCATGTTGGGGAGGTTGCTTACGAGCTTGCCTTACCTCCCAGCTTGGCAGGAGTTCATCCGGTATTTCATGTTTCGATGCTCCAGAGGTATCACGGCGATCCGTCGCACGTGTTAGATTTCAGCTCAGTCCAGTTGGAAAAGGATCTATCTTATGTTGAGGAGCCAGTGGCAATACTGGACAAGCAGGTTAGGAAGTTGAGGTCAAAGAACATTGCATCAGTGAAGGTTCAGTGACGGGGTCAGCCAGTCGAGGAGGCGACCTGGGAGACCGAGCAGGATATGCGTAGCCAGTACCCTCATCTTTTCACTACTTCAGGTATGTCTTTGTGCTCATTCGAGGACGAACGAATGTTTAAGTGTGGGAGGATGTAACGACCCGGCCGGTCATTTTTTTTAGAATTTACGCTCCGATCCCCTATTTACTGCTTTCCCCGTGTTTATCTCTACTATTTTGAATTGCCGGGATGGTCGGTTTTGAATTTCGAAGAGTTTTGGGACACTTAGTCGCTAAATAAAAGCTTAAGTGTTGGAAAGTTGACCGTAGTCGAAACAGTGTGAAGACGGCCTCGAAATAGAAATCCGATAGTTACGTTAGCTCCGTTGGGTGATTTCGGGTTTAGGGGCATGGTCGGATTGTGTTTTGGAGGTCCGTAGCTAATTTAGGCTTGAAATGCCGAAAGTTAGATTTTTGAAGTTTCCGGTTCGATAGTGAGATTTTGATCCGAGGTTGGAATGGAATTCCGAAAGTTGGAGTAGCTTCGTAGTGTTGAATGTGACGTGTGTGCAAAATTCCAGGTCATTCGGACGAGATTTGATAGACTTTTTGATCAAAAGCGTATTTTGGGAAATTTGGAGTTCTTAGGCTTGAATCCATGGTTAATTTGAGGTTTCGATGTTGTTTTAGGTATTTTAAGAATTGGTACAAGTTTGGATAGTGGTATTAGACTTGTTGGTGCCTTTGGTTGAGGTCCCAGGGGCCTCGGGATGATTTCGGATGGTTGTCGGGGAGTTTGAGGGGTGTGAGCAGCTGCTGAACTTTGTTGCTTCTGGTATTTCTGCACCTGCGGTTTGGGGACTGCAGGTGCGATGCCACACGTGCGGAAGAGGAGCCGCAGAAGCGAAAAATGGGGAACATCATCAGGAACCACAGATGCGGTATATTTTCCGCAGAAGCGGTACCGCACCTGCGGGTGAGGGGCCGCATATGCGGAATCCGGGCGTTTAAGTGATGGGTTGCAGGTGCGATTTTTGGTCCGCAAATGCGGGACCGCAGAAGCGGTCCCAAGGCCACAGATGTGGAAACTGCTGGACAGTTGATTTAAAAGGGGTTCCGCGACCTTGGGGTTATTTCTACCATTTTTATCTCGGCTTAGGAGCTTTTTGGGCGGTTTGAAGGAGGGGTTTCAAGGGAACTTCAGTGAGGTAAGGAATTTGGACTTAAAACTCGTTCCTATGTCATTATTTCACGGATTAGAGCTAGAAATTATGGAAATTTAGGGTGAAAATTTGGGAAACTAGGGCTTAGTATTGGAGACCTTTGATTGAGGATTTGATAAACCATTTAGAGGTCCGATTTTTGTAATTTTGGTATGAAGGAACTCGTGAGAGTGTGAGGATTCCCCCTTAGGATTGATATTGTGATAATTGAAATGCCTTGTACGTGAGGTGACGAGCGCGTACTTGTGCTAATTGGTGGAAATCCGATTTTCATTTCATTAAAAATAGCCTTGAATTGTGTTCTTCCTTTCTTGCTTACACTACTTGAAAATTTAGCCTGCTGTTAGTCTAGAGAAGCATGTCTACTTGACTAAATTGTTCTATTTGACTTAACTGTCTTATTTGCAATAAGTGAAGCATGCTAGGTTAGAATTATCTGCCTGACTTTGGTATGAAATTGATTGAATTGAGTTCTTGTTGCTGCTGTGTATTTACTTTGGGTCTACGCGACGGTATCCCGGGAGCTCCCCTGTATGTTTACTTTGGGACTACGGAATTTCATTCCGGGAGATCCCGCTGCACTTTTACATTGGAACTACGGGATTGCACCCGGTAGATTCCCGCGCATTTACGAGTTGGACTATGGGACTGCATCCGGGAGATCCACTGGATATGATATTTATATTTGGGGACTACAGGACGGTATCCTGGGAGATCCCCGATTGTTATCTCAGAGCTGAATTGTATTCTCTTTCTGTGTTTTACTTGCTTCTGTAATAGTTGTTGTTGTCCTTCATATCATGTGTTACTTATTTACACTGTTAAACCTTATATCTTATTTAACCTCAGTAGGGCCCTGACCTTCCTCGTCACTACCCAACCAAGGTTAGGCTTGCCACTTACTGAGTACCGCTATGGTGTACTCATGCCCTTCCTGCGCATGTTTTTCATGTGCAGAGTACTTCGACTCAGTCCTACCACCCCTGAGTCGAGGCGACTACTATAGCGACTTCGGGGTATATCTGCCGCGTCCGCAGACCGAGGAGTCTCTTTCTATTCTTGCTGTTTAGTATTAGCCCTTCTGTATTTCAGTTCTTGTTAGACATTCTGGAGTTAGAGCTATGTAGTACTTCTTAGCTTGTGATTTATGGGTTTCCGGGTCTTGGATTTTATGTGTTAGTTTTGAGAGTTAAATATTGTGTATGCCGAGCGGCACCTTTAAAAGCTGTTTATTTCCTTTATTTCTGTTTTAAATTATTTTACTTCCGCAAATTTTGGTTTCTTTTCCACAATTTAGGCTTACCTAGTCGTAGAGACTAGGTGTCGTCACGATGGTTCACGGAGGGTGAACCGGGGTCGTGACAACAGTTGAATAGACCATGATTTGCGCTATTTACGTTACTGTATTCACAAATACATATCGTTAATACAGTCGAATACAATAATTGTCTAGCTGGAATCCCCTATTCCACGCCGAGTTTTGCTACTGTATTCTCATGAATACAATAGCTTAAATACATCGAATACACTCTGAAAAAAATTGAAAACATAGCTATAGGAAGTAATATAGTAAATGATAGCTACAACTAGCTAATAACCACTAAACAATAGTGATTTGTGAAAATTTCTCTTACCACTTCAAAGCTCCCAACTTAACAAGCCCAAGTACATAACACAGCGTGACCTTCATTATAGACACCCCAAATGTAACGAAAAATTGGCATCCTATAACAACATATAATAGGAATTAGAAATTTTTTAGCCTTATATTAGGTTTGGCAATGATAGCCCCAAACAAATGGCATTATATAGCCAAATCCTAAAAAAACTACTCTCTTATATATTCTCTCTAAAAAAAAACTACTCGCTTATTTCGGCTTCCCTCCCCTTTCTCTCCTTGTATTTCTTCTTCTATCTCTTCTCTTTCACTCTCATGGTTTAGCAAAAATTCTTGTAATTTATGCAAAAAAATCAGTTGGATGAAAAGGTAAGGTTGATCTCGCATCAGAGAAAATCAGAAGCAAAAACTAAGAGAGAAAAAATAAATTTCAATTTTTTTTCTTCTCTCTTCTTTCTTTTTGGTTGGATTGAACGAGTGGGTGTGATTAAGATTAGTTAAAAATGCCTAAACAAGGCTATATACAAATTTGAGCAAGATTAGAAGTAATTTAGACTGATTTTAGGTTAAAAAAATTACACCTAAAATCCAACTGCGACATGTGTATATCATGTTGTATATCGAGTACATCAGTGTATATCACACACATGTTTTTAAGGACGTTTGTCTATATCACTTTGTATATCGTGTATACAAAACAATGTTTTTATGGATGCCCATATATATCACTTTGTATATCGTATATATAACATAAATTTTCATGGATACACACAGATACATATGATATACATGAGATATCACTGATGTACATAGAGATATACACGGGATACAATAGGGGATACACATGTGGAGCCATCTTGAACTTGAGTTTTCAATCTGAAATGTGTTATACAATGAAGGAAAATAAAATTTTAATATACTCTTTTGATGTACACATTATTATTATGTAATACACTGTGATATACAAATAATATAATTATTAATGCGTTATATATATATATTTGGATATACTGATAAAAAAACTAGAAAAATAACTAAAAAAAATTTGGAAGGTTTTTCGGATATTACTGAAGGAAATGGAACCTAATTTCTAGGATGATGGTTGCTATGAGAGAAGAGAGAGGAGATTTTAAATATTTTTGCTATTTTTAAGGAAAATAATTTTGATGGGGCTTATTTCTAGGATAGTGGTTGAACCATTAGAAGAGAGAGAATAACTTTAGGCTACCATATGCCAAATTCTAAAACGTTGGCTTTTATATGTCAATTGTTGGACCTAGTTGTCATGTCATGCTAAACATATGGTCAATTGCGATGTCGAAAATCAAATGACGCTTATTTACATGAGATGCTAATCCCGAATTAACATAATCTGAATGTCTGCTTGGAGATGCTTTAGTAAAGAGAATATAAATGGAATAGAATTTTAAATATTTAAAACACAAGTATCGTACTAATTTTTGTTCGATCTTCTGACCATGCAATTGTGTGCAGTAAGAAACTTTCTTTTAGCCTGATTGACTAAAACCACATACCAAAAAAAATTTAAAACATTTTTTTCATAACGATTTTGCTATTTAAAAATAAAAGAAACTGAAATATCAAAGCCGAACACAATATCAATTGGATCAAAACTATGATCTTGGACCAGTTCTTGTGGGTTGAGCCCAATCAGCTCTTCTAAATTGATGCACCTGCTACCAAAAATCCGGTAGAAATTCAAAAATAGCTAGATTTACCACTGGTCGTTGAAAAATAGCCAAGTTTCAAAAGTCATCGAAATTTAGCCACTTTAAATCTGAGCGAAAACACTGTTCAAAATCCGGAAAAATACGCCCGCAAATTTTACGGGAGTTCCAGCATAAGTATGCTTGAACTCCCGTAAATTTTACAGGAGTTCCAGGATAACTATGCTGGAACTCCCGCAAATTTTACGGGAGTTCAAGCATAATTATGCTGGAACTCCCGCAAATTTTACGGGAGTTCCAGCAAGTATAATTGTCCAGTATAATATACTGGAGTTTGGAGCACTGGTGCTCCAGTCTCCCGCAAATTTTACAGGAGTTAGCAAAGTATACCGGTCCAGCATAATATGCTGGAGTTCGTACACAAATGCACCAGAACTCCCGTATATTATACTGGACCGGTCCCTGTTGCAGCAAAATAGTGGCTATTTTTCATTGACTTGATAAACGCTGGCTATTTTTCATTGACCAGTGTGAAAACTGGCTATACCATGATATTTTAACCAAAAATCCTGCAAGGTCTTTGTTGCGAAATAAAGAAAGGTAGAAAGAATTTAATAAGAGCATGTTTGGAAAGCCACCTAGGAATTGAATTTGAGTGTAATTGGGTGTAATTATACAGTTTGGCATATTTGTTTGGCCAAGTAATTACT
The DNA here is from genome assembly GCF_001879085.1 of Nicotiana attenuata. Lineage (NCBI taxonomy): Eukaryota > Viridiplantae > Streptophyta > Magnoliopsida > Solanales > Solanaceae > Nicotiana > Nicotiana attenuata. The sequence goes on along the minus strand of NC_032000.1, from coordinate 8,553,640 downwards.
TGGTCAGCATTTAATTTGGTGTAATTGGAGGGGTGTAATTACACTCTCCAATTCTCAAGGGGAGGTGAGAATTGGTGGTAATTACACTGTGCAATTACAAGGTTGCTTTTTAGTTTCTTGCTTTTTTATTTTTATTTTTATTTATTTTCTTTATAACTTTTTACTTCTATTATTTTACTTTTTAAATTTTATTTTTACCACTTAATTTCTTTTGAAAATTTAAAATATATTTTTCTTTGTACATTATTTATCTTTTATTTCTCTACCTTCACTTCTTGTGATTCCGTGTAATTGCTTATATTTTATTTTTTATTTATTTTATTATTCTATTTTTTATAATTACACCTCCTAATATTAGAAATAATGAGTCATTAACAAACTTGGCATATAATGAGTGATGCAATTAAAGTGAAATTTCGTTGTTGAATGTGGTTATAAACTTACTGTGTTTTCTAATCTTAAGTTGTAGTGGAACTTACTATTATTATGTTGGAATTTATCATATTTTTTGGATTTTGAAATTGTGTTATTTCATGGTTCCAATTTACTTGTTTTAGTAGTATTGGCTCACATTGCATGTTGTTCATTTTTTAGTTAGAATTGATAGATTAGTTTTGTCAAACATTTGAATAATGTTATGATATTATATTTATAAATATTAATTTATTTTACCAAACATAAATTCCATGATGTTCTTACAAAACGTATGTTTTTAGTTTATGTAAGTATCTAAACTAAATATTATTAATTTGAAATATATATATAAATTACTTATACAATATTAGTTATAAATATATGATTACTAATTAATGCATATTCACGAAAAAATATATATCTTAAATACCAAATATATTATCATTTATACTTATAAAAATTTATAGGCACATATTTATTATATTAACTTTTAAATTTTGATAATTACTTCATTTAAAATTTAATTTGACTGTGTAATTACATTTGTGCAACCAAACAGTAAACTTGTAATTACACTGTAATTACACAATGACAAACAAACAGATCGTCTTAATTATACAATTGTGTAATTACTAGGCTGTGTAATCACTACCCTAATAATTACACCAATTCCAATTATCAGGTGGCTGTCCAAACAGACCCTAAATGTACATAATATATTACTAAATTTTGCAAAGTTGAACCTAATTGAGATATTTATTGAGAAGTTTACCATATCCATGCTCAGTTAAGTCTCTTTATTTCTAGGGTTATGGGATCTTGACATGAATGTTAAAGTTTGACATTTTTTTGATAAATTAGTTTATCTTGTTTATTCAACCTTCACCCTAGTTATTTGATCATCAATTGAAACTTATTCATGAGTCTTGATTTGAACTTGGAAAAAAGATTTTTTTGATTGTAATAAGATTGAATAGATCAAGCTCATAACCTAGGCATTAGAAAATTAATTTGTAAATAAGGATAGAAAGATACTGTATTGGGGAAAATAAATATTACATGCGGAATTAATTATGTGGCTGACATGGCAAGACATGTGGATCATTAGAAAAGCGACAACTGGAGGAAACCACTTAAAGAGATACGAGTCTTAATAGGTACGGGCAAGACGTCTAAAAGACAAGAAGAAACGGCCGCCTGAGTCTCTTCATAATTTGAAGAGATATCGACAGAATGAACCAAGGCAGCAAAAAATACAGATTCGTTAGCCTTCAATTTATGAGCATACGTTACAAGATCTTCATGAAATAGTTACGATTGCCAATTATAACATTTTATTAATATCATTAATTGCTCATTGTGACATGATTGAAAGCAGGAAGAAACGTTGTACTTAGAAAAAGCTATAAAAGGGAGAAAAAGAATATTTGTATGGACACACTGATTATTATTATAATATACTTATTTACATTGCTTTATATTGCTTACTCGGCTACTACGTAGTCTAATTTTTCCTTTCTCGTTATTCAATTATTTCTTTATTTGATTATCAGTAACCCGAGTTCTTCTAAAAATAAGCTTTGATCGAACTATTTTCTAGTTAAAGAAATTGGTTCCGTTACCGGGAATCAGATAATCTTTTCACTTTCCAAATCCATTCTTCTGCCAAAAAAATCATGTCGAACGTTAACGACAACAACCAACAAAACCTACAAAACTAACAAAATCAGCAACAACAATTGAATCAGCAAAATTAACAAGGAGATGAAACTCCAATCTCCTCACCACGAAACTCTCCTCGACAGTCTCGAGAAGGGACACCTGATAGATCTGAATCGCATATGAATGACCAGCGTGGGGAGGATCAAGATATCGATGCAGCATTAAACAATTAATTGTAGAACATGTCAGCAATGCTCTTCAAGCTTTTGTTAGTGGGTTGCCAACCGTACCACCAACTCCACCTCCAAACAACACCAACCATAGAGAATCCGCGCTCGGGACTCGTTAACTCAGGCAGCGGAGGAACTCCCAGCGAATCTCGTGATGGAGGGTCAGGTAACCCAGTTAATTCTGATTTATAAAGTTTAGTACTAACTTTGCAGAAACAACTCAAGGAGCAGAGCGATCGAACAGAGCAGATACCTGGAGTTCCGCCTGTAACCAAGGGAATAGATATGGAAAAATACTCTCAACAACCTTGGAAGCCAAGTGCCGCTCATTTGCCAATTCCAAAGAAATTTAAGATGCCCGATATCCCAAAGTACGAGGAACAACTGATCCACGGGATCACGTAACTGCATTTACAACCGGCGTAAAGGGCAATGACTTGACCAAGCAAGAAATTGAATCACTGTTGGTCAAAAAATTTGGAGAAACACTCACAAAAGGAGCGCTAACATGGTATTCTCTTTTACCTGAAAATTCTATTGATTCTTTTTCTAAGCTTGCAGATTCATTTATAAAAGCACACTCGGGAGCTCAAAAAGTTAAAAAAAGAATGGAGGACATTTTCAAAATAAAACAAGGTGATGCGGAGTTGCTCGGGGAGTTCGTAGACAGATTCCAACGTGAAAGGATGATGTTGCCTCGTGTACCCGATAACTGGGCGACTATGGCTTTTGCCAGTAACCTGAATGAAAAAAGCTCGGAGGCCACGAGGAGACTCAAAGAAAGCTTATGAGAATTTCTTGCGACCACTTGGAATGATGTTTACAATAGATAAAGCACAAAGTTTCGAATAGAAGAAGATACCATTACTCAATCTCAAAAAGATGAAAGTATAAGCTCAAGGCGGGCGTAAATTGAAAAGAAGGTCCGGTAAAAACAAGTACGAACCCTATATGGGACCAACAGGAAGGGATTCACGTTGAACACAGGAAAATCCACGGTATAACCCTAGATCAAGGGATAGAGAATCAGGTTCGTCGTCAAGGTACGGGAAGGATCGAAACATGCGAGACACCCGGGATGACGACAGAAGTTCAAAAGCAAAAATTGGTAGTTAAAGGTTTTATGTTAGCACATCTGAGTTGGTGGCTGTTTTAAGAGGCATGGGAGATAAGGTACGATGGCCAAAAGAAATGAGATCGAACCCAAACAGGATAAATCCCAATTTTTGGTGCGAGTTTCACAACGATCACGGTCACAAAACGGCATATTGCAGATTGTTACAAGGTGAAATAGAGCATCTATTAAAACAAGGTTACTTAACTGAATTATTTAGTGAAAAAGGAAAGCAGACATATATGAAGAATAGGCAAGAACCGCCGAAACCTCCATCACCAAAAAGAACAGTTAATGTCATAAGTGGAGGGGAGGAGATCAATGGCGTAACATACACGGTAGGTGTCAAAAATCACAATCACCCACGGGAAGAGATTTTGTCAAGTTTTGGAAGAAGATAGTATAACATTTGATGATGGTGATGTAGATGGCGTGCTGACCCCACACAATGATGCATTGGTAATATCTTTACTTGTACATGATACTAATGTAAAGCGAGTTTTGATTGATCCAGGTAGTTCCGTAAATATCATTCTGTTAAGAGTGGTAAATGAGATGCAAGCTAATGATAAAGTGGTACCCAAAGCACGGACCTTGTCTGGTTTTGACAACTCGAGCGTCGTAACAAAAGGGGAGATAATACTCGCCACATTTGCAGAAGGAGTAGTCAAAGACACCAAATTTCAAGTGGTAGAAATGGATATGGCTTACAATATGATTCTTGGCAGACCATGGATTCACGAAATGGATGTTGTTCTGTCCACCCTACATCAAGTTATCAAGTTTCCTTCACAATGGGGAATACGACAAATTCGTGGTGACCAACAGGCTTCTCGAAGCATTAACTCAGTGGCAGACTCAAGCGCAAAAAGTGATGAGAAATAGCAATTACAGAATTTAATTGAGGATTTGGCAACGCGAGCCTCAACTGCAGACGGACAAACAAATGTAGACTCAAGGCCCGATACTATTCAAGAACCAGAGGAAAATGAAAACATCAAAACAACAGTCGAGGAACTGGAAGCTATGGTGTTGTTTATACATTGGCCAAACAGAAAAATCTACATTGGAGCCAACCTCAGCCCGGAGATGAAAAGTAAGTTGATTGAATTTTTAAAAGCTAATGCAGATTGCTTTTCTTGGTCGCATTCAGATATGACAGGTATACCACCAGAGGTAATAACCCATAAGCTGAATGAAGATCCAACATATCCACCTGTCAAACAAAAGAAGAGGAAGCAAGGGTCATTCAAAAATTATGTGATTCAGGATGAAGTACAAAAGCTCTTAAAAATCGGGTCCATCCGCGAGGTAAAATATCCTGATTGGTTAGCTAATACTATAGTAGTGCCAAAAAAGAATGGATAAGTGGCGAGTTTGTGTAGACTATACTGATTTAAATAAAGCTTGCCCTAAAGATTCTTTTCCATTACTGCACATAAATCAACTAATTGACGCTACTGCAGGACATGAGCTATTAAGATTTTTAGATGCATATTCAGGATATAACCAGATAAAGATGGATCCTCTAGATGAGGAAAAAACTTCCTTTATTACAGACAGGGGGACTTACTGTTATAAAGTTATGCTGTTTGGTCTAAAGAATGCTGGTGCCACGTATCAGAGGCTAGTGACCAAGATGTTTCAAGAACATTTAGGGAAAACCATGGAGGTTTACATAGATGACATGGTAGTCAAATCACAACAAGCAGGGGATCATATTCAACACCTGTCAAACACATTTCAGATTCTCCGCAAATTCAACATGAAGGTAAATCCTGAGAAATGTGCATTTGGCGTGTCGTCTGGTAAGTTCTTGGCGATTCCTTGTTTCTAACCGTGGCGTTGAAGTAAATACTGCGCAGATTATGGCTATTGAAGAAATATCAGATATACTCACGAGCAAAAAAGAAGTGCAGAGGTTAACAGGCAGAATAGCAGCGTTGGGAAGATTTATTTCCAAATCATCGGAAAAATGCTTTAAGTTCTTTTCAGCCTTGAAAAAACAAAGTCAATTTGAGTGGTCTGAAGAATGTCAACAAGCACTCAAAAATTAAAAAACATATTTGTCAAACCTACCATTGTTAGCCAAACCAAAGGACGGGGAAAAATTACTCCTCTACCTCGCTGTTTCAGAAGTGGCGGTAAGTGCTGTATTAGTTCGAGAGGATCAAGGTAAACAATATCCCATTTATTATGTTAGTATGTCTTTATTGGATGTTGAAACTCGATATCCTTATTTAGAAAAACTTGCACTAGCACTGATTATGGCATCTAGAAAATTAAGGCCTTATTTTCAATGTCGTCCTATCTCTGTAGTAACTGCCTACCCTTTACGTAATATATTGCATAAACAAGAGTTATCAGCTAGGTTAGCTAAATGGGCTATAGAACTGAGTGAATATGACATCACATATCAACCTAGAACTGCAATAAAGTCACAGGTTTTAGCAAATTTTGTGGCAGATTTTAGCCCAGGGATAATAGCAGAAACAGAAAAGAACTGCAGGTATTTAATGGGTCTAATCCAGGGACTTGGACCCTATTTATCGATGGTTCTTCAAATGTAAAAGGAGAGGGTCTGGGCATTGTCCTGATCTCACCCACGGGAGAGACTATACGACAAGCCATAAAATGCCATCCTATTACTAATAATGAAGCGGAATATGAAGCTGTGATTGCAAGTCTAGAATTGGCACGACAGCTCGGAATAGAGCAGGTTATAATAAAAAGCGACTCACAACTTGTAGTTAACCAAATGCAGGGGACTTACGTAGCTAGAGAAGCAAGGATGCAGCAATATCTGGAAATGGCACGGGACTTGATTAGGCAATTCCAAACTTGGAAAATTGTTCAAATTCCAAGAGAAGAAAATGCCGAGGCAAACGCCTTAGCTAATCTTGCATCCGCTGCAGAAGTAACAAATGAAAAGAATGCTTCTGTGATTCATTTGTTTCATTCAGCACTCGACCAAGATAAAAACACGGTAAATTTAAATAATTTAACTTGGGATTGGAGAAACGAGATTGTCAATTTTTTACAGTACGGAACATTACCTGAAGACAAGAAAAAAGCTCAGGCACTTCGTCGAAAGGCTGCTCGTTATTGTTTAGATCGGGGCAATCTATATCGAAAAATGTTCGGTGGCCCTCTGACAAGGTGTCTCAGACCTTCTCAAACGGAATATGTGATGAGGGACATTGTGAAAATCACGCCGGAGAAAGATATTTGGTAAAAACTTTAATTAGAGTAGGGTATTAGAGGCCAAAAATGGAAGAAGAAGCAGAAAATTTTGTGGCTAAATGCGACAAATGCCAAAGATATGGTAATAATATGCATCGACCAGCAGAATTGTTACATCCGGTTGTTGCACCATGGCCTTTTATGAAGTGGGGGATGGATATCGTGGCTCCACTACCACAAGCCAAAGGCAAGGTACGATTTCTACTAGTGCTCACTGATTATTTTACTAAGTGGGTAGAAGCAGGTGCCTTTAAACAGGTACGAGAAAAAGAGGTCAGAGACTTTATTTGGCGAAACATTATATGTCGCTTTGGAGTTCCGAAAGAGATCGTGTGCGATAATGGCCCGCAGTTCATAGGTGCACAGATTATAGAATTATTTCAAAGTTGGCAAATTTAAAGGATTACTTCGACACCTTATCATCCAGTGGCTAATGGACAAGCTGAATCAACAAATAAAGTTATTATAAATAACTTGAAGAAAAGACTAGAATAGTCCAAAGGCAATTGGCCAGAGGTGTTACCTGGAGTCTTGTGGGCATATTGAACAACAGCAAAAACGAGTACAGGAGAGACACCATTCCCGTTTGTATACGGTGCTGAAGCTTTAATTCCAGTTGAAATAGGGGAGCCAAGTAAGAGATATGCACAAGCAACCGAAGAGTCAAATGAAGAACAGATACGGGTAAATCTTGATTTGCTTGAAGAAAGGAGAGAAACAGCTTTGATAAGGATGGCTGCGCAAAAGCAAGTTATCGAGCGATATTACAATTGGAAAGCTCGTCTCATATATGTCGCGCCCCCTTTTTTCCTTCCCTTTTTTGACGAGGAGAGAGGTCCGGGTTTCGACATTCACGGGGTGTAATGACTCATTTCCTTTTGGGAATTGGGTATTTGAAGAGTCGCCACCTAACGGATTATGGTGCATTAGGGCACCTAGAGCGATTAACTCTTGGGTTGGTTTGCATTACCAGAGATTAGGGTAAGGGCTCGAAATAACCTCGAGGGGAAGGTGTTAGGCACCCCTCTTGGTCCATATTTGTGGGTCCCGGCCGAACTTATATTCACAAATCAGTCCATTACAAGTAAATGGTTGAATCAATTAGGTTGCAAGTAAAGCACATTAGAGTGACTCAAGTAGTAAGATAAAGTTTTGAACAAGTTGTAAAACAAAGTTTTAAAGAAAGGATTTGGTAAAGAGGGGTCCTAGGTTGGTTATCCTATAGGATCACATCAGTACAATGCCCGGTAATCACTCCTTGGAAAGGAGCTACGCGTGGCATTAGCGCACCGGTCATCATATCCATATCTACCCTTCCCATCCCCTTATTGGTCATGCAAAGCGAGTGTTTGGTCAACGATTCCTCTTGCGTGCTGCTACCCGTCCCTTCTTAATGGTCCTGGAGGGAGTTAGGACCTCTACCTATAGGTGGTTCTAGACATACCCCTAAGGCAACAGTCAAAAGCATATAGGACTTCCACACATAATGGGAGCAATTTAAAAGGCTCAGAGTTTCCTCCTCAATCAAACACGTAAGCAGCACGACTCAAGCAGAGTTAAGGTCTTTTATTAGACAACGTCCTAAAGCAGGATATCTAAGTGAATATGTAGAAACAAACAAACCCTTTTTTAGGTTCAGAAATTGTACCCTAGCAGTTGCCTAAGGACTCCTTTTAAAGCCTTTTAGGATCAGAAAACGTTAAGCAATAGAGACAGTTTCGGAGAATGCAATTTTGAAAACGCCCTGGAGGCCTGCCTATGCGCAGGATACTGACATCTATATTAATGCAGAAACAAACAGATTTTTGAAATAGACTCCGTTAATACTTATAGGCATGATATCTAATGAGATTGGGGCAGTTTTGAAGAACTTATACCAGAAAGTGCTTAATACTTAATAAGACCAATATAAAACGAACCAGGCGTGACCAAGTGACTTATTAGACTAAATCCGACTGACAGACAGAATTGCGAGCAGAATTCCCTATAGGCATGATGTCTAGGTGTATTACTGATTTTAGTCGATTTGCTAATGTGCCAACATACAGAAGCACTCCTTATAACTATATTTGAATTAAGTCCTATAGGCATGGTATCATTATTAAACAGATTTTAAGACATGATTTCTTGGAACCTATATGCATGGTTTCTGAAACATGACAGAATGTAAAACCTTATAGACATGATTTCTACTTGACGAGTAAACAAACTTAAAGGTGAAGTCCTATGGACATGATTTCTATTTGGCAAAGCAATCAGATTCAAAGAGTAAAGTCCTAAGAGCATGTTTTCTATTTAGAACAAACAAACTCGAAAAGGTAAAGTCCTAATAGCAGAAATTTCTACCCGTATTACCCCAGAAAATATGTATCTATACACCCCTTTTCACTAAATACCCCAATATCTGTTTACAAATTATTACAGACCAATTAATGAATTACATAAATGAAAACAGAAAATCAAGAAGCTATTCTATAAGGAGCCTTCAATTAGGCCCAGGTTTCCCAAAGCCTCCAATGGTCTCATATGCCTCAGTTCCATAGACAAAATCATAGTCTTGGTGCATCAAAGTTCCCTAAGGATCTCAAGGATCCCGGGCAGTGCTTACACCTAGACATAGCAACCAAGAATCGAACAAGTGCAGTGTGGAAAGGCCAGCCTCAGTATGCCAGAGTTCAGAGAGTTCTCAAAGGATCCCAAGGCAGTACACATACTAGAGGGGACAGAACTTATTGACTAGGAGTAGAGTGAGAAGTGATGGACACAAGTTGAAAAGGGTTTAGTAAGAAACTGTGACTAACAAAAGCCTTTCTTGAAATCAATTTAGTAGAGATTGTTTTAAAAAAAAGATTGAAATAGTTAATAGGGTCCAAACCAGCTAGTTTACAGAACCAAGTAAATTCAAGAGTCACACACAGGGGTCAAGGGGTTTGGGACACATAGAACAATTGGTTGCAAACACAGAACCCATCAAGGTCTAGGATTGGTTCAGATATGCTCAGAATTAGCTGACACTGACATAGTCACAAAACCAGGCATGAAGAACACAACCACATAGAGGGGTGATAGGGACTTGGGATCCATGGGATATAGTATGGTAAATATACGACAAGTAAGAGAAAACTGGTAAGACGTGCTCAGAAACACACATAAAGGGAATATACTAATCTAAAGGGAAGGGTGGAAGACATGATAACTGCTAGTAATGAGTTCTTAACTACAAGTTTCACAACAGAACCACAAATAGAAGCAAACCAGAAACAAGAAGAACTGAAACAATAAGAGAATCATGTTGTTGTTGGAACTTTGAATGGAAACTAGGACATACCAGTGAAGAGTAGAGTAAGCAGAATGAAAAGAACAAGAGAGCACAAATGGTTAGCCTTGGCTTGCAGCCGGCTAGCAATAGCAAATAGCACAATAGAGAGAGCAGAGATTTTTAAAGTATGAGAGATAGTTTTGAACCCAAGTGTTCGTGTGTTGTGCTAACGAAAGACTAGAGTATTTATAGTTTGAAAAAAGGTAGTAAATAAGGTAAAAATCATAGTAGTGCCATAATTGAGGAACTCAGAATCAATAAATTAGAAAATCAAGGCAAGTACTCCCTTAATTAAGGGAACTAATTCAAACGGTAAAAACCAGTAGCATATAAGGCAAGAAGAAGAAATCAGTACAGGACTAATAAGGAAAGAATCAAAACTCAGTAAGCATAGGGTAGCCAATTAAGACTAAGTTCAGAAAACTCCGATTAAGGAATGATTCAGTAAAAATAAAGTACTACAGCAAATAAGGTAATGGAATTAGTCAATTTAAACAAACGAGTAGAATTTTAGGGTTTTAAAAATCTTTCAATCATGCCATCAATTAAGGAAATCAGCATCAATCAAGAGGGAGTCATGATTCTATACTTCAACATATAAATAGAGAAGATCAAGCAGACGTAGTAAACAGGCAAGGCTAGAAATATCGACAGAAAGAGGCAAGAGATGAACACTCAAGATGAATACAATCACATAGAGGTGATATAGGTAGGTTAAAGACTCAGTAAAAACCCATTCGAAGCATGGTAATCACAGAAGCTTAACAAGAATCAAGTAGTCAGGCTAACACACAGAACCAAGACAAAGAAGATCTAAAATAAGAAATTAGGGCTTTTAATAGAGGCGAGTTGAAAAAGCAGCAAGAACATAGAATCAGTCAAGTTATGCAAGGAAAAGGCTTAAACATAAAGAAAAATCAGTTTGAACGAGTGCAGAAGAACTCTGAGAAACCCTAACTTTAAAGAAATTAAAAACGGCTTAAAGTTGATGATTTTCAAAAGAAGTTTGAGAATAGTGTAAAACATAGAAAGGAGCAGACTTAAATCGTTAAAAATAGCACAGATCTAAAAGATTCAAACAAAGTTAGGGTTTCAAAGAAAACCCAGATAGAAACGGAAGAACCTGCTATAAACATCAAAGATCGTAACAAATATGGTGTGATTTTGTCCAAAATCACACCGGAGAAGCCATGAACAACAGAAACAGAAACCCTAGATCCAAATCGGCATGGCCCAGTGCCCTTGAAGGCCTCAGAGATGATGAGCAAGGCGATGGAGGAACCATTGGAGGCTTGGGGTTGAAAGGTGATTGCTGGAGATGGCCGGAGAAAAAGGCGGCGATTGAAGGGGATTAGGGTTAGGTTGAGAGAAGAGAGGATATGAGAGAGTTTGAGGGCGGCGGAATCTCAGAAATGAGATAGGGTTAGTGGTCTTTAGGATTAAAAAAGGAAAGGGCTCGTTTGGACCGTTGATCTGGGAGATCAACGGTCAGGATTAGACCGGTAGATGGGTTCCGGGTTTGGATAGGAGTTTATAGGGCCTGGGTCGGGTTAATTGGGTAGGAATTTGGGCTAGGAGTGGGTTCAACTAGACTAAAATTGAAAGCCAAATCTGGCTATGATTTAAATAGCCAATCTTCCCTATTTTAATTTAGTAAATAATAAAGTAGTTTCTAAAAATAATCTTTCTAATACCAAAATGATTTAAAATATATAATTAATATTTTAAAAATATATGGACCAATTTTATATATATAAAATATAATTATACATTAAAATGGGCTAACATTGCGATTATATGTAATTTAGCTCGAAAAATACCAAATGTGATTATAAAAATGCATAAAAATTATATTAATTACATTTTGGTTTAAGTACAGAAATAAAATGATAAATCATCATAACAATAGTTTGGGAAATAATTATTGGGGATTTTATGAATAAAAGGGGAGAAAATAAATCAATTTAAACTCTTAAAATTATGGAAAAAAATTATTAAAACCTTGTGCATGCTTATATGTGCATATATATGCTATTTTGCATATTTAAAAATATATAGGGAAAAATTGGGTATCAACAGCTGCCCTTCTTTATCCGGGAAGGATGAAAGAGTTTTCGGGTAAAGAAATGATAGCCAATTTTGACCGGATGGGATGTTTTGAAAGATGGAGGCTGAACTCCATTTTCGAGTTGCCTACAATTCCATGGTCTTACAGGAATTAGGCCATATGTAGTTCTGGATCCATCAGCGGAGTATACCGATGAAGTCATTACAATAACGGACGCAGCATTTGGGCTGGATGAATGAACTGTCTTATGGAAGAGGTTATTTTTAATATGGTCGGGAGAACTGGGGCAGGATTGCTCTCGCTGGTATAGCCGTTGCTCGCTGGGTTACCTACAAATAGAAGCAATACAAGCGTATATGGTGCATAAATTTAAACATGATGCAAGTTCCCGTTGGACTATGAAAGTTATCTTTGGACGGTTAAGGATGACGTCCTGGGCCATGAATTGCTTGATGAGAGATTCGCAGGCCATGAGATGGTGTTCTCGGGCCATGAAGATGGTGCCTCCGAACCATGACGCCTTTGAATAATGATATGCAAATTTGAGGGATCCTCGGGCCATGGCATGGTGTCTTCTGGCTATGAGGATGTTGCCTTTAGACTATGACGCCTTTGGATAGATTGGCAATATTTCAGCCCATGATATGCAATAATATGATGTAACAAGACAAGGCTTAGTCTTGTGAAATGGAGGGCAGAGCTTAGCCCGATCGCAACCAAATGAACAGTACGAAAAGTAGAGCAGTACTTGTGCCCAGGGACAGTGTTTGGTTTCATGCAGACGGGGAGGCGAGGATTAGCCTCACGCAAATACGGAGGCAGAGATTAGCCCCATGCAAATAGGGAGTCAAGGATTAGACTCATGCAAATGGGGGAAGCAAGGATTAGCCTTATGCAGATATGGAGGCAGGGATTAGCCTCATGCAAATATGGAGGCAAGGATTAGCCTCATGGAGTCAAGGATTAGACTCATGCAAATGGGGAAGGCAAGGATTAGCCTCATGCAAATCGGGGAGGCAAGGATTAGCCTCATGCAAATATGGAGGCAAGGATTAGCCTCGTGCAAATATGGATGCAAGGTTTAGCCTCATGGAGTCAAGGATTAGACTCATGCAGATGGGAGTCAAGGATTAGACTCATGCAAGTATGGAGGCACTGATTAGCCTCATGGAGTCAAGGATTAGACTCATGCAGATGGGGAGTCAAGGATTAGACTCATGCAAGTGTGGAGGAGGGATTAGCCTCATGGAGTCAAGGATTAGACTCATGCAGATGGGGAGTCAAGGATTAGACTCATGCAAGTATGGAGGCAGGGATTAGCCTCATGCAAATATGGAGCAGCAAATAAGAGTAGCGTATGTCTTAGCTGGAGATGTATTCGATGTCTGATGGCCTAACTGATGGTGAATTATCCTTGTGTATACATGTTTTGCGAATGCTATCGTTACGTCAAATGTGCCCGCGTTCAAAGAAAAATTGTGAGTTTTGTGCGGGGAGGTTGGTTCTTGCTTCGTCTGCCGGCCTTGCTCTGCTCTGCTCTGGAAACCCCCCTTCAAGTTCCCCTAGATAGCACCTCACCGTTATGAAAATAGATTTTTCAAAAGATATGCATATATTGATAAAAAATAGAATCGTTTTGGAAGATATATCAAGTAATTTTTGATGAACTAACGAATGTGACACATTTCAAAGGCATTGCAGCTCTCTTATGTTGGAATTTTGAGGGTCCTCCTCAAAATTCTGCCCCAGTTTGGTAGATGGTCTTTGACCGTTTGCAGACGATAGGCCTTGCTGAACCCCTTTCGGAATTTTGAGAATCCTTCTCAAAATTCTGCCCCAGTTTCTTAACCGACTTCTGACTGTCTGATATGTGTTGGCGCTGGCTGGACTTACTCCGGAATTTTGAGGGTCCTCCTCAAAATTCTGCCCCAGTTTCTGATCTTGGGGGGGGGGGATGAGAATTTTATTATGATATGACCGAACCCATAAGGCTGCCTACGTATCCCCTCTTAAACGGGAATCAGGTCAAGCGTAGTTCAGTTACATCAAATGAGGAAATGCAAAGTATCTAAGCATAGTATCTCTTGACTGCGTCTGAATTGATTGGTTTTGGCCATATTTCTCCATCCATCTCTGCAAGTCTGAGTGCTCCTCCTGTCAGGACCCTGTGAACCATGTAAGGACCTTACCAGTTGGGTGAGAATTTCCCTTTGGCTTCATCTTGATACGGGAAGATTTTCTTCAATACCAGTTGCCCTGGTGCGAACTGTCTTGGTTTGACCCTTTTGTTGAAAGCTCTAGACATTCTGTTCTAATAAAGTTGGCCGTGGAATACTGCGTTCATCCTCTTTCCATCGATAAGGGCCAATTGTTCATAGCGACTTCTTATCCATTCCGCATTGCTGAGTTCAGCTTCCTGTATGACTCTTAAAGAAGGAATCTCCACCTCGGCTGGGATGACAGCCTCGGTACCATAAACCAGCATGTAGGGGGTTGCCCCGGTTCACGTGCGAACTGTGGTGCGGTACCCTAACAGAGCCAAGGGCAACTTCTCATGCCACTGTTTGTGATTCTCTACCATTTTCCTTAGTATTTTCTTAATGTTTTTGTTGGCGGCTTCTACGGCTCCATTTATCTGAGGTCTGTAGGCGGTGGAATTCTTGTGCTTGATTTTGAAAGCTTCACATATAGCTTTCATCAGATCACTGTTGAGATTGGCGGCATTGTCAGTAATAATGGATTCGGTAACTCCGAATCGGCAGACAATACGATCTTTGACAAAATCTGCTACGGCCTTCTTGGTTACGACTTTGTAAGACGCAGCTCCGTCCCATTTTGTGAAGTAATCGACGGCGACCAGAATAAACCTGTGTCCGTTTGAAGTAGTGGGCTCAATTGGACCAATAACATCCATTCCCCAGGCGGCGAATGGCCAAGGAGAGCTTGTCGCATTGAGCTCGTTTGGCGACACTTTTATCATGTCGGCATGCACTTGAAATTGAAAGCATTTGCGGACATACTGAATGCAATCCGTCTCCATGGTCATCCAGAAGTAACCGACCCTAAGTATCTTCTTGGCCAAGACGAAACCATTCATGTGTGGACCATAGGTCCCAGCATGCACATCCTCAAGTAGCTTAGAAGCTTCATTACGTCGACACACCTTAGTAACCCCAAATCCGGAGTTCTTCTGTACAAGTTCCCTTCGCTGTGGAAGAAATGATTTGACAATCTCCGGAGTGTGCGTTTCTGAATGTGATTTGCATGCTCCGGGTATTCTCCTTTTGATAAGTATTCCTTGGTGTCAACCAAGGCTTTCCATCTGCTTCTTCCTTGACATGAGCATAATATGCCGGCTATTTATGGATCCTTACCGGGATGGGATTGATATAGTTCTTATCTGGATGTTGTATCATGGATGACAAGGTGGCTAATGCGTCGGCAAACTCATTCTGGATTCTGGGCACATGTCAGAATTCTATCTTTGAGAACCTCCTTTTCAATTCCTGCACATGGTGCAGATATGGCAATATCTTGGAATTCTTGGTGGCCCACTCTCCTTGTACCTGGTGCACAAGCAAATCTGAATCACCGATCACCAACAACTCCTGAATGTTCATGTCGACTTCCATGTTCAACCCTAGTATGCAGGCTTCATATTTCGCCATGTTGTTGGTGCAGGGAAATCTGAATTAAGCAGATACAGGATAATGTTGACCCGTTTCTGACACCAAAACTGCTCCAATACCTACTCCTTTGAAATTTGCGGCTCCGTCAAAGAACATCCTCCAACCATCATATGCTTCACCAATGTCTTCTCCTACGAATGATACTTCTTCATCAGGAAAATACGGTTTCAGGGGTTTGTATTCTCCTCCCACCGGATTTTCAGCAAGATGATCTGCCAATGCTTGTCCCTTGACTGCCTTTTGAGTTACATAGACGATATCGAACTTACTCAATAGTATCTGCCATTTGGCCAACTTTCCAGTCGGCATGGGTTTTTGGAATATGTACTTTAGGGGATCCATCCTGGATATGAGGTATGTAGTGTAGGCACAGAAATAATGCCTCAACTTCTGGGCTGTCCAGGTCAAAGCACAGCAAGTGCGTTCAAGCAGAGAATACCGTGCTTCATAAGGTGTGAATTTCTTACTCAGGTAGTATATGGATTGCTCCTTTCTTCCTGTCTCATCATGTTGTCCTAAAACACATCCGAAGGCTCCATCTAACACGGATAGATAAAGTATCAAAGGTCGTCCTGGTTTAGGCGGGACCAGAACTGGCGGTATGGACAGGTATTCCTTGATCTTGTCGAAAGCTTTCTGATAATCCTCGGTCCAACTTGTCTCGGCATCCTTCCTCAGCATCTTGAAGATGGGCTCACATATTACTTGGACTGCGCTATTTACCGACTGATGTAATTGAGCCGTCCCAGGAATCTCATCACGTCCTTTTTGCTCTTAGGTGGTGGCAATTCCTGAATAGCTTTGACTTTGGTCGGATCTAGCTTGATCCCTCGGCGACTGACAATGAATCCCAATAACTTTCCTGCAGGAACCCCGAATGCACACTTTGCGGGGTTCAACTTCAAATTGTACCTCCTGAGCCTGTCAAAGAATTTCCTCAAGTTTGCTATGTGATCTGCAGCCCTCTTGGATTTGATAATGACGTCGTCCATATATACCTCTATTTCCTTGTGTATCATATCATGGAAGATGGTTGTCATGGCTCTCATGTAAGTAGCCCCAGCATTCTTCAGACCGAGTGGCATCATCTTGTAACAGTATACACCCCAAGGCGTAATAAAAGCTGTCTTCTCGGCATCTTCTTCATCCATCCAGATCTAGTGATAACCTGCGAAGCAATCTACAAAGGATTGGAGTTCATGCTTGGCGCAGTTATCGATCAAGATATGTATATTTGGCAGTGGGAAGTCATCTTTGGGACTTGCTCTGTTCAAATCCCGATAATCAACACATACTCGGACCTTCCCGTCTTTCTTCGGAACTGGCACAATGTTATCTAACCAGGTTGGGTACTCAACCACTCTGAGAACTTTGGCTTTGATCTGCTTTGTAACTTCCTCCTCGATTTTCAAACTTATGTCTGGTTTGAATTTTCTGAGTTTTTGCTTGACTGGCAGACACATGGGATTGGTAGGCAACTTGTGAGCCACTATAGATGTGCTCAAACCGGTCATATCATCATACGACCATGCGAAAATGTCCTCATATTCCTTTAGAAAATGGATGTATTCTTTCTTCTTTGTTGGCGACAAGTGAATGCTGATACAAGTCTCTTTGATGGTCTTGGCGTCTCCCAAATTTACTGTTTCGGTCTTGTCCAGAGTGGACTTAGGCTTGTTCTCAAAGTTCTCAACTTCTCCGACAATTTCCTCGGGTATCTCATCTTCTTCCTCTGAGTCACTATTCTCATGTTGCGTTGCCTCATTACATGTCACAGTCACTGGTTCATCAGGAAAAGTAATAATAACACCAGGGACTTGGCAGGCTCGGGATGGTGTGGCGGTCCAGTTTCTGAGAACAGCTCCCTTTGCAGTCTGAATGGTGAAGCCTTCTTCCTCCTCCTCCTCAATTATGGCACTGCAGTCCATATCCTCATCTTCCAAAAACAAATCCTTCAGCCCAGCTAGTGCTTCTTCTTCTGCAGTTCCCCATTTTGTGTCGGCCTGGTGGAAAGCTTGTTCCAGACGGGGCACTGGCTGCTCAAGAGGGTAATATGGTCCGCGCCATGGAGGCGACCAATTCCTGTATTCTTGCCATGTGTACTGGTATCCGAGCCCAAAGGTAGTACCATGATTCTTCAGCTGTATTGGTTCGGTGATGCCTTGGAGGTTCTTTCGCAATCCTTTGCCGGGTTCATATCCAGACCATACTAATATGCTTTCTATCTTGTTACTCCACCAGTTATCTTTTTCGACAGCATTGACCCGTTCGATGTGATGGAAGGTTTCCTCTCCTAGCCTTCTTTGTCCAATGGCCGGGATGGTCTGACTAGTATAGATGGGGTTACTTCCATCTCCGTGAATGATTACCTCTTGGCGGTTCCATTCAAACTTCACAGCTTGATGTAGCATGGAAGGCACGACTCCAGCAGCATGGATCCATGGCCGGCCCAATAGAAGGTTATATGAGGCTGGTATGTCAAGTACTTGAAATTCAACGTCGAACCAAGTTGGCCCCATTTGCAAACAAAGGTTGATCTCCCCGATCGTGACCCTTTGGGACCCATCGAAAGCCTTCACATTCATGTTTCCAACTCGTATCTCATGGAAACCTTTGTCCAACCTTTTCAGAGTGTCCAACGGACAAATATTTAGACTCGAACCTCCATCAATTAAGACCCTGTCAATGAACTTGTCTTCAAATTGTACCGTAATATGCAAAGCTCGATTGTGATTCCGTCCCTCGGGTGGTAGCTCATCCTCGTGGAAGATGATCTTATGGCTTTCTAGTACTTGCCTAACCATGTTGGCCATTTCTCCGCCGATGATGTTACTGGGTACGTAGGCCTCGCTCAACACTTTCATTAAGGCGTTCTTGTGTGACTCAGAATTCTGCAATAGTGATAGGATAGATATCCGAGCAGGGACTTTGTTTAGGTGGTCAACAACAGAATACTCCTTTGCCTGTACTTTTCTCTACAGGTCATCTGGGCCAGTCTCAATAATAAGTTGCTTAGCAGTGGCTTCCTTACTTGAACCTCCTACGGGTTCAGGTGTATAGACTCTTCCGGTCCTAGTCATTCCCTGTGCCACGTCAGATTCCTCTGCCTTGGCCTTCCCTTTCCGCCGAGCCTCAGCGACATAATCCTAAGGTATTGCTTTTGAGTTGAATCAGGGTGTGGTTGACACTGTCATAGTGAAGGGTGTGACCACTTCTACTTCAAATGGATTGGGGGTGGCTGCGGGCGGAGCCACTTCTACCTCGAATGGATCTGGTGTAGTTACCTCAACCTCGATCGGTGCCTGAGTATGAACCACTATGGGGGTAAGTGTGACTGTGACCTTAGATTCATCGCCTTCCCGAATAAGCCCGATCGACCCCTTAGGGTCCCATTCTTCATTTGTCTCTATCACATGTATACCATCACCTCTATGATCAGGGAGGGGATTGTTGCAGACATTAGGGGTGGCTTCCTTTGCTTGTATGACCTTGTTGTCGATTAGCGTCTGGATCTTATCCTTTAGTGTCCGGCACTCAGCAGTGGTGTGCCCTTTCATACTAGAATGGTACGCTCAAGTCTTGTTCGGATTGACCCACTTGGATGGGTTTTCTAACGCTACAGTGGGAACAGGAGTGACATAACCAGCGGCTTTCAACCTTTCATATAATTTGGCAATGGCGGTATACTGCCTGGGTGGCTTGCGGTTAAAGTTTGGTCGTGATCTCGGATAATTTTAACGAGCTGGTGGTGATTGGAAGTGGGATGGTTGGGAGTTGTAGGTGTGGTGGACAGAGGCTGGTTGGGAGTATCTAGGAGATGAAGGTTGGTATGTAAGTGGAGGTGTTTGATAGACAAGCGGAGATTTTGGGCCCTGGGCTACCATTACTGCCCCAACATCTCTCTTCTTGGATATGCCACCTAACTGTAGTGCTTTATTCGTGGCTTGCAAAGCCTCGAAGTTCGTTACTATTCCGCTCTTGATCCCTTATTTCATCCTTTCTCCGAGTTTGATAATGTCAGAGAATTTATGATTTTCAATAACTATCAACCTCTCGTAATATTGAACCTGAACCGGTCCATGAAATCTGATGTCATGCTTACCCAATTGGACCACTTCTTGGGATTTTGGCTGATATACCAAGACAACGCATCCCCAGTAAGGCTCCTCATAAAGAGCTTCATTCGGATTTTTTCATATTTTCCAACCCCGAAAAGCTTGTCACAGTAGGTTCTTAGGTGAACCCTAGGATCACCTGTGCCATCGAACATTTCGAACTTGGGAGGTTTGTACCCCTCCGGCAATTCCACATCGGGCTGTATGCACACATCTTCGTAATTCAAACCTTCTATTCCTTTATCGCCTTTAACACCTTAAACTCGACTTGTTAACTTTTTAAGCTCTTCGGCCATTGTTTTTAATGAGCAGGTCCTTTTCGGTGGTTTCCGGTGTACAGGAAATTGGTTGGGTAGAATGTGGTATAGTTTCCATGTATATGGGGTTGCTTTGATGGGTGTGAGGAACTTGGGTATAGTGGTGGTCATTGGTGGAGTTTTGTGGATCGGGAATAAGTGGTGGTGTATTTTAGGGAGTGTGGTAAGTGGTGGTTGGCGGGTACTCAATTGGTTGGTGATGTTGTTGTGGTGGGATTGGTGCTAGTAGTGGATTGATGTTTTGGGGTGGAGTTGCGTATTTTTTTGGTGTGGTAGGATTTTGTGGCTGTTGGTTTTGTGTGTGTTTGAGGAGGTGTTGGGTTCTTTGCGTTCTGTTGGTGGATATCAGGGACATTGAGGGTTAGTGATAAATTTGCCAAATTGCGTACCTACTCAAGTTCTCCTTGCAGTTCTAGTATCCTTTGTTCTAGTCTTAGAACCAGGTCATTCGGGGCCGGAGTACTGCGGCCATCGGAAGTCTCTGCGTTCTCAACGTTTTCCTTTCTTATTCCACTTAAGTCGTCCATCTTTGCTTTCCCTCTGCTTTTTGTGTTGCTTGGAGGAGGAGGAGGAGGTGGAGGGCCTCTGGATCTGGTGTGATATGCTGATGAGGCCAGTATGATCGAACCAACCTAAGGGGATGGGAATAATAGTAATAGTAATAATAATAATAATAATAATAATAATAATAATAATAATAATAATAATAATAATAATAAATAAGCAAAAATAAAAGGTGACAAGTTAGTGAGGATCCTGAATTGTTTGCAGTATTTAAACACATATTGCGGAAATATAAATTCGCGTCCTAATTTGGGAGTCTCGTTGCGCCCAAGGTAGGCCTAGCGACAAGTAGATTTGGAGAACTTTTAATGCCAATAAATGCTTCATTTCATAATGTAAGAATAGACGAATCCCAAAACGATACTAAACTAATGATAAAAATGAGTTACTATTGGCACTTGGCCTTATTACATTTAGAAAGTGAGTAAACCTAATCTATTTGGTCTCAGAAGGGCCTTCCTCAGGTTGAATGTTCTCGTTGATCAAATCCTCCAGCTCGCACAAGTTCATCAGTAAGAACGCCTTTGCTAAATGTCTTCCTTCGTTTCCCTCAGCGTTCTGGCAGTCGGTGACTCTTTTTCTCACTTTTCCTTTTAATTCTAACATGCTGTATTCCAGATATTCAAACTTTTCGCTAGACTTGACGGCCCTTTCTTTCCATTCATTGGTTTGATCATCCGATGGAAGATTCTTCCACCAGTCTAGCAAGAGTGAGGGTATGTTAACCATACCGAAGCTGGGGACCTCGTGCTTCATTTCCTGCAAAACAAAAGGTTAGACCTTACCCCCACCAGACTCGACTATTTATACATTTATGATCAGCTTATCGGCATTTAGTTCTCCAGATTAATGCACAGGACATGGTTGTGTCCGTTGGAATTATGTAAAACCCGATGGACTTTGGATAAGGCTTATCTTAAAGGATCATTATGCGGACAACATAACTGACCCTGCTAGGTTTCACCATGATGCATGCACAATTTTGATCAGAGTAAGGTTTCTATGGGGTTTTAGACTGGTACCCTCGAGCGGACAATTCGAGGGGGAAGGCACGGAACCATCGACTGCACCGTTGATCGGCTGGTTTTACCGCAAATAAGCCTTTCCGAATTTAAAAGTAGAAAATAGGAAGCGCGAAACCACTCATTAAAGCGTTGCTATAGGATTTGATATGCACGAGTCGAATATGATGTCAGCGTGATTTATGCAGCAGTTAATAACATGTAGTCAAGTTTTTTCATGTAAGGAAGAATAAATACAGTATTTAACAATTGAAAGACAGTTACAGGAAAAGGAAACAATAAGACAAGTCAGTTTCAAGAATAAAGAACCATAAGTGCTTAAAAGAAAACAGATAGTAAAAATTAAAATAAGGGAAGAGGGTACGTGATAAAGCATGCTTGGACTAATTTATAAGAGCAAGTTCGTTGTGGTAAGAGCCTAATTATCCCCAGTAGAGTCGACATGCTGTCGCGCCCCCTTTTTCCCTTCCCTTTTTGACGGGGAGAGAGGTCTGGGTTTCGATATTCACGGGGTGTAATGACACATTTCCTTTTGGGAATTGGGTATTTGAAGACTCTCCACCTAACGGATTATGGTGCGTTAGGGAACCTAGAGCGATTAACTCTTGGGTTGGTTTGCATTACCAGAGATTAGGGTAAGGGCTCGAAATAACCTCGAGGGGAAAGTGTTAGGCACCCTTCTTGGTCCACAACTGTGGGTCCTGGCCGAACTTATATTCACAAATCAGTCCATTACAAGTAAACAGTTGAATCAAATAGGTTGCGAGTAAAGCACGTTAGAGTAACTCAAGTAGTAAGATAAAGTTTTGAACAAGTTGTAAAACAAAGTTTTAAAGAAAGAATTTGATAAAGAGGGGTCCTAGGTTGGTTATCCTATAGGATCACATCAGTACAATGCCCAGTAATCACTCCTTGGAAAGGGGCTACGCGTGGCATTAGCGCACCAGTCATCATATCCATATCTACCCTTCCCATCCTCTTATTGGTCATGCAAAGCAAGTGTTTGGTCAACGATTCCTATTGCTTGCTGCAACTCGTCCCTTCTTAATGGTCGTGGAGGGAGTTAGGACCTCTACCTATAGGTGGTTCTAGACGTACCCCTAATGTTTTAAAAGGCAAATATTCTAAGGCGACAGTCAAAAAAGCATATAGGACTTTCACACATAATGGGAGCAATTTAAAAGGCTCAGAGTTTCCTCCTCAGTCAAACACATAAGCAGCACGACTCAAGCACAATTAAGGTCTTTTATTAGACAACATCCTAAAGCAGGATATCTAAGTGAATAAGCAGAAACAAACAAACCCCTTTTTTAGGTTTAGAAATTGTACCCTAGCAGTTGCCTAAAGTCTCCTGTGAGCACCTAATTTTTGCCCTACATGAAAATAACTCCTAAAGAATAGATCAAAATTATTTTAATTGATTTTTAGGAGTTTTTCTTTATTTAGTTGCATTTCATGCATTTTTAATATTTTAAAATCATAGAAAAAATCATAAACATTGCCATGTTTTAATTTCATACCATCTTAGGTTCAATTTGCATGTAAAAATTAATTTTACTTAGAAAAAAATCACAAAAAAATAGTCATTTTACATATTTAGATTTTAACCTTTAAAATTAGCATTTTTCTTTAGTTTTAAGTTAATGACTTGTTTTAATGTTAAAAATAAATAAAGAATTTTTAATTTCCACAAAAAATAGATTAATTTAGGATTTTAATTAATTAAAGAAAAGAAAAAGAAAAAAAAAACAAAGAAAAGGGAATTAGGATGATTATACTTTTGGTCTTGTTTTTTAAAATTGGGCCAATTCCTAAAATGACCCAAACTAATTTCAAATCCCAGCCCAATTCCAATACCATACCCCTGAAACCAACGACCCCTTTCTCCTTCAGCACACCCAGAGACACAGATACAATTCTTGGTCTAAATTCGGGTTCTTAGTTGAATAAAAGTCGATCAAGACTACTCCAGCTCGAGCATTTTCTGAATCTTAGAAAAAGGATACAAAATTTGCATGTTTTGAGTTTGTGGGTGTCTTCTTTCAGCTATGTATGGTAGGGATCCATGAGGCCTAGATTTCTAAAGAAAAATCCAACAAATATATTCTTAATCTGAGTTTTTAGTTCGAAATTTTGTTTTCAAATTATGGGATTCGATCGAGTTTGAAGGTGTTCGAGTTAGTCGCCGTCGAGATCCGGAATCATCGTTTCTTCTCTTTGCACAAATGACAAAAAATTTGGATATTATAGAGCGTTCGCTCGAATTCTGTCCGTATCTACTGGAAATTTCATCAATTGAAAGTTCGATTTTCAGTTGTCATAATTGCTGAAGTTTTATTAATTGGAAAGCCATTTCAGATCTGAAAAGGAGATGATCTTCCAAAAATCTAGGCCTTCAAAGGAAATTGTTGTTGTTTTTCTGTTGTACCGATTCGCTGTGCATATAAATTTGCTTATAGGTACAAAGACATGGACATCTTTGTTGTTGCTGGAATTGAAGCTAGAGGGTCCATGTTTGGTCCATCTGTAGCTCTAGCCATTGGTGCAAAGTTTATTCCTTTACGCAAGCCAAGAAAATTGTCAGGTAAGGTAATTGCAGAATCATATGAACTGGAGTATGGGAAAGATTGTTTGGAGATGCATGTTGGAGATGTACATCAAGGGGGCAAAGCAGTCATACTTAACGATTTGGTAGCTACCGGTGGAACGCTCTCTGCTGCAATTAAACTTCTAGAACGGATGGGAGCTGAGGTGGTTGAATGTGGTTGCGTTATCGGAGTTCCAGATGTCAAGGATCAAAGCAGGCTAAAGGGAAAGCCTCTCTATATTCTTGTGGAACCGCGGGAACTAGAAAATTTTTTATGAGGTACACTTTGTCATTTTCTTCATAGATTCAGTTTAAGAAACATATTATAGTTCCTAGCTATATTGTGATTTGCATAGAAACGATTGAATTTGATTTTCTTGCTCCCCTTATTCTTTTCGCTAATTTGTCTGCCTATTTTGATTCTTATTTTGACAGGCTAGTTCTTTACTATTAATAAGAGAATATGATCGAAAATCATTTTTCATTGACTGATTTATTGAGGTTAACTATGAGGAAGCTTAATACCAACTAGTGTAGAAAATACTTTGAATATTTCGTAGTTTGCTTTAGGCGCGTGTTATAATAAATCATCGTGACTATGGGTACGGCTCCCGTGGCATAGTCTCGATACGCAATCCCCAATTCGAGTGTGCATTTCATGTCACCCGATCATAACAACTTCGAATACTAATAAAATAAACATGTCGCGAATCGCGGGTGCATTTCATGTAGCGTGGTTTGCGGTGTGTTCCAAAACGGCAAGTGTACGACAATCGTAACTTGTTTAAGAAATAATTTCGTAGATCCTAAAAGCGGTTTAAATAAATAAAAGCGGTTATAAAGTTAAAATGCACTAGGTTTAAAACATGTATTAATCAGATAATAGGCCAATATTAACAGCTTAAGCGACCGTGCTCGAACCACGGAACCCGGGAATGCCTAACACCTTCTCCCGGATTAACAGAATTCATTATCTAGAATTTCTGGTTTCGCAGGCTTTTAAATAAAGTCGATTTTTCCTCGATTTGGGATTTTAAAAATAAACCGGTGACTTGGGACACCAAAATAATTATTCCAAGTGGCGACTCTGAAAAAATTAAAATAAAATAATCCCATTCGAATAATGTCACTTAAATTGGAAAAACTCCTATATACCCTCGGGGTAGTAAAAAAGGAGACGTGACAGCTCTGGCGACTCTGCTGGGATAAGAACCCAGAAATTTTGTTTCAGGGTTCAAGAATTCGAGCTTATAATAACTGTTATACTTGGCTTTATCTATTATCTGATTTTTACATGTTTGAACCTAATGGGCTAAATGCCGCTTTTTACCGTTTTGATATTGTTTGGACTGTATATAAATTGTTACGAAACCCTCTTCTCTCTGAGTCTTCTAAATCATCTGGGAAGTGTGCACTTCGTGCGACTTCTTTTCTGTTAGAGTCATATCCAATTTCAGAACGAGGTTCGGAGAAGTTGCAAAGCCGGTGAAGCTTCTGTACTCCCGGTACGCTTCCCCCCCCTCCTTCCCGGCTCGAGCTGTCCGCTCGGGTAAGCCAGGTCTAGAACAATACACCCAGATTTTTAGACCTAGTATAACATAGCCTCATGCCGGATCCCTAGTAGGAACGCTTGTTTGCATCATGTGCATTTGACTTTGGGGACTCAACACAGAGGTTGGGTTCGTCTAGGACAGGTGTACCCAAATTAAAAGACCATCCTGATGCATCTTACGTGCTACTTGGGCATCTGTTTGTTTCGGCTTGCATGTTGACCGGCTTCTAAAAAAAGGGAAAGAAAATAAAAAAAAAAACAGAGTGAGCTAGGAAAGAGAAAATTCACCAGATTCTGAAAAACCCAAGTGCTTGAAAAAATTCTGAAACTCTGCCGAAATTCTGAAAAAAAGAAGTCATTTCAAAATGAGCCAAAATTTTCAAGTGCCATGTTTCCCTTGTTCCGTCAAAACTGACCGAACTACGCGGGTCTGATTCTCACCGGATGTGAGATACGTAGGCAAACCTTATCGGTTTCAACCCCAATTTTCAAAATTCCAAAAATTTTGTCCTTTAGTTCCTTCTTTAGAAATGTTTCCTTAGAAAATTCAAAAAAAAAGTTTTTTTTTTAAACTCAAAAAATAGTTTCCTACTTTCTAAAGTCTTTCATATGAAAAAAAATAAAAATAAAAAATCAAAATCCAAAATACGTGTTTCCTTTATTTTGAAGTATTTTTTCCAAAGATTAAAAAAAATCAAAAAAAATCAAAAAAAATTAGAAACAAAAATTTGAAAAAATATTCTTTTTCTTCTTTAGAAGCCCTTTTTTCGTAAATGTCAAAAAAAATTGAAAAATTGAAATCCAAAAATATTTTCACTTTTCTTTAGAAGTACTTTTGTAAATAAAACAAAAAACTCAGAAATCCAAAATATTTTCTTAAAAGTCCCTCTTTCGAAAATTAAGAGGCAACATCCAAAATCCAAAAAAAAAATATTTTTCTTTCTTCTTTAGAAAAAGAGAAAACAAATGAAAATACACAGAAAAAAAATTTTCTTTTTACGTTTAAAATTCCCAAAGTTCAAACCAAAAGGTAATGAATTTTTAGAAGTCTTTCTTTCAAAAAAAAGAAAATATCAAAATCAAAATTCAAAACAATATTTCCTTTCTCCTTTTAAAGCATTTCTTTCGAAAATTTCAAAAAAAAAATCAAATAAAAAAATGTTTTTCTTTTTCTTAAAGCTTTCATGGTCTGAGTTTTAGAAAAGTAAATAAAAAAAAAGAGTTAGTTTGTTTACTCCATTCCCAATCTTCTCGAATTACGCAAGATCTGATTCATGCGGGGCATAATACGTAGGCAATCTGCACCGGATTTGATCATAACTATAAAATAAAACTGGGCGAAAAATAATTTGAAAAAAAAAGAAAGAAAAAAAATTGAGTGAAAAAGAAAGAAAAAGTGGAAAAAAAAAGAGAGAGTGCCAACATAAAAGAGCGGTAGAAATAAAATCAAAATCAAGAGTGATTAGAGAGAAGCAAAAATGAAGAAAAGAGGTGCAAATTGAAAAAAAAAAGGTTAGTTAAGGCCGGGATGAAACAAGCAACCGTTCAAACACATGGTAGAAACGTTTAACTGTTTAGGTGCATTGCATCCAAACTTGTGATTTCCTATCTGTTAAGCGTCTCAGAACTGACAAGGTTGTTGCGTGTGCAAACTAGCCAGGTCTTGGTGGTTGGTTTTGTTGGTAATCTGTCTTCCCATCCTTATTTATAAGATCCAAAGGAAAGGTTCCTATGGCCTCTGAAAGCCATCCACAAATCATCGATCCAAAGGATAGCCCAACATCGGCTGTTTCACAACCAGAATCAGCAGCTGCTGAAGAGAATAAGATGTTTGCGTCTCCGCATATTGAAAATGTGGGACGCTTGGTCTAATTGTAGGGAACCGCCAAGTGCAATCCCTGGGTTCCCTAAGCTGATCCCCGGGTCAGGTGAGGTTACCAACGCCCCTGTGCCCAACCCGCTCATCCCATGCGGGCACCCTCCAATGCCCTCCGATGATCCTGGCATGCCTTCTGTGGTTCGCCCCCAGGCAACGGCTTCAAGGGCACCGCCTCCAATCTTTATCTTTCAGGGTCCACAGCTTCAACCAGAAATAACATATGTGACCCCCTACTCCTTCACTCAACCTCCGCAGTATGATCTCTCGGTGGAGCAAGAAAAGGTGGTTAAAAATTCCAAGCAAAAGGAAATGGCTCGAAAGATGAAGAGCCTGGAACAAAGCCTGAAAAACATGCAAGGTCTGAGTGGTCAAAAGAGTGTGTCATACTCTGACCTCTGTATGTTTCCCCATGTCCACTTACCAGCTGGCTTCAAGATGCCAAAATTTGAAAAGTACAACGGGCATGGAGATCGGTCGCTCACCCGAAACGATATTGTAACCAGTTGAGAGGCGCTGGCGGAAAAGAGGAGCTGCTAATGGCCTATTTTAAGGAAAGTCTCACCGGAGTCGCTTTTGAGTGGTATACGGATCAAGAAATTACCCATTGGCACGTGTGGGACGATATGGCCCGAGATTTTGTCAGCCAGTTCCAGTATAATGTGGACATCGCCCCCGACAGAAACTCTTTGTCCAATTTGAAAAAGAAAACCCGGAACGCTTTCGCGAATATACTATTAAATGGCGTGAGCAAGCTGCCAGGGTAAAGCCTCCAATGGACAAAATTGAAATGGCCACGGTCTTTCTACAGGCCCAAGAGGCGGACTACTTCCAGAACATGATGTCCGCTATGGGTAAGCCGTTTGCTAAGGCTATCAAAATTGGGGAAATTGTTGAAAGTGGGCTGAAAACGGGCCGAATCTTGAGTCATGCTGCTTTTAAAGCCACATCATTATATGTTCAAAATGGTTCAGAGGATTTGATAAATAGAAACGGGAGAGAAGAAGGAGCCATGATGGTTTCCAGCTCGAGGGCGGCCCGCAGGTCATTCAGCCAATCATATATGCTTCCTGAGGTCCCTCAACACTACTATCCACTTCAAGATGCTGCTTATGCCATGGCACCGCCTCCCTATGCGGTGATGAACGCGCAAACTTATTCGCGGCCACAACATTATCCACAAAATCGAGCTCCACCTCCCAGAAACGCCCATCCTTACCAAGCTCCATATAATCCCCAACCAAATGCTCCCCAATACAATCATCGCCCAAGAGAAACTTTCAGAAAGAATCAGTTCACCCCTATTGGTGAATCGTATTCAAGCTTGTTCCAAATGCTAATCAAGCTAAATCTATTGCAGTCAGTGGCCCCGAACCGGCCAAACCCTGAGTCCCCCTCGCACGGGCTGATGCTAGATGTGAATACCATTCTGGAGCAGCGGGACACAATACAGAGGACTGTTGGACCCTCAAAAGGGCAGTTGAAGATTTGATTGAAGCTGAAAGAATTGTTTTTCAGGATGAAGAAACTCTTGATGTGATGAACAATCTGTTGCTTGCCCACAACAACGGGCTAATAGTCGGAATGATTTGTGAAGATGAGGAATTTGATCTGGCACTGAAGGCCATTGCAGCCATTGCCGAGACAGAAGAAAAGCCAAAAAACGGTGGCCAAGCCTGAAAGCTCCCAATCAGACGGGAGTCTCGATAGCCAGTTTTGCTATCCTTTCTTCGTCCACATTATCTCAGGGTGTGATCCGGATGTTTTACTTTAATGTCTTACTTTCCGATGTAAACCCTTCTATCTTCAAAATAAATAAATAAATCAAAATCAAAATATCAAAAATCAAATGAAATTAATATTTCATTGTCCGGGAATGTCTCTTTTCTTAATCTTGTCATTTTCTTATTCTCTTTTTAGTTCTGTTAAATGCAGATTTGAATAACATGACATGCTTTCGGACTTCATGCCCAGATCCTAAAACGCCGCCAGACTTCGAAATAGTGAATCAAGAATTAGATTGCAATGAAGATAAGTTTAAGGAAATAAAATAAAGAGTTGGAACAGCTAGAGGAAAATTGGTTCCACATTGGAAAGATCCATACATGATAACAAGGGTACTGCCAAACAGTGCGTTGTACCTGGAAAACATCGAAGGAAATATCCTGAAACAACTGTCAATGCAAATGCAGTCAAAAGGTACTATGTTGGATCCTCTATATAATATAAATGTTCTCCGGTTGGGATGAAGAAGGTTTTTATTCTAGCTACCCAAACACTATCAACTCTTTGCAAACCCTTTGAGCTGGTTACTCTTCTTTGATTACCCTCTTTGGAACCTGAAAGTGTTATTGAAAAAAAAATTGAAAAAAATGAGATGAAGAAAAAAGAGAAGAAAAAGAAAAATACAAAAAAATAATAGAGGAAGAAAAGACAAAGAAAATGAAAAAAATGATGAAAAAAAAAGAAGTGGAAAAGGAAAGGAAAAGATAGACAAAGGAAAACAAAACAAAACAGAAAAACAAAAGAAGATCAAAAACAAAGTTTCCCTGAACTACGTTCGACTTCATTCCGAAAGGATACGTTGGCAGCCTCTCTGGGGTTCAGTCACACCAAAAAGAAAAACCAAATTCCCCCAAAAGTGAAACTGGGGCAGATGTTATAATGGTTTCGGCGATGGTTTCGCCCAAAAGGTTCCAAAGTTGTAATTCAATCCAAACTTTTTACCCCAAAACCCTGTTCAAGTCCTTCTGATCAATCGGCAAAGAGGTTCAAAATGGGAGGATACAGTTACTTGGATCTGATGCAACAAAATTAGAGAAATGAAATGAGAGAGTCTTATTGGTGAAAACCCACACGGGCACCGTAAGGCGATGGTAAGCAGAGAAATTGAAAATGAGAGAGTCTTGTTAGTGAAAACTCGCAAAGAGCACTATAAGGTGATGGTGAGAAGAGAAATGAGAGAGGTCAACTCGTGAAATCCCGCAAAGGGCGCCCCTGATTGAAAATAGGATCCTCACAGCCATCGGCATCGACAAAGTCCTAGAAAGGTTTCTCGATTTTGAGGCAAAAGTTGTGATGAATTTCTGAGAGTCGGACGGTTTATACAGATCAGGCATCCAGTCCAAAAGTCATGTCATGTTCATTTGAAATCTGCATGTACTCCAGATAATTCCTTCTTTCTTTTCCCTGAAAGGGATGCCTCTTGTCTAAATTCATTTATCAATTCCTTTGTTTGTTTTCCTTTGAATCCCTTTAGGTCTAACTCTATTCCGAAACTGAGACAAAGAAGGGATGGCAAGACTGATTTACAGGGTTTTCATTTGACACGAGCTAATGTGCAATAAGGCACCCAACCTCGTCAGGGGGCATCAAGTCGACTTCGACCGGCCATGGTGGCTGATGTTTTGAAATTGACAACTCTTGAAAGTTGAAAAGGTTGAGTCCCACGCGGCTAACCGTCTCGGCAAAGTTTTGAAAAGCCAAGGTACCCAAATGATCTGAAATTAAAGTTAGAAGAAAGAAGCCAGAAATGAAAGGCCTACGAAGGCGAAACAAAGTTGAAAAAGGTTAAGTCCCACGCGACTAGCCATTGCGCCAAAGTTTAAGGAGAAAAAGTTCCCCAATACCCCGAAGTTAAAAACACACACAAAAAAAAAAAAAGGAAGTCAAAACGGAAAAGCCTTTGTAGGAAAAATAAAGTCGAAAAGTTTGAGTTCCACCGACCAACCGTCATGGCAAAGTTTGGAAAAGCCAGAGTTTCTCCAGGGTCATAAATGCAATCGGTATTCAGGAAACAACCAGTTGTAGATGAAAGGGTCCAAGATCAAGTGGTTTAAATAATCAAGGCCACAAAACCAACCACTGTTTCAAACTGAAAAATTGTTCTTTGATTGAAAAACATGAAACAGGTGTAATTCAAAGCAACTTTGCAAGAAGCATGTGCAACCAAAAAGAAACTGCGCAAGGGCTAGAAACAGCTTTGCAGTAACAATCCAAAAAAGGGAAGCCCCCTCCAAAACTCTTTCCCGCATTCACTCATTCCAAAAAAAAAAAGAAGAAGAAGAAGAAGAAGAGAAGAAAAATTCAAAAATCATGGTAGCCTAGGGTCCCCAATCTCTAGCTACGTCTTTTTCAACATAGGGTCTCCACTCCCCAGTTGAATTCATTTTAAACATAGGGTCTCCACTCCCTACGATGCTTTTCCAACATAGAGTCTCCACTCCCCAGTTGAATTTATTTTAGACATAAGGTCTCCACTCCCTAGTTGATTTTGTTTTAGACATAGGGTCTCCACTCCCTAGTCTGCTTTTCCAACATAGGGTCTCTTCTCCCTAGTTGATTTTATTTTAGACATAGGGTCTCCACTCCGTAGTCTCTCTTCCAACATAGGGTCTCTACTCCCTAGTTGAAGTTATTTTAGACATAGGGTCTCCACTCCCTAGTCGCTTGATTTTCCAACATAGGGTCTCACTCCCTAGTTGAAGTTATTTTAGACATAGGGTCTCCACTCCCTAGTCGCGTTTCCAACATAGGGTCTCCACTCCCTAGTTGATTTTATTTTAGACATAGGGTCTCCACTCCCTAGTCGCTTTTCCAACATAGGGTCTCCACTCCCTAGTTTGTAGTTATTTTAGACATAGGGTCTCCCACTCCCTAGTCGCGTTTCCAACATAGGGTCTCCACTCCCTAGTTGATTTTGTTTTAGACATAGGGTCTCCACTCCCTAGTCTGCTTTTCCAACATAGGGTCTCGACTCACTAGTTTAGTTTATTTTTAGAGATAGGGTCTCCACTCCCTAGTTGAGTTTATTTTTAGACATAGGGTCTCCATTCCCTAGTCGCCATTCCAACATAGGGTCTCCACTCCCTAGTTGAGTTCATTTTAGACATAGGGTCTCCACTCCCTAGTCACCTTTCCATTACTAAAAACAAGGATTTAGCGACGAAAAAATTCTGTAGCTAAATATAAAAATCCGTCGCTAATCTCATTTAGCGACGGATTAGCAATGAATTATCAAGAATTTGTGTTAGCTACGAGCATTTTAGCGACAGATTAGCGACGACGTTCGTAGCTAATTCCAGTTTTTCTTGTAGTGTTCCAACATAGGGTCTCCACTCCCTAGTTGAGTTCATTTTAGACAAAGGGTCTCCACTCCCTAGTCGCTTTTCCAACATAGGGTCTTCACTCCCTAGTTGAAGTTATTTTAGACATAGGTTCTCTACTCCCTAGTCTGCTTTTCCAACATAGGGTCTCCACTCCCTAGTTGAATTTATTTTAGACATAGGGTCTCCACTCCCTAGTCACTTTTCCAACATAGGGTTTTCACTCCCTAGTTGAATTTATTTTAGACATAGGGTCTTCACTCCCTAGTCGCTTTTCCAACATAGGGTCTCCACTCCCTTGTTGAAGTTATTTTAGACATAGGGTCTCCACTCCCTAGTCACTTTTCCAACATAGGGTCTCCACTCCCTAGTTAATTATTTTAGTACATAGGGTCTCCACTCCCTAGTCACTTTTCCTAACTATAGGGGTCTCCACTCCCTA
>NC_032000.1:8515135-8520301 GCF_001879085.1 Nicotiana attenuata | reverse complement strand
ACACATAGGCTCGCACTCCTAGTGTACTTATTAGACAGTACGGTCTCCACCTCCTAGTACGTCGTTTTCCAACATAGGGTCTCCACTCCCTAGTTGATTTTTTTTTAGACATAGGGTCTCCACTCCCTAGTCTGCTTTTCCAACATAGGGTCTCCACTCCCTAGTTGAAGTTATTTTAGACATAGGGTTTCCACACCCTAGTCGCTTTGCCAACATAGGGTCTCCACTCCCTAGTTGAAGTTATTTTAGACATAGGGTCTCCACTCCCTAGTCGCTTTTCCAACATAGGGTCTCCACTCCCTAGTTGATTTTATTTTAGACACAGGGTCTCCACTCCCTAGTCATTTTTCCAACATAGGGTCTCCACTCCCTAGTCTCTTTTCCAATATAGGGTCTCCACTCTCTAGTTGAAGTTATTTTAGATATAGGGTCTCCACTCCCTAATCTTTTTTTCTCTCTCAGAGATACACAATCCCGATTTTATTGCTTTCAATAAATAAATAGCTTTGATTTTGTTGCAATAACTCACGAAATTTTCCTAATGAAAACTGGGGCAGAAAAATTTCGTTCGTTTGTTTGTTTTGGTGTCTGAGCAGGTTTTACCTCGAGGCAAAGGGTTCGAGACGACCAAAAGAATGAGTCTCAATCCATAATAAAGGAAAAAGAAGAAAAAGAAAAGAAGTGAACTCAAAGTGCAAAAGCGGAGAAAAGATGTGGACTGCTCAAGACGTGATTGAAGTCACAAGCTTTGCACGACCGCCTTGATCCGAGAAGTTGAAAAAGGAAAGAACCAGCACCTGCAGCTAACAAGCATCAAGATTTAGATCAGAGTCCACATGAAGAACCAACCAAGCTCAAGATCAAGCGTCAGAAGTCTCATAGATAGGACTCTTGTACCTCGTAGTTGATAGGCTTAGCTAGTTTAGCTTTTGTTTTTCATGTTAGTGTAATAAGGAGCTCAGCAAGCAGAAACAACAACAACAACAGTGAAATCACAGCTTCTCGGTAGTCCCAGCTACCAAAACTTCCAAAACTACACCGACCTGATTCCTTTATAGCCAAGGATATGTAGGCAACCTCTGAAGCAAGGTTCGGTCAAATTTTTTTAAAATGCTTCCAAATGGAGTTTCAAACGGGCAAACATTGCTCGTATTTGCTCACTTTATCTTTGCCCGAAAACTCTTCATGTTTCCGAGCAAAGAGGGGCAGCTGTGAGCACCTAATTTTTGCCCTACATGAAAATAACTCCTAAATAATAGACCAAAATAATTTTAATTGATTTTTAGGAGTTTTTCTTTATTTAGTTGCATTTCATGCATTTTTAATATTTTAAAATCATAGAAAAAATCATAAAGATTGCCATGTTTTAATTTTGTACCATCTTAGGTTCAATTTGCATGTAGAAATTAATTTTACTTAGCAAAAAATCACAAAAAATAGTCATTTTTACATATTTAGATTTTAGCCTTTAAAATTAGCATTTTTCTTTAGTTTTAAGTTAATTAGTTATTTTAATGTTAAAAATAAATAAAGAATTTTTAATTTCTACAAAAAATAGATTAATTTAGGATTTTAATTAATTAAAGAAAAGAAAAAGAAAAAAACAAAGAAAGGGAAATTAGGAAGATTATTTTTTTGGTCTTGTTTCTTTAAAATTGGGCGAATTCCTAAAATGGCCCAAACTAATTTTAAACCCCAGCCCAATTCCAATACCAAACCCCTGAAACCAACGACCCCTTTCTCCTTCAGCACACCCAGAGACACAGATACAATTCTTGGTCTAAATTCGGGTCCTTAGTTGAATAAAAGTCGATAAAGACTACTCCAGCTCGAGCATTTTCTGAATCTTAGAAAAAGGATACAAAATTTGCATGTTTTGAGTTTGTGGGTGTCTTCTTTCAGCTCTATATTGAGTACCCAAAATGAGTATGTATGGTAGGGATCCCTGAGGCCTAGATTTCAAAAGAAAAATCCAGCAAATATATTCTTAATCTAAGTTTTAGTTTTCACATTTGATTGAGAAGTTTAGACAAAGATACATCTTCTGTTTTTTCCCTTTTAGTTCGAAATTTTGTTTTCAAATTATGGGATTTGATCGAGTTTGAAGGTGTTCGAGTTCGTTGCCGTCGAGATCCGGAATCATCATTTATTCTCATTGCACAAATGACAGAAATTTTGGATATTATAGAGCGTTCGCTCGATTTCTGTCCGTGTACTACTGAAAATTTCATCAATTGAAAGTTCGATTTTCAGTTGTCATAATTGCTGAATTTTTATTAATTGAAAAGCAACTTCAGATCTGAAAAGGAGACGATCTTCCAAAAATCTGGGCCTTCAAAGGAAATTGTTGTTGTTTTTCTGCTATACCGATTCGCTGTGCATATAAATTTGCTTACAGGTACAAAGACATGGACATCTCTGTTGTTGCTGGGATTGAAGCTAGAGAGTCCATGTTTGGTCCATCTGTAGCTCTAGCCATTGGTGCAAAGTTTGTTCCTTTACGCAAGCCAAGAAAATTACCAGGTAAGGTAATTGCAGAATCATATGAAATGGAGTATGGGAAAGATTGTTTGGAGATGCATGTTGGAGTTTTACAGCAAGGGGACAAAGCAGTCATACTTAACGATTTGGTAGCTACCGGTGGAACGCTATCTGCTACAATTAAACTTCTAGAACGGATGGGAGATGAAGTGGTTGAATGTGGTTGCGTTATCGGAGTACTAGAGGTCAAGGGTCAAAGCATGCTAAAGGGAAAGCCTCTCTATATTCTTGTGGAACCGCGGGAACTAGAAGATTTTTTATGAGGTACACTTTGTCATTTTCTTCATAGATTCAGTTTAAGAAACAGATTATAGTTCCTAGATGTATTGTGATTTGCATAGAAACACTTGAATTTGGTTTTCTTGCTCCCCTTGTTCTTTTCGCTATGTTGTCTGCCTATTTTGATTCTTATTTTGACAGGCTAATTCTTTACTATTAATAAGAGAATATGATAAAAAATCATTTTTCATTGAGTGATTTATTGAGGTTAACTATGAGGAAGCTTAATACCAACTAGTGTAGAAAACACTTTGAAAATTTCGTAGTTTGCTTTAGGCGCGTGTCATAATAAATTATCGTGATTATGGGTACGGCTCCCGTGGCATAGTCTCAATACGTAATCCCCAATTCAGGTGTGCATTTCATGTGACCGGATCATAACAACTTTGAATACTAATAAAATAAACATGTTGCGAATCGCGGGTGCATTTCATGTAGCGTGGTTTGCGGTGTGTTCCAAAACGGCAAGTGAACGACAATCGTAACTTGTTCAAGAAATAATTCTGTAAATCCTAAAAGCGGTTTAAGTAAATAAAAGCGGTTATAAAGTTAAAATGCACTAGGTTTAAAACATGTATTAATCAGATAATAGGCCAATATTAATCGTTTAAGTGACCGTGCTCGAACCACGAAACCCGGAAATACCTAACACCTTCTCCCGGGTTAACAGAATTCCTTATCTAGAATTTCTGGTTTCCCAGGCTTTTAAATAAAGTCGATTTTTCCTCGATTTGGGATTTTAAAAATAAACCGGTGACTTGGGAAACCAAAATAATTATCCCAGGTGGTGACTCTGAAAAAATTGAAATAAAATAATCCCATTTCGAATAATGTCACTTAAATTGGAAAAACTCCTATATACCTTTCGGGTAGTAAAAAAGAGGTGTGACAGCTCCTTTTAAAGCCTTTTAGGATCAGAAAACGTTAAGCGATTGAGACGGTTTCAGAGAATGCAATTTTTGAAAATGCCCTGGAGGCTTGCCTATACGCAGGATACTGACACCTATATTAATGCAGAAACAAACAAATTTTTGAAATAGGCTCCGTTAATACTTATAGGCATGATATTTAATGAGATTGGGACAGTTTTGAAGAACTTATTCTAGAAAGTGCTTAATACTTAATAAGATCAATTTAAAACGAACCAGGCGTGACCAAGTGACTTATTAGACTAAATCAGACTGACTGACAAAATTGCGAGTAGAATTCCCTATAGGCATGATATCTAGGTGTATTACTGATTTTAGTCAATTTGCTAATGTGGCAACATACAGAAGCACTCCTTATAACAATATCTGAATTAAGTGATATAGGCATGGTATCTATTATTGAACTGATTTTAAGACATGATTTCTTGGAACCTATATGCATGGTTTCTGAAACATGACAGAATGTAAAACCTTATAGACATGATTTCTACTTGACGAGAAAACAAACTTAAAGGTGAA
Source organism: Nicotiana attenuata (assembly GCF_001879085.1). Lineage (NCBI taxonomy): Eukaryota > Viridiplantae > Streptophyta > Magnoliopsida > Solanales > Solanaceae > Nicotiana > Nicotiana attenuata. The sequence goes on along the minus strand of NC_032000.1, from coordinate 8,516,033 downwards.
GTCCAATGGACATGATTTCTATTTGGCAAAGCAATCGGATTCAAAGAGTAAAGTCCTAAGAGCATGTTTTCTATTTAGAACTAACAAACTTGAAAAGGTAAAGTCCTACGAGAAGGATTTCTACCCGTATTATCCCAGCAAATATGTATCTATCCACCCCTTTTCACTAAATACCCCAATATCTGTTTACAAATTATTACATACCAATGAATGAATTACATAAATAAAAACAGAAAATCAAGAAGCTATTATATAGGGAGCCTTCAATAGGCCCAGGTTTCCCAAAGTCTCTAATGGTCTCATATGTCTCAGTTCCATAGACAAAATCATAGTCTAGGTGCATCAAAATTCCCTAAGGATCTCTGATCGCAGCGGACTCAACCTTAGGAAGAGTGGGCGCTAATACTTTTACCCAATAGTGGTATCGGGGTCAATTTCCACAGGGAGCTAGAAGGGAGTTGGATATTTGCTTAGCCTAGAAATGCGTGTTTTGCTTCTAATTGATCTTCTAACATTTTTGGGTTTTATGATTATCAACTACAATTTAACAACTACTAATTATAACTAAATTATGCTAAGATATTAATTCTAGGTTGTATGCAAGATAGAGAAAGACACTAGGGTCGTGGCATTTACCTAGGTGGTCAACTAACGGGTAGAGATTCCTAATACAAGAATAATGATTATGGGGGCTTATGCTATAACCGTTGCACGATTGCACTCACTCTCATACCTCTCGGTAGAAAGAGTGATTTTGCCCAATTGACTCTCTCGAGACCAATTGGGTAGGCCAACAAGCCCAAGCAACTTAGGGTTCAAGTTGGGTAATTACTCTCTCGAGGTTTAACCCGTTAATTGGGACTACCATTCTCATGGGTCCATCCCAATTCCTTGTTGG
>NC_032000.1:8510964-8514898 GCF_001879085.1 Nicotiana attenuata | reverse complement strand
TCACTCATTTCTCTCACAAAGAAGGTCATAAGTCCAGCTTTAGGTACCATATGCTTGCCCCTTATGTAAGTATCCACTAATGTAAGCTTCCCTCAACTCAAGATCATATAGGGCTTTTGAGGAGTCATTGTGAAGGCTTTTGGGTAAAGGTAGGACATGTTTTTGTTCAGTTAGGTTCAATCTTCCCTTCAGCACTTCTTTTAATTCATTTTGGCATACTTTTTGACTCATTTGAGTATTTCACTTCTTTCAAGGGGTTAGAGAGACACATTGTCACTCTTTCTTTTGCAATTCAAACCTTTCTCCTTTTTCTACTTTTACACAACCTTTTTTTTTTCACTTTTGTTTTCTTTGAATCCCCTTTTTTGGTTCTTATTCACTTTTGTATTTCTTTTTGTCTTTTTCTCTTTTTCATTGCCTCCCTTTTCTTTTGCTTTTGTGCCTCTTTACCACATTGATGGCTTTCTTGTCTCTCCCCCCCAAACTTAGATATTTGCCATTACTCAAGGGAAGATTTGGGTGCCAAGAGAGGGTCTCATTGAGAACGGGTATAGGCTTGTAGCTTTGGTTCATGAAAGAAGAAAGTTTAAGGCTCAAAAGGGTTGAACTAGGGATCATTTCATTGGTAGGTCATGGAAATTGTTCAAATTTGGAAGTTCGGATCAAGGAGGGCCTATATTCACTTCTCAAGTCAAGTTTCACCTATGATTTCGCCTCAACAAACATTCAGGGCAAGTTCTAGACCAGCGGCTTGGAGCTTAGACTCACAATTCGAATTCTCACCACACACACTCAAGGATTGCTAAAGACATCCAGTTGAGAGCCCACAACGACCTTAGTTCCAATTCAAGCGCACAATGGCCCCACACGACCATATGATGATTGTTTGGTCAACACAAGAGTCTCAAGGCCACAATTTTCACCATCCTAAACACAACATTATGTCTTTGACCATGGGATCAAAGGCAAATGTGTTAGGCCCAAGTGAAGCTTGCCTGAGGTCCTCTTAACTACGAAATATTGAAAATCAAAAGAAGAAAAATAAAAAACGGACTCAAACCCTTAAGAAGGTTGTCACGCCATCTATCATTGGGAAGAGCCACTTGGTTCGCACAACACTCTACCCTTGGAAAGAACCGTGGCATTAAGAAAACCAAGGGCTTATTGAAAACACTAAAACCGAAACAAAAGGCTACGAGCCTCACTACTAGGCTGAAAACAAAAAATTTGAACGAAAATAGAAAAACCAAATGAATATGTACAATGGGGAGTAGAATATACAACGGGGATGAATATATACATAAGAGTCTAGAAGTAGCCAAAGTTAAAAGTTATATACAGGCCAACTATTAAATCCAAAACATAGACTAAAAATCAAATAAATATATACAGTCATCCAATTGTATCAGAAATCAAAACAGTAGGGCGCACCCCCACGAATAAAAGTTGGCATTGTCCCCAATGCCAACTGCCAAAATAAGCACAAAAAGAGAGATAAAGGATATAGAATGGCTCCTCAAGCCTGGTCCACATGCATGGGGTCTCCTGTCGCCCCCGGATCCTCTGTAGTAGCCATCTAGAAAACAATAAAAGGCCCGGCCCGCAAGACGATCAAGTATTTGGTCCAAGAATGGTAGTGGGAAATGATCTTTTCTTGTCACCTTGTTCAGCTTTCTATAGTCCATACACACTCTCCAACCCGTAACTGTTCGAGTAGAAATCAACTCATTGTTGGCATTGGTCACTACCGTCATTCTACCCTTCTTTGGCACACACTGGACCGGAGAGGTCCATGAACTATCCGAGATCGGGTAAACCACACCGGCGTCAAGCCACTTGATAACCTCTTTCTTTACTACTTCTTGCATCACCTCGTTGAGTCTCCTTTGATGTTCAAGAGATGGTCGTGCATCCTCCTCCAAGATGATCTTATGCATGCAAAATGCGGGGCTTATTCCCCTGATGTCCGCCAAAGTCCATCCTATTGCCCTTTTTCGCTTTTGAAGGACCTCCACAGTGGCCTCAACCTGCAAGTTAGTAAGGCAAGAAGAAAGAATNACATAATTAAAGAAGAAATTGAAGAAATAGAAGATGAAACAACCATATTAATTAATTGCTAATGTTAAACTACAATAATCTATGATAAAACAAACTCAAAATGCCAAAAATAGGCTAAAACTTTGGTTCCCACGAGCGCAGCTCAATATCTGATACAATCCTACACCTAAAAATGGCAAATATTTTATTTATACTAGGCTAAGAAAAACCGGACAAAAATACCCCTGCGGGGTCCGTGCGATCCGCACGAAGTTGGCACGCGACCGCACTGGGTTGCTTGATTCTGAGACTTGCCTTCTGAAGATGTTGATGCGGACCGCACAATGATGGAGTGTGGCCGCATGATGACTGGCGCAGACCGCGTGAACTTGTAGTGCGGCCGCATGAGTGGCTTGTGATGGTCTCTGGACTTTTGTGGTGCGGACCGCGTGATTCTGTAGCGCGGCCGCATTGGCTGGGCGCGGACCGCGTGAGCTTGTAGTGCGGCCGCGCCGCTTGCGATTGAGAATGCCAACTCTCTGAACTCCTATGGTGCGGCCGCATGACATGATGGTGCGGTCCGCACCAAGTTCTGAATATCCATGCTTTCATGATTTTTGACACTTGAGCAGGTTTCACTCCGTTTCGAGCCGATTTTTAATTTTTGTCATCTTGTTGCTCAAACCTGTAATCAAGCGCAACTTATAAGCATTCTGGATCTATTTTATGGCAAATCATACATAAAGCATAGGCAAGTATGGGCATAAAACGTGTTAAAATCACAGTTATCAACTCCCCCAAACTTAAACCTTTGCTTGTCCTCAAGCAAGTAAAACAAGACCCACCCCTAAAAGGGAAACATCCAAGTAATTCCAGCTTACCCTAAAGTAACCTCATCAGGCATCAATTGGGACTAACAATTGCCCTCAATACGAATGCATCATTAACACATTTTAAGCTTGTTTAAGAACTATGGATCAAATGTGACACAAGAGCATCAAGGGTTGACTCATTTCATCAAGGAGCTTTTCTCAAATACTGTGGTCATTGTGGAACCCAAACTCACACATCCTCAACTCTCCCTAAGCGAACCTCACCTTCTAGAGTAATGACACACAAACCGAGGTTGATGAATTTTTCACTCATTTCTCTCACAAAGAAGGTCATAAGTCCGGCTCTAGGTACCATATGCTTGCCCCTTATGTAAGTATCCACTACTGTAGGTTCCGTTCAACTCAAGATCATATAGGCTTTTGTGGAGTCATTGTAAAGGCTTTTGGATAAGGGTAGGATACGTTTTGTTCAAGTGGGTTCAATCTTCCCTCAAGCACTTCTTTTGATTCATTTTGGCACATTTTCTTGACTCATTTGAGTATTCACTTCTTTTTCGAGCGGTTAGAGAGACACACTGTCGCTCTTTTTTTATACAATTCAACACATTTCTCCTTTTTCTACTTTTTCACAACCTTATTCACTTTTGTTTTCTTTGAATCCCCTTTTTGACCTTATTCAATTTGGTCTTTTTCTTTGTCTTGTCTTTTCTTCCTTTTTCATTGCCTTCCTTTTCTTTTGCTTTTTTGCACCTTTTACCACATTGTTTCCTTTCTTGTCTCCCTCCCCTAAACTTAGATAACTGCCATCTACTTGAGGGAAGATTTAGGTGCCAAGAGAGGGTATCATTAAGAACGGGTATAGGCTTGTAGCTTTTGTTCTTGAAAGAAGAAGGTTTAAGGCTAAAAGGGGTTAGCTAGGGATCATTTCATTGGTAGGTCATGGAATTGTTCAATCTTAGCACTTCGGGTCAAAGAGAGCCTATACTCACTTGTCAAGCCAAATTTCACCTAGGATTTCGCCTCAACAAACACTCGGGGCAAGTTCTAGACCATCGGCTCGGGAC
>NC_032000.1:8507509-8510952 GCF_001879085.1 Nicotiana attenuata | reverse complement strand
ACTAGGACTGAAAACGAAAAATTTGAACGAAAATAGAAAAACCAAATGAATATGTACAATGGGGAGTAGAATATACAACGGGGATGAATATATACATAAGAGTCTAGAAGTAGCCAAAGTTAAAAGTTATATACAGGCCAACTATTAAATCCAAAACATAGACTAAAAATCAAATAAATATATACAGTCATCCAATTGTATCAGAAATCAAAACAGTAGGGCGCACCCCCACGAATAAAAGTTGGCATTGTCCCCAATGCCAACTACCAAAATAAGCACAAAAACAGAGATAAAGGATATAGAATGGCTCCTCAAGCCTGGTCCACATGCATGGGGTCTCCTGTCATCCCCTGATCCTCTATAGTAGCCGGGACCTCAGACTGGTCTCCGGCCTACTGCTCTGAAGCTTGTGTAGGATCCTGCTGCTGGACCGGTGGAATCTCTGGCACCTCACCGGAGGGAGTGCCCTGAATCTCAGCCAACTCAACCACGACTCCCTCAGTGTTGGGCAACTTCCTCTTCTTCCTCATAGGCTTGGGTGCCTGCTCCTGCTGTGGCTCAGGTACTGGGACTGCTGCTGGAGGGGCTGGGTCCCCGAATAACAAGTATAACGGCATATGATCCGCCATTAGCTTGTCCACATCTGCTCGTAGTACCTTTATCGATTCCTTCGATGCCCTGGACTTCCTTATTTTCTTGTGCTCCCGAGCCAATTTCTCCAAGGTTGTGCTGTGTGCCCCAACTGCCTTAGTCAAGGCAGTCTGAGTCTCAAGTATCTTCTTCTGATTAGCCAGGAGCGTCTGCAGTGTTTCCTCAATAGACGGAGGAACCTGGACAGTGGCCGGGGTAGACTGGGCCTCAACTGAAGTGGCTAATGTGGAGAACTTGGATGTCGCTATGGACATCCAGTTGTTCAAACTGGCCAATGTCATGGCTAGCTGCTGGGCTATCAATGGGTTGGTTCGGGAAACAGGAACTGTAGGGCCAGCTGAAGAACTAGGGCATGTAGAAGAGGAGGGCCTATCAACTGGGACAGACACAACTGGAACGGAGGGAAGCTCTGTAGAAGGCTCGACCTCAACCGGCTCCTCAGACTGGCCGGTCGGGGCAGAGGTGGATGACTTGCTTTTCTTGTCCCCTTTGGGTTGTTTGGACCCTGAATACTGAACCAGGAGAAAGAGGCCATTGGGCGCACTGTCACATCATAATGCATTTTCTTCACCTTCAAGTCCCTAAAATACAGTGTCAGAGTGTTTGGGAAAGGGTAGTTCCACGTACTGTCAATCCCCATAGCAGTAATCGCCCTGTACATAATATTCCCCACATTGATAGGGAATCCAGCCATAATGGAAGCAATGAGCACAGCCCGGGGGAGAGGGACGGTCTGGTCATGTGAAGTGGGATCCAACCTATTGCAAACAAAGGTGAGCCACCCTCTTGCCTCGAAGTTCATGTTCTTCCGTAAGATTTTTACCCCTGCCTGTACCCAATCCGGAACAACACCCGGATGTGCCAAGAAATCGGCCAACCATGGGCGAACCTCCTCCTTCATTTCCAACTTCTCCAAGTATTGGGTCTCGTCTTCATCCTTGAAACCCAAATAATCATTAAATGCTTTGCCCGAAAATACAACATTCTTGTTCCTCACTTTGGTCACAGTGGAGTCCTTTTTGGTGTAGGCTACGTTGGTGTAGAACTCCTTGACCATGTGTTCATTTGCATTTATCAACCTGTCACTGAAGTGGTCCCACCCGCTTCTAGTTTGAAATTGTTCATGAACTCTGGGTGGAAGTGGCAATAAGTCCTTGGTTATGATGTACCTCTCGGGGATGAGATTGACTATGACAATAGTCGTGACTATAAACAGACTCGTGACTATGGCAGGGCGGTACACTCTACTCATGTCTTTTGGACCACATTTCCCGAAATTTGTGGAAGACCACTTGACTAACAAAGCAGTCTTCCCACACTTCCGCTTTTCTTGTTCGTTCCACACCACCAACCTCGGGTACCCCACTAACCGGGACCTCCTCATCACTGTCAGCACTATCCCCAGATTCTGAAGCTGTGGGGGAAGTGGAGTACTTGCCGCTGCCCACTGCTGAGCCATCAGACGACTCAGATTGTATAGCTTGTGGATCTTGGGCTAGGACTGAGGGGACTTGCCCTGAATCAGCTGATAGTTCCTGAGAGGGAAGGTACTCACTCCCCGATTGCTCCTCGTCTGTCACTATTTGCTTTCTTGTCTTTAGTTTTGGTTGGCGAGTGAGTTTCTTTAGCTTAGCGTTCCCTCCCCGGAAGGGTTCACCTGAACCGGGTTGTTTGGCACCACGTCCTCTTTGTTTCACCATTTTCTGCACACAAATGATTCTAACATTGTTAGTATAGGCAAGTGCAGTGTATTATCATATGCATAATAAGACAGGACAGCAAGAAGCAATGTTGCAGTCAGTAAAACAGACTAGAGTAGTGCGGACCGCGCCAACAGGGCATGCGGCCGCACAGGGCCAACTTACGAAAACCACCTCTCTGAACATTTCCCATGCAGGCCGCACAAACATGAGACGCGACCGCACGGGACCAGCGCGGACCGCACCAATAGGTCATGCGGCTGCACTGGGCAACTACTCCAATTTGGGACCTCTCTGAACATCGCTGACGTGGGCCGCGCAAACATGGCATGCGGCCGCGCTGGGCTTTTAATACCGGGACAGCTAGGTTTCAATAAAAACTGCTCAAATCTTTCATGTTTTGGCCTCCTACTTTGTCCCTACTCGTTTATAACATGCCCATCATTTCAAAGAGCAACAAGAACACCATAAAACTATCCTAATCATGAACGATGAAGAACAAAAGAAAAATAAAGAAGTTATTACTAAGGAAACATGTATAAAGTGTAAAGTAATACTAATTAAAACTAATGTGAGAGATATGTTACCAGGAAAATGAAGAAATGCTCTTGATGTTAATGCAAAAGAGAGGCTCAGGACGAACAGTGGAAAATTAGGGTTCAGAGATCGATTTGGCGAAAAGTTCTCAATGAGGCCCTAGAGGTCTATTTATAGAAAAAGACAGCGGGGCCCCGACTTACCCTCCAGCGCGGCTGTGTGAACAAGACCGCGGACCGCGCTGGACTTACCTCATACTACTTTGCTTAAAACTTCTGACGCGGGTGCACCAATGTAGACGCGGTCGCGTGGTACAACGCAGACCGCACAATTATGGGATGCGGCCGCGCGAACACAGTTCAGAGACTCATAACTTGTGACCTTTACCAGTGCGGACCGCACAAGCAAGGGTGCGGCCGCACTAACCAACTTCAGAGACTTGGAAATATTTGCTTTGGTCGGTGCGGACCGCACAAGCAAGGGTGCGGCCGCACTAACCAACTTCAGAGACTGTTTACTTTTTGCACAGTTGTTTTGCATTGATTCACCACAATT
>NC_032000.1:8470613-8507271 GCF_001879085.1 Nicotiana attenuata | reverse complement strand
ACCTCACCATTTTTGTTTTTGAGATCAAGAGCACCAAAGGGAGTCACAAATACCACTTCAAAAGGGCCACTCCACTTAGATTTGCGTTTGCCCGGAAATAACCTCAATCGGGAGTTGAAAAGAAGAACCATATCACCAACCTTGAATTCCTTTCCCCGACCATATTTGTCGTGAAGGTACTTCATCTTGTCCTTGTACAAAGACGAGCTGGAGTAGGCATGAAATCTAAACTCATCAAGCTCATTCAATTGCTCCACTCGGAGATTGGCTGCAACATCCCATTCCAAGTTCAACTTCCTCAATGCCCACATAGCCTTGTGCTCAAGTTCCACCGGAAGATGGCAAGCTTTACCAAACACCAACTGATACGGAGACATACCAATTGGAGTCTTGTAAGCCGTCCGATAAGCCCAAAGAGCATCATCCAATTTCTTCGACCAATCGGTCCTATTAGCATTCACCGTTTTGGACAAAATACTCTTTATCTCCCGATTTGAGACTTCCACTTGTCCACTAGCTTGTGGATGATAGGGGGTGGTCACCTTGTGATTAACTCCATACTTAGCAAGCAATGAGTCGAAAGCCTTGTTGCAAAAATGGGACCCCCCATCACTAATAATGGCCCGAGGAGTACCAAACCTCGTAAAGATACTCTTTTTCAAAAATGCTACAACACTTCGGGCTTCATTGTTGGGTAGATCCACGGCTTCCACCCATTTTGAAACATAGTCCACCGCCACGAGAATGTAAGTATTACCACAGGAGCTCATGAACGGACCCATGAAATCGATGCCCCAAACATCAAAAATATCCACCTCAAGAATTGTATTGAGGGGCATCTCATCCTTCCTGGAAATACCGCCGGCTCTTTGACATGCATCACATCTCTTCACNGTTGATGCCCCTATAGAAAGTCTGCTGGATCATAGCCTCAGTCATGTCGTTGTTAGGGCACTCCTTCACCATTGTTCTATATTGCTCCCAGATCTCATGCAATGGTTCCGTTGGCATTTGCTTGAAAGCGAGAATCTCGTCCCGAAGAGCCGCCATATGACTTGGAGAAAAGAACTTGGCAATCAATTTGTCCGCCAATTCATCCCATGTGGTGATAGAATGATTTGGTAACCTTTCTAACCAGTCCAACGCTTTGCCCCGAAGAGAAAACGGGAAAAGCCTCAATCGCAATGCATCCTCTGACACGTTTGTTTGTTTGCTGCCCCAGCAAGTATCTACGAACCCCTTCAAGTGCTTGTATGCATTTTGGTCGGAGGCGCCCGTAAAATATCCCCTTTGCTCGAGCAAGGTCAACATGACATTTGTGATTTGAAAGTTCCCCGCCCGGATTCGGGGAGGAACGATGGCACTTGCATAACCCTGGTTTGGAAGAACTCTTGGGGCCACTCTTGGCGGTGGCGGAGGAGGGTCTGGACTTGGTCATTTGGATTAGCATTGGCATTTCTACCTCTCCGTAGTACTTGAGATACCAGAAGCTCATCTTGCTCAACATCTTCAACCTCCTCCCCCGCCAAGGCATTGCCAAGAGGGTCATTTCCGTTTAGAGCCATGTGTACATGATGGATCAACACAAATAAAGTTAGTAAAAAGAAGGAAAGAGAAGCAAAACACAAAACTAGCTACACAAATAGTCAACACCGTAAGCTCCCCGGCAACGGCGCCAAAAAGTGATCGCAGCGGACTCAACCTTAGGAAGGGTGGGCGCTAATACTTTTACCCAATAGTGGTATCGGGGTCAATTTCCACAGGGAGCTAGAAAGGGAGTTGGATATTTACTTAGCCTAAAAATGCGTGTTTGCTTCTAATTGATCTTCTAATATTTTTGGGTTTTTATGATTATCAACTACAATTTAATAACTACTAATTATAACTAAATTATGCTAAGATATTAATTCTAGGTTGTATGCAAGATAGAGAAAGACACTAGGGTCGTGGCATTTACCTAGGTGGTCAACTAACGGGTAGAGATTCCTAATACAAGAATGATGATTATGGGGGCTTATGCTATAACCGTTGCACGATTGCACTCCCTCTCACACCTCTCGGTAGAAAGAGTGATTTTGCCCAATTGACTCTCTCGAGACCAATTGGGTAGGCCAACAAGCCCAAGCAACTTAGGGTTCAAGTTGGGTAATTACTCTCTCGAGGTTTAACCCGTTAATTGGGACTACCATTCTCATGGGTCCATCCCAATTCCTTGTTGGGTTAATTTTGGAGTCATAGAAACTCTTTCTCAAGAAGAGTCAAGACCCACTAAGCTAGACTTAGTGTTTGCAACCACCAAATCCTAGTTAAATCATAAAATTAACCCAAATAGCAAACACCCAACATCATTCAAGCATTAAACAATCATACCCATTAATTACCCACACTAGGGTTGAGCCACAACCCTAGCTAATGGGTTTAGCTAGACATAATAGCAACAGAAATTGAAGAAGTAGTAGATAAAATCAACATATTAATTAACTAGAATGTTAATCTACAAGAATCCACGATAAAACAAGATGAAAATGCCCAAAATAGGCTAAAACTTGAGTCTCACGAGCACAGCTCAATATCTGATACAATCCTACACCTAAAAATGGCAAATATTCTATTTATACTAGGCTAAGAAAAAACGGACAAAAATACCCCTGCGGGGTCCGTGTGGTCCGCACGAAGTTGGCACGCGGCCGCACTGGGTTGCTTGACTTCTGAGACTTGCCTTCTGAAGATGTTGATGCAGACCGCACAATGATGGAGTGCGGCCGCATGATGACTGGCGTGGACCGCATGAACTTGTAGTGCGGCTGCATGAGTGGCTTGTGATGGTCTCTGGACTTTTGTGGTGCGGACTGCGTGATCCTGAAGTGCGGCCGCATTGGCTGGGCGCGGACCGTGTAAGCTTGTAGTGCGGTCGCACCGCTTGCGATTGAGAATGCCAACTCTCTGAACTCCTATGGTGCGGCCGCATGACATGATGGTGCGGTCCGCACCAAGTTCTGAATATCCTTGCTTTCATGATTTTTGACACTTGAGCAGGTTTCACTCCGTTTCGAGCCGATTTTTGACTTTTGTCATCTTGTTGCTCAAACCTGCAATCAAGCGCAACTTATAAGCATTCTGGGTCTATTTTATGGCAAATCATACATAAAGCATAGGCAAGTATGGGCATAAAACGTGTTAAAATCACAGTTATCAATCTCAAGGATCCCGGGCAGTGCTTACACCTAGACATAGCAACTAAGAATTGATCAAGTGCAGTATGGAAAGGCCAGCCTCAGTATACCAGAGTTCAGAGGGCTCTCAAAGGATCCCAAGGCAGTACGCATACTAGAGGGGGCATAACTTATTGACTAAGAGCAGAGTGAGATGTGATGGACATAAGTTGAAAAGGGTTTAAGTAAGAAATCGTGATTAACAAAATCCAAGCAATTCAGTAGAGATTGTTTGAAAAAGAGATTGGAATAGTTAACAGAGTGCAAACACAGCTAGTTTACAGAACCAAGTAAATTCAAGAGTCACACACATGGGTCAAGGGGTTTGGGACACATAGAATAATTGGTTGCAAACACAGAACCCATCAAGGTCTAAGACTGGTTCAGATGCTCAGAAACAGCTGACACTGGCATAGTCACAAAACCAGGCATGAAGAACACAACCACATAGAGGGGTGATAAGGATTTGGGATCCATGGGATATAGTATGGTAAATATACAACAAGTAAGAGACAACTGGTAGGACGTGCTCAGGAACACACATAAAGGGAATATACTAATCTAAAGGGAAGGGGAAAGACATGATAACATACTAGTAGTGTGTTCTTAACTACAAGTTTCATAACAGAACCACAAATAGAAGCAAACCAGAAACAAAAAGAACTGAAACAATAAGAGAATCATGTTGTTGTTGGAACTTTGAATTGAAACTAGGACATACCAGTGAAGAGCAGAGTAAGCATAATGAAAAGAACAAGAGAGCACAAATGGTTAGCCTTGGCTTGCAGCCGGCTAGCAATAGCAAATAGCACAAGATAGAGAGCAGAGATTTTTAAAGTATGAGAGATAGTTTTTGAACCCAAGTGTTCGTCTTTGTTAGTGAAAGACTAGAGTATTTATAGTTGAAAATAGGTAGTAAAATAAGGTAAGAATCATAGTAGTCTTGAGGAACTCAGAATCAATCAATTAGAAAATCGAGGAAGTACTCCCTTAAGTTAAGGGAATTAATTTAAAAGGTAAGAAATAGTAGAATATATGTGACGACCCGACCCGTCTTCTCGTGAGAACCGCTCCTTTTTCCCCCATTTCCTGCTTCGTTATGCTTCATTATTAGTGTCTTGTGCGAACGAGTTGAATTGGGTTGATTTTTGGAAGGAAATGAGACACTTAGTCTCTTTAAGGAAGGTTTGTTTTGGAAAAGTCAACCGAACGTTGACTTACGTGTTAGAGGGCTCGGATATGAATTTCGATGATTTGGTTAGCTTCGGGGGATGATTTGTGACTTAGGAGTGTGATCGGAAGTGATTTTGGAGGTCCGGTGTAGAATTAGGCTTGAATTGGCAAAGTTAGAATTTTGGCGAATTTCGGTCGATATGTGAGATTTTGATCCGAGGGTCGGAATGGAATATCGAGAGTTGCAATAGCTTCGTTAGGTGATTTGGGATGTGTGTGCAAAATTTCAGGTCATTCGGAGGTGTTTTGGTTGGGTTTTTGATCGAATGCGTGTTTCGGAAGTTTTGGAAGAACTTAGGCTTGAATTCGATGAGAAATGATGGTTTTAGTATTGTTTGAGGTGTTTTGATGATTGGAGAAAGTTTGAAATAAGGCATTGGATCATGTTTGTGTTTTTGGTTGAGGTCCCAGGGGGCCTCGGGGTGATTTCGGATGGCTAACGGGAAGTTTTGAACTTATAAGATTGCAGAACCTTTGCTGCTTCTGGTATTTTCGCTTCTGCGGAAGTGGGACCGCAGAAGCGGTACCGTAGAAGCGAGTCAAGAACCGCAAAAACGACAGGCATCGCAGGTGCGGAGATGCTGACCGCATCGGCGGAGTCGCAGATGCGACAATAGGACCGCAGATGCGGAATTTAGGAAGGCTAAAGGAAAACCGCATCTGCGTAAAGGGAATTGCAGATGCGGGACCGCAGAAGTGGTCTAGTCATCGCAGAAGCGGTTTTGTCCGCAGAAGCGAGTCTTAACCGCAAAAGCAAAAGTCGCAGATGCGGCTAAGTAGCCGCAGATGCGGAAATAACTGATCAGAAAGGGTTTTAATTCCCTTCGCGAAACTTCAAAAGAGTAACATATTGCACTTCGGACTTGGAGAGTTTTTGGGCGATTTTGAAGAGGGTTTCGAGAGCTATAATTAGGTATGAATTCTTGGACTTAGAACACGATTTTATGGTGCAAATACATGAATTTAGACTGAAAAATCAAGGAATTAAAGGTAAAAAATGGAGGTTAGGGCTTGAAACCTAAGAGAGCAAAAATGGGAATTTGAGGGGTCATTTGGACTCCGATTTTAGTATTCTTTATATGTATAGACTCGTGGAGAGATAAGGAATCCGTTGATGATAAATTTTCTGACTTTCGAGAAGTGGGCCCGGGGCTCGAATTTTTGCTAATTTCGGGAATGTCACTATTTTTCGATTGTTTTCGCCTGGGAATTGTTCCTATAGCATAATGTGACGTATTCGTTGTGGTTTTGGTCAGATTCGACGCACGAGGAGGTTAATTTGAAAGGCAAGGGCATAGCAAGCTAGGACTTTGGCCAGCTTGAGGTTAGTAATAAATAAATGCTGTGTTGAGGGTTTGAAACCCCGAAATTGCACAATGTAGTGCTATGTTGAGGTGACTTGCACGCCGGATAACGGGCGTGGGGTAGAGCACCGTCGGGGACTGTGACTTGGTCCGTCCCGCTTAATAAAATCACTACCTAATTGATTGTAGATTAGTAATATCCTTATAAAAATGGATTAATTGTCATAATTGGGCTTCGTGCCAACTACTTGAATCCTTTAGGGATGGTTTTTACTGGTTTCTTACCATATTTATATATATTGAACTCAGTCTTGGTATTTAATACTGTTTTGTAAACTCAGCCATTTTTCTCAAAGTAGAAACTAAATTAATATTTTCAAATGAAGTTTGGGCTGAATATTTTATATTATTGTGCCGAGAGGCTTATGTGATTTTGGACTGAGTATGGGATCGGGCTGCACGCCACAGCGGCATGATATTGATATTGATATGAGGCCGAGGGCCTAGTTGATGCCACGAGATGGCTTATTATTGCGCTTGGGCTGTAAGGGGCCCCTCCCGGAGTCTGCACAACCCCAGTGAGCGCCGTCGACGATAAATAAATGGAGCGGTCTGCACGCCGCAGCGGGTACTGGAGAGTACCGGTTTATGTGTTGCATTGCATGTTTAATTGTCATTTATTCTTAATCTATTGTGATATTTTTTTATAATCGTCTTCACTGTTTTACTGTATTATGCTACTGGTTCATGTTGTTGTGTTTATAGCTTTACTTTGTGCCTATTTAGGATTTCTTATCCTCAGACTTTATTTATGTTTATTACTTTCTGGGTTGGAAGTACTCACATTACTCCCTCCACCTTGTGTGCAGATTCAGGCGCACCCACTGAGGCTGAGTGAGATCTTTCTCTGCCTAGCATCACATTCGGGAGATTTAAGGTAGCTGCAAATTGGCGTTCGCAGTCCTGATCTTCCTTCGATCTTATTTATTTGTTTTCGCGTTTCTAGAAAACAATATGTAATAGGTTAATACTCATGCATAGAGGCTCAGACTTGTGACACCGGATTCTCTGGGCTGAGTAGTATTTTATATGTTGGGCTTTCCGAATATTTGAATTTATTCCAGGATTTTCGTATTTAACTTGGTATTTTAGTTGTGAAAATTTGCTTATCCACTGTGATTAATCGGTTAAGGTTGTCTAAATGGTCGGGCTTGCCTAGCAGTATGTTGGGCGCCATCACGACCGGGGTTGGGTCGTGACAATATAAGACAAGAAGGATCAGTACATGATTAATAAGGAAAGAATCAAAGCTCAATAAGCATAGGGTAGCCAATTAAGACTAAGTTCAGAAAACTGCGATTAAGGAATGATTCAGTAAAAATAAAGTACTACAGCAAATAAGGTAATGGAATCAGTCAATTTAAACAAACAAGTAGAATTTTAGGGTTTTAAAGGAAAATCTTTCAATCAAACCATCAATTAAGGAAATCATCATCAATCAAGAGGGAGTCACGATTCTATACTTCAACATATAAATAGAGAAGATCAAACAGACGTAGAAAACAGGTAAGGCCAACAATATCGATAGAATGAGGCAAGAGATGAACACTCAAGATGAATACAATCACATAGAGGTGATATAGGTAGGTTAAAGACTCAATAAAACCCATTCGAAGCATGGTAACCACAGAATCTTAACAAGAATCAAGAAGTTAGGCTAACACACAAAACCAAGACAAAGAAGATCTAAAAAAAGAAATTAGGGCTTTTAACAGAGGCGAGTTGAAAAAGCAGTAGGAACATAGAATCAGTCAAGATATGCAAGGAAAAGGTTTAAACATAAAGAAAAAATCAGTTTGAACGAGTACAGAAGAACTCTGAGAAACCCTAACTTTAAAGAAAGTAAAAACGGCTTAAAGTTAATGATTTTCAAAAGAAGTTTGAGAATAGTGTAAAACATAGAAAGGAACAGACTTAAATCATTAAAAATAGCACGGATCTAAGAGATTCAAACAAAGTTAGGGTTTCGAAGGAAACCCAGATAGAAATGGAAGAACCTGCAATACTTCAAAGATCATAACAAATATGGTGTGATTTTGTCCAAAATGACACCGGAGAAGCCATGAACAACAGAAACAGAAACCCTAGATCCCAATCGGCATGGCCCAGGGCCCTTGAAGGCCTCAGAGATGATGAGCAAGGCGATGGAGGAACCATTGGAGGCTTGGGGTTGAAAGGTGGTTGCCGGAGATGGCCGGAGATGTAGGCGGCGATTGAAGGGGATTAAGGTTAGGTTGAGATAAGAGAGGATATTAGAGAGTTTGAGGGCGGCGGAATCTCAGAAGTGAGATAGGATTAGTGGTCTTTAGGATTAAAAAAGGAAAGAGCTCGTTTGGACCGTTGATCTGGGAGATCAACAGTCAGGATTAGACCGGGTAGATGGGTTCCGACTTTGGGTAGGAGTTTATAGTGCCTGGGTCGGGTTTATTGGGTGGGAAATTAGGCTAGGAGTGGGTTCAACTAGGCTAATTGAAAGCCAAATCTGGCTATGATTTAAATAATCAATTTTCCCTGTTTTAATTTAATAAATAACAAAATAGTTTCTGAAAATAATCTTTCTATACCAAAATGATTTAAAATATATAATTAACATTTTAAAAATATATGGACCAATTTTACGTATATAAAATATAATTATACGATAAAATGAATTAACATAGCGATTATATGCAATTTAGCTCGAAAAAAATACCAAATATAATTATAAAAATGCATAAAAATTATATTAGTTACATTTTGTTATAAGTATAGAAATAAAATAAATAAATCATCATAACAATAGTTTGGGAAATAATTATTGGAGATTTTATGAATAAAAGGGGAGAAAATAAATCAATTTAATCTCTTAAAATCATGGAAAAAATTATAAAAAACTTGTGCATGCTTATATGTGCATATATATGCTATACAGGGAAAAATTGGGTATCAACACGCGTCATCATTATGCATCTTCCCCAGACAACGTCTGAATGCTTGTCGCTTTGGTTTCAGCGTCATTGGCAGTCTTCTACTTCGATTCTCGTGCTATCCAGCCCTATAAATAGGTGAGGGTTTCATTTTTTCAGGATTTTTTCCGCCATTTCCTTCCTTGTGTATACGTTCTCCTCCTTTGATCATCTTTCTCAATTTTTTAGCTCTGTTCTTGTGGTTCTGCTTTCCTTCTTCCCATTCAGTCACTGTTCCTCATTTCAGATTCACTAGCACACCCTCTATTACCAAGATGCCACGAACCTTCCATACACACGATGAAGTTTCCGACGCCACTCCATTATCAGTGGCCGCTCCTTCGAGTGGCGAGGATATTACGGCTGAGGAAGGTGACAGTTATCCTACCGTAGAGGAGATACTCCATAGAAACCCTATGTCCAGGAACGATTTCCACAATGAACCTGCTCCTTCTCCCATTCCGGTGATCTCTGAAACCGGGCCATCTCAGATAGATGAACTCCGATCTACATATAATATTCCTCCCCATGTCGAGATGGTTCCGGCTGGGAGGGACATCGTGGAGGTCCATAGACCAGGATATTGTGCTTTTTACATATATCCTTTCGTGATTGGTCATACCCTCCCTCTTCTTCCGCTGGCGGAGGAGTTCTGCTGGTTTTACGAAGTTTTCCCGGCACAGTTGTCTCCGTACTTGTATAAAATCTTTCTGGTGCTGACGAAGTATGCGAAGTTGGCTGGGTGTGAGGTTGGGATTCACCACTTTTTACATTTATTTTCCCCAAGCTTTCATAGGGGTACCATGATACATCCACGACATCGCGGGACCAGGGGGTTGGTGGTTGGAACGGATGACAGGGTGAGCCGGAAGTTTTGGCACAAGTATTTTTTCATCGAAACGGAGCACTTGGTGTCGAACCCTACTGGATTTCCAGAGTAGTAGAATCATAACCGTAAGTGCCGGTGATGTACGCTTGTTTACGTTCTTTCTGATTTTTATTCACCTGTGATTTTTTGTACAACTGAGAGACGTGCACCCTTTCCTGTCGTCGGTATTGAGGATTGGGTAGCTCGCGTACTACCTCAGATGGTGGTGATTCGAGTTTGGACCGCTTTCTTCAAACGCTTTGGACCGAAGATTCCGTCTGGTAAGTGCTCTTTTGCTTCGACATTTGGTTGTTTGTTGTCGTTTATTGATACGACCTCTTTGCGGTGACAGGCCGAAGGATTTCCAAAAAGAAGGCTCCAGACCCAGCATTTTTCCAGGCCATTGCATCGGCAGGGATGCAATTTGCTTTAGCTTAGTTCGTCCGTGGAGCTCATACTCACACTGTACCAATAAAGGACCCTCCTCGGGACATCGCTGTATGGGACGAGATCTCTTCTCCATCTACCTACCACCTCGTAGACGAGTCTTCCAATGGGGATGAATCGCTGTCAAGAAAAAGGAGGAGGGTGGAGCTTGGGAAGGTCGTCGCCACCGATCTTGAAGAGAGAAAAATAGTTGCTTTGAGAGTGGCGTCTTCGCCTAGTTCAGGCACACGGGCCGTTCTTATGGCAGACGCCATTTTGGCAGGGAGGTCCCCTAAGTCCAAAGAGGTATGTCAAGGCGGGGGACTTGTACGATCTGCTGAAGGCGGCGCGTAGTCTGCTGCCGGAGGAAAAGTAGCGACGCATGCGGAGGACGATGGTTCAGGCTCGGACATCGATCCCGAAGATGTGCGAGCTTTCTTGGAGCGACATACCCGCGTGGAAGTAAGGACGGAGGGTCCTAACCGACATGTAATCATTCCTGTGGATTACGATATTTTGGCAAACTCCGAATAGGTAGTGTCGGCATTTTCCCCTTTGTATGTTGCTTCCGAGAACACGGCGCTTCAGGCGATGAGTGATGCGAAATTATCGTAGAGTATTTCCGGCATGGATTTGCGGGTAAGTGTTTTAATCTTCCCCTCTTTTGGATTTGTTTTGTATGCGTAATCTGTTTAAGTCAACTTTTTTCCCTCTACATATCAGACTCTCATCATGGAGATTGAGCACGATCAGAGGGATGAACGAAGGACGTCTGTCTTTGGGAAGGTGGCCTCTGAGTACAAAGAGTATCGCACCAAGCACCATGCATTGGCTGATGTCTTCACTCAAGATAGCAATTTTCAGCTATTTCGTGATAGGCTTAAGTAAAAAGAGGAAGAGTTGGCGCAAAAGGTTGAGGAGCTGAAAGAGTGGGACGACGAACTGATGAGGGCCATTGGTCGATGTATCGAGCTTGAGGCGGCCCTTAAGACCAAGGATGATAAGCTTGAAGTGAGCAATGGGATAACAGCCGAGAACGTCGACCTTCAGGCTCGGGTGGCCGCCTTATCTGCTCAACTTGGGCGAAGAGAGGCGGAGGCTATCGACTTGAGGGGTGAATTGAGCACTAAAGCTGATGATTTGGCTCGTGCTGAAAAGGGCAGGGTGACTGCCATATCTGAAATAGCGGCCCTGGAGGACGCCCTCCGTGTTTGTAGGTCCGAGCGGGATAATGAGGTGGAAATGTCAGCGCTTAAGGTGGCGAGATTAGAAAAATGGATCCAAGATCTGGAGGCGAAATTGTCCGTGTTGAACGATTGGGTTGCTGCTTTGAAGGCAGAGGAAGTGCGACGGCAATCGCAACCCTCAGCGTCTTATACCTCAGTTGATCTCGTCGTGCCGCGGGAGTTGTATGAGATGTGGGTCCATGCCGAGACTCAGCTAGACGTATACAAGTCTGCAGGCTAACGGGAAGGTTTCCGAGGCAGAACTTGAGGGTGTACATGTTAAAGCATATGCAGCTCGTGAGGCATGCGGCTATGATCCCGGTACGCCCGGCGAAGACGATGTTGATGATGATGATACGGACAGGCTCGCCTCCGATTCTTGGTATAACGAGGAGTATGTTGCGGGAGATGACGTGGTGTAAGACTATTGTATTTATTTTGTTTTTGCTTTGCTATTTTTGTGAGGGCGTCTCCGAGCCCTTTGTACATAACTTTTGTAATATAACAGTTGCAATGGAATGACTATCTTTTTGTTGTTTACCTTCGCATTGTTATTTTTATTTGTTATGAGGGGGTCTCCAGTTTTTCGGCCTCTCGTGTACTGTTTTGGCGTGGTTGATTGTAGATCTTAGTAACTTGAGCAGAGTTGAATTTAAAGATTTGAGCGAGGTTGAATGTTAAGTAGTTCGAGTGAGGTCGAATGTTAAAGTAATTTGAGCGAGGTCGGGTTTTTTCTTTTGGCGATGGTCTTTGGCCATAGGGTGCGAGTTAAGGTTGAAACGTTAACCCGTTGTAATTCGAGCGATGTCGAATTTTTTTCTTTTTTTGGCTATGGTCCTTGGTCGTAGGGGTGTTATTTCGAGTTAAGGTCGAAATGTTAACTCGTTGTAATTCGAGCGAAGTCGAATTTTTTCTTTTGGCGATGGCCCTTGGCCGTAGGGGTGTTATTTAGAGTTAAGGTCGAAATGTTAACCCGTTGTAATTTGAGCGAAGTCAAATTTTTTCTTTTGGCGACGGCCCTTGGCCGTAGGGGTGTTATTTCAAGTTAAGTTCGAAATATTAACCTGTTGTAATTTGAGCGAAGTCGAATTTTTTCTTTTGTCGATGGACCTTGGCCGTAGGGGTGTTATTTCGAGTTAAGGTCGAAATGTTAACCCGTTGTAATTTGAGTAAAGTTGAATTTTTTCTTTTGTCGGTGATGGCCCTTAGCCGTAGGGGTGTAATTTCGAGCTAAGGTCGAAATGTTAACCCGTTGTGATTCGAGCGAGGTCGAATTGTTAAGTGATGGAGAATAAAATGTTGCTTTATTTCACTCATTGGAGAATATCTTGGTGGAGAGTACAAAATGTTGCTTTATTTCATTCATTGGAGAATACTATACATGTTCGTTTCATACATATATTGGAGAAGTTTCCGTGTATCTAGTCCCTTCATCGTTTGGCCTGGAGAGACAATCGGCAGGCGGGGCGATGAATTATACTTCAAAACTTCGAGACTTCCCCTTCGTCACCTTATTAAAACCTACCCGAGAAAACCCAATTGGGACAAAACCCGGGTGAGGAAAAAGAGTATGATTTTGGGGGGCGTCCTTTTTCAGAAGTTGAAATATTTGAGGTGAGTGACGTTCCAATTGTTTGGTAGTAGTTTTCCTTCCATTGTTTCTAGTTGGAATGCTCCTTTGCTTGCTACAGCAGTGATTTTGTATGGCCCGTCCCAATTAGTTCCTAATTTTCCTTCTTTCGGATCTTTGCTTGCCAGTGTTTTGGATTTGAGAAGATAGTCTCCGACTTTGAGTGGTCGTACTTTGGCCTTTTTGTTGTAGTACCTTTCTGCCTATTGTTTTTGGGCTACCATTCTTATGTAACCCGTGTCTCTTCGTTCTTCTACCTCGTCGAGGTCTTGTTTTCTGTTCTCGTCGTTGTCCCATCCACTTCCATTGGAGTTCCTTAGGTTGGGCTCTCCGACCTCAACAGGTATCATGGCGTCAATCCCGTAGACTAGTTAATATGGCACTTCGCCTGTGCTTGTTTTTGGCGTAGTGCGATAGGCCCATAATACCTCTGCTAGCAACTCCAGCCATAACCCTTTAACGTCTTCGAGCTTTTTCTTTAAAATGTTCAATATTAACATGTTGGAGGATTCGGCCTGACCGTTGCCTGCGGGATGGTATGGCGTGGAGAGTATTCTTTTGATGTGCTATTTTTCGAAGAACGCGGTGGTCTTTCTCCCGGTGAATTAGGGCCCATTGTCACAGCTGATTTCTTTAGGGATGTCGAAACAACATATAATATTCTTTCATATGAATGAGATGAATTCCTATTCGCGTATTTGGGTCAACGCACCTGCTTCCACCCATTTGGAAAAGTAGTCAGTTAAAACTAAAAGGAAATGTATCTTACCTCGCCCTGCTTGGAGGGGTCCAACGATGTCCATTCCCCATTTGATGAACGGCTATGGCGAAGTAACAAAGTGGATGTGTTTGCTCGCTTGATGTATCATAGGTGCATATTTTTGGCAATGTTCGCATCTTTTGACATAATTTGCGTCTTCCTTTTTCATAGTGGGCCAGTAGTATCCTGCCCGAATAAGGCATCTGATGAGGGCTTTGTTGCCTGTATGGGCACCGCAATGACATTCGTGTACTTCTTAGAGCACACGCCTTGTCTGACTCGAACCTAGGCATTTAGCCAAGAGGCCTCCGAACGTTCTCTTGTATAGGTCGTGATTTAAGATGTTGTATCTGGTCGCCTGTATCCGAAGATTTTTGGCTTCTTTTTTGTCTTGAGGGAGTACTCCCTCCTGTAAATATGTTATGATGCGGTTGCGCCAGTTCCAAGTCAAATTTATGGGATGTACCTCAAGTTGGTCTATTGATGAGTGGAGGAGGGTGAACACATTCCCCTTGGTGATATTTCTGGTTGCTGCTGCCAGTTTGGCGAGGCCATCTGCTTCGATGTTTCACACCCGAGGTATCTGGTCGAGTCGACATTAATCGAATTCTGGTAGTAATTTATGAATTTTTGCTTGATATTTTTGTAGCCTCTGCTCCTTGATTTGAAAAGTCCCCGTATTTGAGGGCTAGCTTTAATCCTACAATTACGGCCTCATACTCGGCCTCATTGGTAGTCATTTCGGGGCACCGTATGGATTGACAATAATTTTGCCTGTTGGGACTTCAAGTACGAGTTCCAGTCCAGATCCCGACACATTAGATGCGCCGTCGGTGTAAAGGACCCAGAGGTCGGGTTGCCCAAGAGAGGTACGAAGTGTTTCCTGCTCGACCTCGGACAATATTTTGATACGACGAAGTCGGCGAGTACCTGCAATTTTATCGTTGTTCGTGGCTGATATGTTATATCGTGCTCGCTCAATTCTATGGCCCACTTGGCCAATCTTCCCGACAATTCGGGTTTATGCAGGATGCTCCGAAGGGGGAAAGTTGTCACTACTGATATGGGGTGGCGTTGAAAATATAGTCTAAGCTTTCGTGAAGCTATGACCGGTGCCAGAGCTAACTTCTCGAGGTGGGGATACCTCGTTTCGGCATTGACCAGGGTTTTTATGATATAATAAATCGGAGATTGCGTAACTTTATTTTTGCGGACTAGTATTACGCTTACCGCGACTTCTAAAACGGCCAGTTAGACTAGGAGGCGCTCGCCAGGTTCTATTTTAGCGAGTCATGGGGGCGAGGACAAGTATGTCTTAGCTTTCTCAGGGCCTCGATGCATTTCTGAATTCTACTGGAGCCCGTTGTCTTTTTTCAGCATGTTGAAAAACTTGTGGCATCTATCGGATGACCGTGAGATGAATCTCGACAGGGTGGCTATCCGACCAGTCAGCTTTGCACTTGTTTTTTGCTGGTTAATACTTCAGGTATTCCTTCGATAGCCTTGGTCTGGTCTGGGTTGACTTTGATGCCTCTTTGTGATACCATGAAACCGAGAAATTTGCCCGAGGTTACGCTGAAGGCGCATTTTTCGGGTTTTGGTTTCATGTTGTATCGTCTTAGTATGTTGAATGCCTCTGTAAGGTTGTTGATGTGGTCTTCTTTCCTTTTTGATTTGACCAACATGTCGTCGATGTAAACTTCCATTATTTTGCTGAGTTGATCTTTGAACATCTTGTTGACCAGCCTTTGGTATGTTGCCCCTGCGTTCTTTAACCCGGATGGCATGACTCTGTTGCAATACATTCCCTGATGGGTGATGAAAGTAGTTTTCTCTTGATCCTCCTCCTCCACGAGGATTTGGTTGTAACCCGAGTAGGCGTCCAAGAAGCTTAGCAGTTCGTGCCCTGCTGTTGCATCGATGAGTTGGTCGATATGAGGCAGGGGAAAAAAGTCTTTCGGGAATGCTCTGTTTAGATCTGTGAAATCTACACATATCCACCATTTCCCATTTTTCTTCTTTACCATGACGACATTTGCGACCCATTAGGGATATTTGGACTCTCGGATAGAACCATTGGCGAGCACCTTATCAACTTCATCGCTGACGGCCTCATTAATTGCGGTATTGAATTTTCTCCTTATTTGCCGCATTAGTGGATAGAGCGGGTCGATATTCAACTTGTGCATAGCGATGTCTTTCGGAATGCCCGGCATATCTGAGTGGGAGAAGGCAAACAAGTCGGCATTGTCAGCTAAGAATTTATGAAATATACCTGGTTCTGAGAGATTGTGCACGATATAAGCCTTTTTTGTGCTGTCGTTGTTGTTTAGTCGGAGGGGATCAAGATCTTCTATTGTCGACTCAACGGCTTCCATAATGTCGGGATCCTTAATAACGTCTATCTGTGCGTCGGATTTGGTTCCCGACATCGCTAATTGCTATGCTTCCGCATTTGCTCCTTTTAGTTGCTGGGTATGTGTGCAATACTGGGCGATACGATAGCATTCTTACGTAGTGCGTTGTTCGCCTCGGATGCTGAATATTCACCATAGAGTAGGGAACTTGATTACTTGATAGAGACTTGACGGGATAGCCCTCATGGCGTGTATCCACGGTCGTCCTATGATAGCGTTGTAGGGTGTATCTTGGTCCATGATATGAAATGTTGTTTCTAAGGTGACTCCTCCGGCTTGAACGGGTAGCGTTATTTCTCCAAAAGTTCGCTCAACTGCATTATTAAAACCTGTTAGTGTCATGCAACGCGGTATTATCTTGTCCTCGAGTCGCATTTGTACGAGGACTCGAGGGTGGATAATACACTCGCCGCTTCTGTCATCTACCATTATTCTTTTCACATTAGTGTCTGAAATAGGTAAAGTAATGACAAGAGCATCGTAATGAGGGAAAGTCAAACCGTCGGTATCAGACTTATCGAAGATGATATTGTCTTCGAGGTCGTCATGCCGTTCGTGGGTGATCGACCACTTGAGTTTGTGTGTAGTGGTGAATTTTACATGGTTGATCGTTGATTCGTCGCCTTTGCTCACGATCATTTGGACAGTACGAGCAGGAGAGGGTGTCTTTGGAGGTCCCTGGTGCTGTTCACGTTCGCGACCGAAGTTGGCTCGTCCCCGGTCACTCATTAGTTCTCTCGGGTGCCCTTGGTTTAACATTCTTACTACCTCTTGCCGCAGACCTATGATGTCCTCAGTTTTGTGGCCCCACTCCTGGTGGAATTCACTGAGGGCGTCTGACATCCAAGTATTCGGGTCGGACTTCATCTTTTGTGGCCATTTCACCTTTGTGCCGAGCTTCTCTAGTGCATATACTATTTTTGAAGGGGAGACACAAAAATTGTAAGCAGATAAGAGCAGAGGCATACCTCTTTCATTTCGCTGAGTCCCGGTGTGCGGCCTGGGAGGACCTTCCGGATGCCGAGGAGGTGGTAGGACGGTTGTTTGGATGTAGGGCTGATGTCTTTCTCGGCCGAGATGTGGACCTGGCTGATCCATTCGATCGTCATTACGATGATCTTTCCTCGATTCTGCTTGAATTGACGTCAGTCGTTGGGTCGGACCGTTGAGATCGTCCTCGTCGGCTCTCACCTCGGTGCAATAGGCATTGCGAATTTCTTCCCAAGTGGTGGAGGGTATTTCATGAGCCTACTAATAGTTTTCTGGTTGCTCTCGACCCGTTCTGGAAGGCTGCTACCGCCATCCCCTCCGATACATTTGGCATAATCATTCTCACCCTGTTAAAATGGGCGAGGAAGTCCCTGAGTCCCTCGCCAGGTGATTGCCTAACGACGAATATGTCATTAACCTTCTGCCTTTTTTAGCTCCTGCATGAGTGGTGAAAAACTTGTCGGCCTTTTCCTGAACGTTGCTATTGACCGTGCCGGTAGTTGTGAGTACCAGGTTAGGGCTCCCCCTGTTAGGATTTCGCCGAACTTTTTCAGTAGCACCGATGGAACTTGCTCCTTCGAAAGATCGTTGCCCTTCACCGTTGTGGCGTAGTGGACGATATGATCTTCTGGGTCTATAGTGCCATCGTATATTTTCAGGTACGGTGGCATTTTGAAGGTTTTGGGAATGGCATGGGAGCTGCTTCCTCATTGTACGATTGCTCGACAATCGACCAACGTTTCGTTTTAGTAGCAACCTTGGGGCGCCTGGTATCTTATCGACCCTTTCTTGGTGCTCCTTCGTCTGGTCACGGAGTGTCTTGTTTTTGTTTTCCATATCTTCAATTTTCTTTAGAATGATTGTGAGTGCGTCATTACCTGCACCAGCAGTGGTGTAAGTGTTACCCGTTTGGGGGACGGACTGCTCGCCAGTCATTGTTGTGATATCTACTTGTGCGGTGTTTCTATTCTCCCTTTGGATGGGTCTGTCGAGTATGTTGTTTAGAGTGCTTGTCAGCCACTCTTCCAGTAACTTTTTCACTGCAGGTGGTGCTTCCTTAGTTATTGACGTGGAGGCTCCTTTTTCACGTGAAGCTGTTACGCTTTCGCGAGGGGGAGGTGAGACGCTCCGCCTGGGCGTAGCATTTGGTGTCGCGTTCTCATTGTCTTCTCTGCCATCTTCGTTGATGGTGTTCGAGATGTTAGTGGTGACGCCTACTATCGTTTTCAACCTCGCGTCTTCTTTTCCTGCCATTGTTAGTTTGTACATACAAGGAAAATATTTTTTTTATGATCTAGAAAGAACTATAGTTTCAACTAAAAAGCTCCTCACAGACGGCGCCAAATTGTTGGAGCAAATAATTGCTAAATTAATTAGTAACATGATAATGGAGTGAATCTCAATTGAGCTTAATAAATCCTAGATCGAATAGAACGAAACTCTAGTATAATGAGAAGAGTTTAAGAGCATTAATTAGTGGGTTCAATAGATTAAGATTGACAAAATATGTAATATCATAAATGTGCAATAAATGCAAGAAACGACAATCGTTATAGTGTAAAGGAACTGTCACCCAATGATTGTGTGACTGGATGCTCTTCTCTCTGACGACGTGAAAAGGTATGCAATTGATATGAATGTGGAATCTTTGAGATTTATGGATGAAGGTTGAATAACATGTGCTTGAATAAAGTGAATGAGACAACTCTTTCGTATATTCTTCTCTCAACTTTACAATGTGTTTCTTAGTTCTCAAAAAAGCAGATCCCCCTTTGGTTCCCTCTCTCTTCCTATTTATAAGGGACATTCCCCAAAAAATCCTAAAAAGTACAACATAGAGAATATCCAAAGGAATATTCTTCCTATCTATTTCTGAGATTAAGTTATCGTTGCTACTCTATCCCAGCTACCCGCTTCTAGTCGTCGGCCTTTATTTGGACGACTGTCGGTCGCTGTATCGTGGTCGACCCCGTCCTATGTCCTATTTATCCGTTACCGTGGATACCAAATTTGGACCTATACAACATATACAAAATTAAGCTAAAGATTATTGGATTCACATTAACTCATAAATTATATAGTAAGGGATCGTTTGGTAGGATGCATTAGAGAAAATAATGCATCCATTAGCTTTTGGTGTTACTAATCCCTTGTTTGGTATACCTTTTCAACCTATGTATTAGTTATACAACCTATTTGGTATTATCCTCTGTATAACTAATACATAGCAAACCATGGTATTAACAATACCAATGCTATTAATGCATGCATTAGCATGGTTAAACACAAAATTATCCTTAAACTCTCTTAAAGCTAAAGAATATGGATAACATTTGTGTAAACAACTAATTTTCTTAAAGATTATGCAATACATTTTAATTTTTAATATACATCATACCAAACAATAGATAAGAAATAATCTCTCAATTACTAATTCCTGCGTTACTAATACACATTATTCAATACTATTATTATACACCATACCAAACGACCCCTAAGTCTGCCCTGCTTAACGTGGGTTCCCTATGGCGAAAAGAATCTACTCTCCCTCCACCTTTCAAAATTCAGAAAAATCACCAAACATTAGGGGTCTATGTATAATTTACTAAACTTCAGTGCCCAATTAGTATTCTTTCCCTGATTTCCAAATTACTCACTTCGCTCCCATCTCTCTATAACTCCATCAACATCATCAATCATCAATTCTCAATCGGATCTTTCACGACCCGAATAATTTCAACTCTCGTTCGAACAAAAACCTAACCCTAATTCATTAATATTCCAATTCCAAAATCATTCCTTTCAACCTCCGCCATGGCCAGCGATTCTAATGAACCTTCACGTCGCAAGCACCGTCGATCTTCTCCCTCTGATGAAGACGGCACAGAAGAACCAATCAAACGCCGGAAGCACCGCCACCATCACCGTCACCACCGTCACCACCGCCACCACAGCAAAAAACACGAAGAGAAATCCGATTCGAAACCCGATAAGGTAACGGGTAAACCGAATGATGAATTAGAGGATGTACCTCAACAAGTTGGCACTGTTATTGGCGTTTCTACTTTAGGGCTCGATTATGATATGGAGGAAGGTGAAATTATTGAGGATGATGTGGCGGCTACTGCTGCAGTTGGTGATGGTGATGAATTGGACATGGTCTGTTCAGATTTCATTCAGCTCTTATTTCTCTTATATATTTCGTGTTTACCTTTTTTTCTTCCAGGGCCTGTTTGGTTGCTGTTATGATTGACAGTGCAATTTATTTTAGTTTCAAAAAAATTACTAAAGTTATTTTCGGTTAGATTTAAGTTATATACACCGACAACGCAGTTAATTTTTACAGCATCAATTTAATTTAACATGAACATGTTATAACAGATTACTTATCAATTATTGTACGCTACCAATTACTGTTATAAAATAGAGTTACCTGCAATTGTTTTAAGTTTTAAGTTATTTGATTGCTTAAAATTTTTAAGCTGTCACAATCAGCCACTTGAAAGGTAGCTGCAGGTAACTCTCTTTAATACTAGCATTGATTTGTAACCTATAATAAATGGTAAGTAACCTGCTATAACAGGTTACGTTGATGGTGTTAAGAAATCATCATACTGTCGTTTATATAACTATGCACTACTTCTATTTGAACTTTAAGCAACCAAAAAGAAAGAGGTCCCGTGCTTGGATTTGTACGATTTTTAGTGTCAAAGATGTGCTGAATTTAGTATTTGTTTCAACTGTTTGATTAATAAGTATGTTGCACAAATAGACATGAGAATTATGTATTCCATACAGAGCTTTGAACTTCACCATTACTTTGTTGGGGGCAAAGTTACTCTAAGCGTTCCCTGATGACCGAGGGCTTTCTTTTTATTAGTAAGAAACTTTCTAGTGATTGTTAAAAGTTCATTCTTTTTTTTAATGGTAAAATGTTGTAAACCGTACTTTATCATTTAATTTGCCCACATTTCTTGTTTAGGAATTGCATAAAGCTCAACGACAGGGGCCTGCGGTGGAAAAAGTTGACTGGAATTCCACTGCTTCAGGACGGCATGACGAGCAAAGGAAAAGTAAAAAGGTTGATAATTCTAGAGAAAGAAAGTCTAGTGACAAGCATTTTGCGAATGGTAGTTGCATAAATGAATTTCATAAATTGGACTCTAAACCACAAAAGGAAGATAGTTATGCTGGTGAAGAAGGTAGAAAACAAAAGAGCTACGATGACGATGAGAGCCATTTACAGGATGAAAGAAAATCCTTGACTCCTGAAAGTTCTGGAAAGAGGCATAGATCTGTTGGGGTATCATCTTCTCATGATGAGCACCTTGAAGACAGACATGTTACGAAGTTATCCAAGTCACCTGATAGGTTTAGAGGAAGATCACGATCGAAAAGCGTATTGGAGGAGTCTTTCCTTGTACCGAAGTCCCGCGAGAAAGATGATGCATATGAGAAGGAAAGCAGATATAGAAGTAACTTGGATGATGAAAAAATTGGACGCAACAAGGACTATCGACATCGGAGCCGAGAGTCTTCAAGGGATGTGGAAAAGGAGCATAATTCTAGTTGCAACAGACACTCTAGGGACAGGTATTATACCAGAGATAGTGTAGACAGGTATCGGGAGAGCAGCATCGAGAATGAAAGGGATAGATTGAGAGAGAAAGACAGGGAGCGTGAGTTGGCTAGAGAAAGGGACAGAGAAAGGGGAAGGGAAAGGGATAAGGAGATGGAGAAGGAAAGGGATAGGGAGAGAGACAGAGAGAGGGAGAGAGAGAGAGCTCGAGATAGGGAAAGGGAGAGGGATAGAGAACGGGAATATGAGAGGGGAAGGGAAAGGGAGTGGGAGAGAGATAGAGATAGAGATAATTTCAGAGAGAGGGAGGAGAGAGAAAGGAGGAATAGGGATAGGGAAAGCAGAGGACGAAGTAGGGAGGCAGATAGAGATAAATATAGTGATAAGTCTAGCAGGCACCGGAGATATGATGACCTTGATGATGGTTTTGCCTATAATAGACGTAATAGACATAATGAGACTGACCTTCAGAGAGAAAGGAGGAGCGATCACGCAAAAAATGAAAATGCAAAGCAAAAAGCTGTAGAGGCAGACAGTGAGAAATCAAAAAGGTATTATTAATTCTTAACTAGGTACTTTTGGTATTCAGAAACTCTTTAGCAGAGTTGATTTCCTTAATGCATGGTTTTTATTTTTCTCATTTTTGCTGTATTGCAGAGATGAAGTTGAACAGGAGGACTATCAGGAAAAAATTGCTTTCCAGCTTGCTGAACAGGAAGACGAAGAAGAACTTGAAAGAATTAAGGAGGAGAGCAGAAGGCGCAGGCAAGCTATTCTTGATAAATATAAGAATAAGCAGTCCCAGAAGGAGCCAATTACTCAATCCGGGGACGTAGGTATAACTTCTTCGAGATAAGATCTCCTCGTATTGTTGTGACCATTCTCAAAAAAAAGAAAGAGCATCTCCTGATATTGTGTTCTATTATGTTTTACTGTATTTCATGTTTCAACCTTGGCCTGATCTAGAGCTCTACGTGAACAACTAAGGTCTTTGGTTGGTTCCTTTTTTGACTTTGTTTTTACCTTCAGGTTTACTGTCTGTTATGCATGCATATGAGCTTTGAATGTGTAATTTTGCTAATTAATTGCCCTTTTTACTGAGTTTAAGTGCCAAGTTACTGTTTCTTTAATGAGTTTACTTTTGGATTTGAACTTTTAATATGCATGTTATGGAACTTAGGATGTTTAGTTGGATTCTGTCGCAACTCATGTTTTATGAAGCTTCGCATTGCACCTCAGACCATCCTGATCTATATGCTGAGATTTTATATGTTGGCTCTCTGCAAGTTTCTCTTTTCTGGATTGAATTTCTGGTCTTAACTATGTTTTTTTATTTGTTGACATTAGCTGAGCTTCTTATGGATCAGTCTACTCAGAAGCCTGCAGCCGGAGATAATTCCATGTCAGTGTCATTTGATGGTCAAACCAATGGTACAGATGTCCATGTTGATGAGCCAACATTTTCTGTTGGGAAATCACCTCTGCAAGCTGGTCATATTGCTGACGAGCAGGCTTCTGGAGCTGGTGGATTGGGGCAGGGTACACCAAAGGTGTGTTCACATGAAATTGAGATTTAAATTGGGTTTTCCTTTTTTGCGGTACTCATTCTCCTTATTTCTCTTTCAACACTATTTTGTCGGAGCTCTTAAGTCATGTTGCTTTTGTGTTAGGGTTTTGCTTTAGAATTAGTCGACGAAGTATTTTGCCTTCTGGTTTTGATTTTTGCTCCTTTAGTCCATTTCTTAAATGCTGGCTTTATCTGATAATTGACTTCCGCTTACTACACTTTACAGAGTGAGAGGTCAGCGGACATGTTTTGTGACGATATATTTGGAGAATCACCTGCTGGCATCAGGAAAATGGTCAGTCTCTGTCTTTGAAACATTTTTTTTTAAAAACATCGTCTGTGATTTTGGGTGCTCATTCTTGGATCTTTAGCTTGTGTTGACTTTTAATGTCTAGAGATTCTAGGCACTAGAAGTATGCATACTGTTGTGAAATTCAAAGTAGCACTTGTTATGTTGGCCATCTCACTGATTTCTTGTGCCTCTTGATTGTATTCATGGGATTATGTGCTGGTATTGTTCTCTCTCTGTCTGTTAGGATATATTGTTGGGGTTCTCTATTAGAGGAATGGTGTTTATTTTTTCGAATTCGAACAAACGGTGAGGTGTGAGACTTTCCTTTCCTGCTGACCCCAAAGTGACAAAATGGGGAACGGGGAACCATTTTGGAAACGACGACTAGCTTTCACTTTATTATGTTTCTAGCTGAGACTTGAGAGTTGCTCCTTCTGTCCATACTGTGGGGGAGTGTGTGTGTTTATTTAGCTGTGGTAGACTTTGTAATACATTCAGTTTAAAGTGTGATGTCTAATAATAGACTATTTTTTGAACTCTGGATTTATAAGTCTCTCTTCTTGCTCCATGCTGCCCAAACAATTACAAAACCGCGGCCAACAAGAGAGTGGAAAAGAGGATTGTTTTCTTTCTTTTGTTACTCGTACTGAAACTGTGGGAAACTTGTCTACTGTGCTTATGTGAAGTCCTTTCCTTGTCTTTGTAATAAGTACATGGATTTCATGTTTCTCTGGTTTTATCTGTCGTCTTTCAGGGCAAAGGAGATGGCGTGGCAGTTCAGCGCAGTGGCCTTCATGATAACTGGGATGATCCAGAAGGGTATTATAGTAAGTATCTCACCTCACTTATTACCTGGATTCTTGATATTTTAGCTTTTACTTCAGAGCATGCTGGCGCTACTACATTGATACGTGCCACCATATTCATTGATATTTGATCATGATAGCCTCCTTCTCCATGTTAATTGTTATTTGAAGATGCTTGATAAATTTTGAGTAACGTCTGATCAATTCTCTGTTTACTTCTGTTGATTAATCATAATACTGCTGTTTATTCAGGTCCACAGACACAAAGTACTTAAGGAAAAAATGTCATCTCCTGTTTTATATTTCAAGTTGAGATTTTATTTTCTAATTGATATTATGTCTCCCATCATCCGCGGAGTTCCCTATTTTCTATGTGACTTAGTATTCTGATGGTCATGGCATGAAGGGACAGAATTTAAGTTTGTAGATGGATGTAGATAATATGGGAATTTTGTCTCTGTGCTTTAATTTCTTCACTTTTTTGTTTAAGGATGGTGACCAAACTAAATGATGTCCTCTTTATTGGGACTAAGAACCATGCAACACTGACCAAAATAAGATGTTATTAGGGTCTAAGGGGATTGGGTTTCAATCAACAATTTCTCGGAAGTATATTAAAAAAAATTAATTAAAATATCATAATTGGGAAAAGAATGTGTAAAGAATAGAGTAGATAGTACGAGAGTATTTATATTTTAAATTAATTTTAAAAAGTAATAAAATAAATAATTTTACACAAAAATAGTAATCATAAATTTAAACAACGGAAGAATTCTGTGCAAATAGATTAAAAAGTATAGTTTGAGGTGATAAAATATTTTCAGTTTGAGTTGATCCAGATAATATCTTCGACATAATCTTTTGGGGCTTATACTTATATATTCGAGAAATAGGTGACTGAAACCCAATCCATTTAGATCCTAATAACATCTTATTTTGATATTTTTCTTGATGGCTTAAAACTGTTGTCTTAGTTGATGTCTCATGTTTTCTTGTTTGCTTGCAGGTTATCGTTTCGGAGAAATTCTTGATGACCGTTATGAGATTGTTGCTGCTCATGGTAAAGGAGTATTTTCTACTGTTGTTCGGGCTAAAGATCTCAAGGCTAGACCTGGTGACCCGGAGGAAGTAGCAATAAAAATGATACGCAATAATGAAACAATGTAAGCTTTTTTATTTCCCCATTTCGTGCTATCCTTGCTTGTTCTGGTGGCCTAATCATGCTGTTTTCGTCCTTGTTAGGTATAAAGCTGGTATGGAAGAGTTGATCATTTTGAAGAAGCTAGTTGGTGCAGATCCTGAAGACAAGCGTCATTGTGTTCGTTTTATTTCTAGCTTCAAGTACCGGAATCATCTCTGTTTAGTTTTTGAGTCTCTACATATGAATCTCCGTGAGGTTCTGAAGAAGTTTGGGCGTAACATTGGACTCCATCTCACTGCTGTTAGGGCGTTTTCGAAGCAACTCTTCATTGCTTTGAAGCATCTAAAAAATTGTGGCGTGCTTCACTGTGACATTAAACCCGACAACATGTTGGTAAGTGGGATGGTTTGAGTATTCTTCATCTCACATCTGCTGAGAGTAGCTTTATTTACCTTGCTTCCCTTTATCTGTATATATATATTGACTTTTCTGTATTTACTTGTTTAGGTAAATGAATCGAAAAAAGTGTTGAAGCTTTGTGACTTTGGTAATGCTATGTTTGCTGGCAAAAACGAAATTACTCCATACCTCGTGAGCCGTTTTTATCGTGCCCCAGAGATCAGTAAGCATCGATTCTCATGATATGCTTTTCTTTTGGGACTTCCCTTTCACTTTTTTTTTTTGTTCAAAGCTCGAACATGATCCTATGTTGTTCTGTGAATCTGTGGTTTTGTTTGATTAAGTTCTGTATTATGTTTTGTTGCAGTTCTTGGCTTGTCGTACGATCACCCAATGGATATATGGTCAGTTGGATGCTGTTTGTTTGAGCTTTATGCTGGGAAAGTCTTATTTCCAGGTGCAACTAATAATGACATGCTTCGTCTTCATATGGAATTGAAAGGTCCCTTTCCAAAGAAGATGCTTAGAAAGGTTTGTCTTGGACATTCTCTATATTACCCTAATCTAGTTAGAAATTTTTATGATTTGAAGTTATAAGCCTGGTTATTAGTTGCTGTGGACAATTCTGCTAAGGTGATTGCATTAGGTGCTGCTTTTATGGTTTTTGCACCTTTCTTAATAATTGACATGATATAGTCAATGTAGAAACATTAATTCTCTTTGTTCTTCATTTATTTCAGGGTGCATTTACAGATCAACATTTTGACCAAGATCTCAATTTTCTTGCCACCGAAGAGGATCCTGTTACGAAGAAGGTTATTTCTTGTAGACTTTAGCCTGTCTTGTCATTCCTCGATAAACTAACCATTGATAGTCATTAATGATAACTTGCTGTATATTAATTTGGTTGCAATTGTATGCTTCACAGGCAATAAGGAAGCTGATTGTCAACATCAAGCCAAAAGATATCAGTTCAATAATTTCAGGTTCTCCGGGTGAAGACCCAAAGATGTTAGCTCAGTTTAAGGATCTTATGGAGAGAATCTTTGTATTAGACCCGGACAAGAGAATAACTGTTTCCCAGGCATTGAGCCACCCATTCATCACGGGCAAGTGAACAAAAACGATGATTTTCTGCTAGCGACATGCGGTTGCACTAGATGCTACTGCATTATGATCATATGATCTTAGTTTATATTCAGTTCTCTAATCAATGGGCCTTATCTGTTTTTATCTACTATCTTGAGTTAAAGTGCATTGGAGCTTGGCATGGTTGAAGTTGCAGAGAAGATTGTTGACCGTGGGAGATCTATATCTTGGCAGTTCATTCTTTCAGTGGAATGTTTTCTTTTCTATCGTAAGATAACTTGCCAAAGGCGTTTTTCCCTTCTGTACTAATTCTTGATGGTGACATTACAAAGATCTTCATAGATTTTTTAAAAGTTATCATGTCTCAAGTTGTACTTTGGGCTCGAGTCCTGAGAGCGGCGAGTAACGTGCACCAAATTAGATATTGACAGAAGCATGGTTATTCATATGTCTCTGTAAATAAACCTTTTGAATATCTGTTTACTTTGAATTGTTGATGGCGGTCTATCTTTTCTCTTTTTGTCCCTTTCTGTACTTTTAGTTTTCTTGACCTCTTTTCTTCCAATCTGATTTAACTGTTTATTTTGTGGAACTTTACATAGTTTTCACGCCTTCATCTTAATTGAATATCTTATCTCTTCATGTTTACATACTGTTCAGAATCCTTGGGTCCTGGAAAGTCTAATTTACTTTTTCCTTCAGGATATCTACCAGGGCTTTGAGGCAAGATTCAGTGATTTAGATGCTTAAAAGGCACCCTGGCGAAGGTACCTTGGCTTGTTTGTTAGGAATTACTGTGACACGCTTGGTTTACATATGGCTGTTCTCAATTCCTCTAACATCAGCCATAATTTTTGTTTCTCCTTTGTGTTAATTTTTAATTTTCTTTTGACAAGTTCT
Organism: Nicotiana attenuata; assembly: GCF_001879085.1. NCBI lineage: Eukaryota > Viridiplantae > Streptophyta > Magnoliopsida > Solanales > Solanaceae > Nicotiana > Nicotiana attenuata. The sequence continues at coordinate 8,479,427 of NC_032000.1, read as the reverse complement.
GATTCCTGAACTTTAATTTGGTCTTTCCTGAAAAACTGCATGCCTGAGGGTGGCTTGTTAATTAGCCTCCTTAGGCTAGAATAGTAAATCTATCAAGAGCTAGAGTATTTCTTCTATTTGGAGTCATTGTTGTTTCTTCAATTTCTTATTCTTTGTACAAAAACACTTTCTAATGAAGTTGCATTGCATCTGATTCATGGTATGGTCATCCTGGAGCATTGTATGACTGGAGATGATCAGATGCAGCCTTGAAGTGAGAGTTGTTTCAGTGAGTTGTCAATTCTAATTTCTTGCTGTTTGTTCATTAAGAATAATATATTCTAGACCCCATTGAGATGTGTGGTATTGATATGGCTTTTTGTCTTGCTAGGGTGTGGTTTCATGCTTCTGCAATTCTAGTAAGTATCCTTGAATTTTATTACATCTCTGGTGTAATATTTGGGTATCTTTTGAAAACCTGATTCTTTTTTTCTCCAATGTTTTGCATTCAATGTTTGCTAGTCATCAATGGAAATGATGACGTACATGGAGCACTCTGATTCAAATTCTTTATTGGTTTTGCTAATAAAATTGGCCATTTTGGATGAAATCTATCTCAAATTTCAATTGTCCTTTTTCCAAACACTTTAATTCCCATGCCAGATTTTTTGTTATGAAAACAGCCATCTGTCTAGCTTGCATTGGAATTTGACATTGTTGTAGCTTACAGTGTAATTCTTAGTGTCATGTTTGGTTATGCGAATGTATTTATACAGATATTTTTATTTTAAAATAAGAGTTAATTATCTAAATGATACACAAATATTTTTCTTGTGAACACATACATAAGTTTTAATGTATATCTAGTATTATGTATACAAGAACTATTATATATTATTTATTCAAAATAAATAGTCTTTTTTGTAACAATATATTAAAATAATTATTATTTGTAACTTATATCTTATATGATAATCGATTTCTTCCAAACTAATAAGTAGTACTTTAACTTGAATGAATTAATAAAATTTGAATAACGGGTTTATACGTTTTTCCAACTTATGTGAATATAATAATGAAATTCATGATATGTTGCAGTTTTTAAATTCAAAATTATGTAGATACGAGTTTAGAAAGTATTTTTCTATAATAAACATATATAGTAATTGATAGAAAACAAAACTTGTAATTAGATAAAATATGAATATTATCTTTACACGTCTAGTTGGAAGATATATAAAAAATTTAGTTAGACCTATTGATAAAGCATTATATTTATTAATAAAAAATCAAAAGAATAATAAATAATAATTAGTAATTAATAAATAAATGTCCCAAAAGTGAAAAATCTTGTTTGAGTAGTCCTAAAGTGAGTTTAATTTATGTCACCAAATGCATAATTAATCACGTTTGGAACTCAAACATGATCCCAAAGTGTAAAAGGTAAAAGCATATTCTACGCAACTATGTATTGTAGGAAGTTAAACTTAGAAAAAAAAAAGAAATAAGTGAAATGGAGTTAGCAGCTACATTCACACTTTTTGAGATAGAAATGTGAGGAGGAAAGAAATGGAAGAGAAAGAGTCGTCCTTTTTTAGTATGTTTGAAAGAGAAGTGGTAATAATTTAAAAAATCATATACCACCATTCTCCCCTGGAGAATTAGAGAGTGTAATTGGTCTCTCAATGACATTGTTCGACAAACATGCAAAATAAGTAATTACACCGTATTACACCCAAATCCAATTGCAAGATGACTTTCCAAATAAGCCATAGGTGATCTTTTTCCTTTTGTAGCCCGCAACCTTGCTAGTGGAAGGTAGGATTTATCCGGTGGAATAGCCGAACTACACACATGGAAGGTAGGATTTATCCGGTGGAATAGCCGAACTACACACAAGCTGGGCCAGTTACCACCGTCATAAAGAAGTAGGGAGAAGTGTTATCACTGTTTATTTTGTTGCATGTCCTGTAAACTAACTTTTGTAGCAAGTTACCCTTCATATTTCGGTAGGTTGGTCGTTCATCTTTCTCCATTGGAAATAACGACACCTCAAACAAGTGTAAACGAGGACAAACATATCTTCCCACGCGTGGAGAAAATAGAGCGAGCGAGGGAGTTGAGAAGAGGGTTGGTGCACGTGTTTTAGGTGGCCCATAAGGATATGATTGCGAATGTTTGATTTCTCAATAAGATTAAGAATCTTCTCCTGCATTGCATTTTTCTCCAATCTACACAGTCAAGGACTATTTGACAAGCTTCCCATGTTCTTTTCCACCTTCTTCAAGGAACAATTGACAAGTTTTCCATGTTGTTCTTTATCCATCTTTCAAACCAATGTCTTGCTCCCTGGCCAAGCCTTTTCGACTCTCTCTATCCATTTTGGTAACGATTTGACTTGATTATTCATGACGAGCTCTAACTCGTATAATTTTTTATCTATTGGATCTATCCATCGAGAGAAAATGGGACGGAGATGTGGTGTATAGCCAAGAGTCTTAACCTCTCAACGTTGACTACTATTCGACCAATCTTTGTCTCTCATGCTAGCAAATTCAGCATTCAAGTTAAATATCATTGTCTTTAACCTATCAGCGGTTGACTACTATTTGACTAGCAATCCCTGCCACTTGCTAGCAAATCAGCGTCCAAGTTCAGTATCATATTTTTAAGTTTTATGGTATATTCACTTTGTCACGCTAGTCACTAGCAATCGCTCTCGTTATTTGTCAATCTTGCATTTTCCGAGTTTCTATTTTTGTAGTTCTATTATTGCAAAGAAATTTTGCAATTCAAAGCATTCTATCTTTTCTAATCATTTTCCTATGTGTCTCGCCAACTTGCTCCGACGTGTCAATTTAGGTGCTGTACCATGTCGACACGACACTAGTATGGGTGTGCGTATGGGATTTGTGTCGGATCTGGTCAAACATTTTTGGGTGCTTTGACCACGACAGATAGAAAAATTTGAGATGAAATACAATTTGATTCTCTAAATCACAATCAGAACTTGGGTAGATTTGAATAATTATCTAGGAAATTGATCGTTTACTTATCTACAACTTGAGAATATAAAAGAAAGTGCAGTGTTGAGTATTTGTGTGGGACAAGAGGCATTAAATTGTTTATCGGGTTAAGACTAAAATATAAGGTGTGTCTTTCAAATTGGTCTGAATATTAAAAAACAAATATAATTATCCCTCATTTGTTGTGTAAGGGTTTCCAAAGGAGTTTATAATGCCCTAGCCACTCTACCCATAGCATTAAGTTTCGGGTTGGATGCTTCGTATCCTAGTGGTTCTGTAAGGTTTTCCAGAAGAGTTTATAATATCCTGAGTTTATAAGGTTTCCCACTCATTACTTAGAGGTTTTGGGTTGGATACTCGGATTGGTATCAACCCTTTTCCCCAATTTTGTTTCTATGCTATCCGTTTGCCACGGGCTTCGCTCGTTTTCTCAATTCATCACGTTTTGCTAGTATTTTGCTCTAAGATTATAATGTAGTTTGTTGAGCATGCTCACTCTTGAGTTTATCGAGTCTACTCTCTCTCGTTAACTTTTAGTCCATTCTCGCATGCTCTCTACCACATGTCTTTTCTCTAGTCTCCTAAAAATATAGATCAACACAAATAGAAAACAAAAAGTAAAAAATATTTAAATATTCACGTTTAAACTTTAGAATTGAGCAATACATACTTAAGGGTCTTAAGGTACACTTGTCCCTTATCGGTTGTGTCAGTCTTACCAAAGATGTCTATAATGTCTTGGGTAATTCCACCTGTTGCCCTTGGACTTGGGCTTGGATGCTCATTTTCTTTCACTAGGTTTGAAAACTAAACTTTGGTATCTCCGTTGTCACAACTGCAATTTTGTAGTATTCATTCGCTTTTGGCTTCTCTTTTAGTTTTATCTCATTGAGCCATTAGCTTTGCTACAACCCATCTTAATTCTTTGTTTACCCAATGTTGGGACTCTTATGTTGTCTGCGTCCCAGATGTATAGTATCGAGCGTATGAAAAGGAGGGGCTGATAAGTATCCCACATAGCAATGAGTCGTCTCTTTATATTGTCTCGGATAATTTTCACGGTAGGCGTTATCTTTTTGGGTTGAGTTAGATCTAAGGCACATTTTCTTTACACGTTATTAGAACCAAACTTTGGTAAGTTTGGTTTTACAACCACAATTTTCTACTATTCGTTTGTTTTGGGCTTCTTTCTCGTTCTTAGTCTAGCCGATTGAGCCACTATCTTTGCTCTAGGCTCATTCTGTTGAGCATATTGTTTCCCCCAACTTCAAGCCCGTTCTTTAGTTTGCCGTTTCTTACTCTTAGCTACATTTTTTAGTCTTCTAAAAAGGGTGCAAACAGGAAAAAAAGAAAAAAGAAAAAAAAGTTATCTTTAGAAATCCATGTGTAAACGATAACCCCGGGTGTTGAAGGATATGCTTCCCTTATTGGTTGTGTAAGGGTTTCTAAAAGGTGTTTATAATGTTTTGGCCATCCACTCGTAGGTTTAAGATTTTGGGTTTAATGTGCAAATTCTTTTAACAAAAATAATGCAATTAAATATTTTATGGCATACCTATGATGTTACCTTTTCTATGGTGTGTCACTTGCACTTGATTTGACTATTGAACCAATGATCCCTGATCAACTCCCCAGTTTGAGGTTTTAAGAGAATGCTCTACTTTTCTACTCGAAGTATGGGTTGTGGATTGTTCAAGGAAAAAATTTAGGCGAAATACATAAACGACCCCTTTAAGTTGGCCACAACGACCAGACAAACACCTCAACTAAATCCTTTACCATTTAGACACTTCAAGTGTCCATTAACCAGATCAAATAAACACGTATTGCTGATGTGGTATGCGCGTGTTTGCTAATAAAATTTTAAGCGCGTGAATCATTTTTTCAGCCTAATTTTTTTTCTTTGAAAAAACTTAAGAATTGGGCGTATCTTAGCCTCTCTTCTTGTCTTGACCAACCCACGTCAACATCACCGTGAAGCCACCATTAAAACCAACCACTAAAACTCCAACCAAGCTACCAAAAATCATCAGAAACTGCCCCTTTCATCACAAAGTTCCACTGCCCCATATCCTCTAAAGCTCCGCCTAATTCCTTCGAGCCAAAACTAGTTCCAAACCCAACTGATAAGCAGCAAAAATTACAGCATCAATAGTTGCGAAAAACCACCAAATCTCCACTAGATAAACATCCTCTTTCCTCCAACTACACCTTCATTCCAATAGAAACACACAAACAACCAATTATTTGAATCAACCGGCAATTTTAAGGATAATTTTGTACCAAAAATAATTAAAGAAGTAAAAGTGATATAAGCCCAAACTCATAGTCAAGAAACGATGAAGAGAGAAGAGTGAAGATTCCAGTAGAATCATTTCGTTCAGATTTGCTCGGAGATTAATTTTCCGGCAAGATAGGTCGCATGAGAGGAGCTTTTTCCGACGAGTTCCGTCACTGATCACTTAGTGGGAAGGGGAAGGGGTCTGATAGGAATGACTTATGTTCAATTTGTTAAATTGAGGGTGGATTTGAAGGAAGGAGATGAAGAGGGTGGGGTGGCGCTGGTTTTGGTCGGAAGATGAAGTTTGTTGGGGGGGGGGTTGCGTTGGTTTGGTAAAAAAGTTAAGAAAAAGGCTTTTTTTATTCCTTAAAATGCATTTTCATTTTTTGTTTATTATATGTGTAAAATTTCTATTACAAATTACTCGTGTCGTTCATTAATTGGCTCATTTGACACGTCATTAGCAAGTGTAACTCACGTATATGATCTATTGCACTCGTGTATTTATTTGTTCTGGTTAATGGACACTTGAAGTGTCTAAATGGTAAAAGGGTTCAGTTGAGGTGTTTGTCTGATCGTTGTGGACAACTTAAAGGGGCCGTTTATGTATTTCGCCAAAAATTTAATGAGCTTTCTAACACCTAGATTTCATGATCAAAGAAAGGCACTAATGTAGAAACTTTAAATAAATATGTAATGTAAAAAACAAAAAAATTTAAAACAACAACATACCCAGTGCAATCCTACAAGTGGAGTCAAAGAGGGTAGAGAGTACGCAACCTTACCCCTACCTTGTGTAGGTAGAGAGATTGTTTTCAGTAAGACCCTCGGCTCAAAACAAGCATGCATTATCACAACAGTATAAAGAAAAGATATGCAGTAGTGAAAAAGTCAAAAGACGCAATAACAACATGATAATAGTAAAATCGAAACTCAACATCGTCAGATAATAATAGAAATCTAACAATATGTAAATATGAGAATAACACTACCACTACTGGGGTGAAAGGAAAGTCGCTCGACTCCCTACTGCCCTTCTACCCTGATTCTTGACCTCCACTTTCCTATCAAGGGTCATGTCCTCGGTAAGCTGAAGATGCATCGTGTCTTGCCTAATCACCTCTCCCAGTACTTTTTCGTCCTACCTTTGCCTCTCCCAGGCCCACCATAGTCAATCTCACATCTCCTTGCTGGGGCACCCAGACATCTCCTCTTCACATGTCCCAATCATCTCAGCCTTGCTTCCCGCATCTTGTCCACCACGGAAGCGACACCTATCTTGCTGCGAATAGCTTCATTATTAACCATATCCCTTCTAGTATGCCCACACATCCATCTTAGCATCGTCGTCTCTGCCACTTTCATTTTCTGGACATGCGAGTTCTTGAAATGCCAACATTCTGCCCCATACAACATAGTCGGTTTAACTCCCACTTCGTAGAACTTACGTTTAAGTCTCGGTGGAATGTTCTTATCATACAATTCACCAAATGCTAGCCTCCATTTCATCCACCGCGCACCAATTCGATGTGTTACATCCTTGTCGATCTCCCTATTGCCTTGTATTACTGAACCAAGGCACTTGAAATTTCTTCTCTTGGGAATTATTTGTGAATTCAACCTCACTTCCATGCCAACCTTCTAAATCACGTCGCTGAACTTGCACTCCAAATATTCTAAATTATTCCTACTCAACCTGAAGCCTTTAGACTCTAGAGTCAACCTCCAGACCTCCAGGATAGCTCTAGCATTTACTCTGTTTCACATCTCGTTAATCGGTACTATGTCATTTGCAAACAACATGTACCATGGAACCTTCCTTTGAAATTAAAATGTCAATCGAGTTCAAAAACTGTTCTGGTTCATTTAGATGTGCATATATAGTTTTAAGTTTCAAGTGGCTAATTTTGTTTTATTAAGTTTCTATTTCTTATTCCTAATCAGTAAAAAGCTTATTCGTAACATCTTTTAAGAATAATAAAATCATTTTAGAAACTAAATTTGTTGTCATGATGCCCCAAAGAGAGCCCATGAACAATCAGACATATGCCTTAGCACTTTGGTGCTTACATTGGAGTGCTGCCTAAAAGTGAAGTACTCAACTTAGGTTTCAACTAGATTTAGGGTTAAGTATGCCTCAAGCAAGCCTTCAATGGTAAGTTGCTCTTGCATGTGCTCATTCACCTCCCTTCCTAAATAATGAAACTATTTTAAAGCATAGTTAAATCTCAATTTTCATTGGATATGTGTGTGCATTGTTAATCGTGTCAATCATCCTTTGAGGAAAAAGGAAAAAAGAGTGACGTTTGCATTGGTTGGATGTCACTTATTGGTCTACATTGCTTAGTTGTTGTTGTATTGAAGGTAAAATAAAAGAGATTTACGTGCTCTGGCCTCACTTATTTGAGGAACCAAAAGATTGATGTGGTTGTGAAGGTGTACATTGTCCTCTCTAAGTGGAAGAAAAAAAAATCCTTCCTCTTTGATTTTACGCTCTTTTTACTCCAGACAAGAGTAGAGACTTGTCGCTCGTAGTGTTTGCTTTATACACATTAAGCAAATTAAGCTTGGAAATTACTAGTATGCTGATTATTGTGTTGGAGTTTGGTATCTAGGGTGTACTCCTTACACCGTAACACCTAGTATCCTTTTTGTCCGTTTTCATTCAGAAAACACAAGAAGCTGGCCCGTAGGTTTGAGGTAGCATCCATAAAACATAAAATTGGGGATATTGTGGTAATTCAGCTATTTTCATCGAAGTTATAACATGTGTTTTGGCATTTTCAATTTTAAAAGGAAGTGTGCCCCATTTAGGTGGACCATTAACTCCAAATGCGTAACTTGACTTGATTTTAGCCGACTTTTTTGAGCTTACTTTAGATGCCGGGAGGAATCACTTAAAATGACTCGCTTTGAACACTCCCTTTGTTGAATGACCCCCATTGTTTGTGGGTTGCTTCTCTCGTTATCTATCTTTGACGAACCACTCACATACCTGCTTCTCTGTCTTAGCTGAACTACTCGGAATCTTTGGTTTCTTGAACTACTAGCATTCCTTTTATGGCCTCATCAGGCCTCTCAATCTCTGTTTGTTTCCTTTTACTTTTTCTTATCTGTCTCTAGCTTGGTTAGGATTTGAAATTTGAGTACTTTGTTTTTGGTGAATTTTCAATTGGTTTTATGTGTCTTTGTTCTTCAAAATTCTTTTTATCAGTTTAAAAATAAATTTAGAATCCATTGAAACCTGTGGATGTTGTGTCCATTAAATCCAGATTTTAATCCATAAGTTCCATTTCTTTGGACTCAACCAATGTGGATTTAATATAGCATTCCTAATATATTAATTTCAAACTTAAAAATGTGTGATAGTTGACATTACAAATCACTTTTATTTATTGTATAATTGGTGGTGACATCATCCATCACTGGTTTGGATAACATAAGAAAGTTATTTGGAAGACCAGACTCTAGAGCGAGGGTTGGGGGTGTTTTGAGTTTTTTTTTTTGGGGGGGGGGGGGTTGGGGTTA
>NC_032000.1:8428566-8470593 GCF_001879085.1 Nicotiana attenuata | reverse complement strand
GTTGAACACGTTAAAATTGTCAATGATGATCTGAACTAGTTTGCTGAAGGATATGGACAGTTCAGTGGTGAGAGATGTCAAGATCAGATGGTGGTTAGATGATGAGAATAATTAAAATAATAAAATCTACATGGGGAACCATCTAAAATAGGCTAAGAAACTGAAATCTTTTCAGAAAAGGCTCAGAAATATGTCATGAAATGTACTAGAGTTTGGGCCTTCATTGAAATCCATTTCATTGTTGCCCTTCTGAATGTGCACAATGGATGCACAGGCCGAAAACTTATAGGCAAGCCCTTATGGTCTTTTTTTAGAGATGAAGCCCTTATGGTGTTTCAATTCATGGATTAGGGCTCAGATGCATGTTTTAATTGCTGCCTTGTGTTTTGAATGGAAGAATTTGCTGATTCTCTTTTATTGTTTTTTGTGAAGTAAAGTTTTTCTCTCAAGTATTTTGGGATTTTTATTATTTAGCTTTGCTCTATCCACTTTTGTTGTTAAATATTCGTCTGCACCAATCTGTCTTAGGAAACTTTTGATCGCTTGTCTTCTGTGTGTTTTGATCTTGTTGTATGTGCGCTAATTAGTCCAATTAGGATCTGTATTTTGTTTCTTAATCACTCTGATAATTTTGTACTAGTTTCTTGGTGTCTTCATTTCATTTGTTGTTGGGTTATGGTGGTTTAGTATTGGGATGATCGTCACGTGGAGGAACTTGTTAACTGACATTTTTGTAGATTGTCAAATGATTGCATTGTGACTTGATTCCTTGCACAAACCGTGGATTCAGTTCATATGCTAGTTATGGATAATAATGCTTCATGATTTAGCTATCTTAAGTTCCTTTGGAGTTGGAGAAAGTAGTCTGTATTGGTTTTGCTTAAACTGGTGCTCCAGTTGCATGCTGCTCTAATGCTGAAGTATTCCTGCGTTTACCTTCGGAGTGTTGGCTCTAACTTTTGCCGGGCCTTTGTAGTGCAATTATCAGTTAAGCAAGCTTTATCTTTAGGGCTGTGACTGTCTACTTCGATTCTTCTAGTGACTTATGTTGATGTTCGCACTTAATGTATATCAGTTAAACAGATTTATTCACAAAAACGCTTTCATGTATCCCTTTCCCTGATAATGTGAGTTCACGTTTCTCTTAGTTGGAAATTGCAGAATCTCATTGGACATTCAGATTAAAAGAATTAAATCCTACATCGATGCAAATATCAAATAACCATTTTTCAATGCGAATGAAGCGGACTTTGATGTAAGGTGTTAATGAAAACAGAAAAGCAAAAACATTCATGTAATTCTAAGGTAGCTTATGAGTGATAAAACGTGCAGCATGCAAATTCTTCATTTTGCTCAGGTCTCAGGGATTAAGTGCTTATAATGCGAGCTTTTGACTCTACTGGTCTTTTAATATTTAGCGGTGCTCTTAACATGTCTTTCTTTTATCAGAAATGTGTTGAGCAGTTCAAGTTTCCCTGCAAAACCTATTTTGTTAAGACTCCACATTTCTGTTCTTTGTTCTGCGATTGGAATTTTTAATTCATGGATCTTCGAAGAAATAAGACTTAAGACAATGCTGCGAGAATCTGATGGAAATCCACAGCAAAGGGGGTTACATTAATTATTTTCGCATATTTGTAAATCTAGTAGGAGATTGATAAATCATATTTAACGCACTTAGACGTTCATCAATATTCTGACTCTTAAAAATATATATTTCCCTATTGGTAAGGCTTGGCATTTGCCAATAGATCGAGAAGATGAGGTGAGGTATCATTAGCATCAATAGCAAAGAGGTTGGATATTAGTTATTCGAGTGGAATTATTAAGCTGAACTAAGTCATGAATTGTAACGCACCGTCATGAGTTGCAAGCCAATACCTATCCAACTCTGCTAGGAACACATAACTATAACATGGTGGCTGTTTGACTCAAAAGATATCGAAGCCTCTTTGAATAAATCAATCAAAGAAAATGAAGGCGTAAATCTTAGTCGAGTATAATAAATTCCAGATCAAAGAACTGATAGTTTAGATAGTGTATAGGACGAAAGGAGTATAGTGGATCTTATTGACATTGTACATTGACACTCCCATCGATCTAGGGAGGAGGTAACTTTACGTATTATTCTTCGATGTGTTATTTCTCTCCTAAGAAGACTACAAGAAATGAGGGATCTGGAGAGAATAGGGGGAGAGCCCCAATCGAAGGTTTTTTCTCACTTTATATAGTCAAGGCACCTTTACCCTTTACTTGGGCTGACGCCCTCTTGCCTCCAACGTGTCTTGATCGTCCCTTTAGGCGCTGCTCTTTTTGACTCGACGGATGTCGGGAAAGGGATGCAGAGTGGGCTATGTTATCCTTCATTGCCCGGTCACTTAGGAGGGACGTTGGTTAGTTCGGCCGTGACAGTCAGATTTTGACCAATACAGGTAGTCCATCCGTCTGTCGGGGTCGTCCCCTATCGGGCTCGGCAGTCGGATCATGATTGCCACGAATTCGAGCGATATCTGACCTCTGACTTTTAATTCCTTAGTTGTTACTTGGGTTTTGAGCGGGGTGGCAGCGTTCTTTCGATATCTATGGATCGTTGCGGCAGTTTCGGAACCGAGACGTCGCTTGATATCAATGCGTCGTTTCGTGATTACCGCCATTATGGCACACGTTCCTGGGAAAGTGAGACGTTTCGTGCCCTATCAGATTCGATTGGCGACTCTTGGGTTTCGTGCTCGGGGGATTTATGTCTCTTATAAATATAGGGAGCTTAACATTCGATTGACACACTTCTCTGCCTTTTGGTCTTAAGAATTCTGTATATATACTCCCTTTCTGACACTCCATATTTTCGTCTGCCTTCAAATAACTGGAAATCCCCATCCTTTCTTTTCGTTATCTTTTTCTCGCCTATTTTTTGGACAAAATGGCTGGTGATTCCTCTTGCACCGATCTCCCTGTCACAGTTCCGGCACCGGAAAATGCTGCTCAGGCCACCAAAGGGGTAGATGCGGTGGAGGGAAGACGAGGAAGTTCTATCGATAGTTGAGATTTTTCCTCGCCCTGGGAGAGAATTAACCGATTTCAGCATTCGCGCCGGGGCGAAGTCGGAGCATGTCCGTTCTATTATGAGAGAAGGAGCCACTGTAGAGTTGAATACCAAGTGGGGGATCCCCGGCTATGTTGACATGCGACCGGTGGAAGGAAATGACATAGTTCACTTCGACCGTCTTGGGTACTGCGTATTTTACGCTTACCCTTTCCTTATTGGATATACACTTCCTCTTACTCTCCTGGTGGTGGACTTCTGCCGTTTTACGAGGTGTGCCTCGCCCAACTGTCGCCATACCTGTACAAGTTGTTCCTTATGTTGCTCAAGTTTGCGGAACTCGCCGGTCGTGAGATCACGTTGGATCATCTGCTCAGTATCTTCGCCCCTCAGCTTATCCGCGACACGATGCTTCACATGCGTCCTCGGGGGTCGAAGAGCCTGGTGGTAAAAATGGACAGGACCAACCGTCGTTTTTATGAGAATTATTTCTGCGTGCAGACTGAGCACATTGTGGCGGATCCGACGGGGTTCCCTGAGAAATGGAACTTTGCACGTAAGTCTTATGCTTCTAGTCGGAGATATGTCCGACCGTTTTTGTCATAGTACTAAACTTTGTTATGTCTTTGCAGCTGAGAAATTGGCACCTCCGCCCGTCGAAAATATCCGTGAGTGGGTGAGCGTTGTTCTCCCTCATACGGCGGGGGTCCGTACATGGGCGGCCTTCTATGACAAACATGGGTGCAGGCCTCTTTCTAGTAAGATGTCGTTTCAATTCGCCGTTAGCTTTCCGCCAACCAGCCTCATCTACTCGCTCTATTGTGGTTCCCACCGCCCGACCTTCTTCGAGGGCGGCATCATTTGAGTCCGCGTCTGTGGTTATTCCTGTGAGGACTGCTTCTTAGGCCGAAGTTCCGACCCATGTTGCTCGCCCAACGGGTGAATCTCCGCCTACTGGGGAAGAAGAGGGGCAATCGAAAAGACGGCGAGTGGAGTTCGAGACAGCGCCCTCAACAGTGATTCTCCTTCGACGGGATCCAGAGAGGGGATTGTTGTAGCTCCCCTTGTAGGGACGAAACCAGCCGTTTCCTCGGCTCGCTCAGAGATTCCCACTCGGTGGTCAACAACCTATAGTGGCGGAATATCAGACTTCCGGGGCCGTCGTTGTAGTTTCGGACATCCCCTCTTCCTCTACAGTTGGTCGTGCTTCCTCTGCGGTTGCTGAAAGATGAAAAGGCATGGTGGTCGACGACTACGAATCTGAGTCGGACCTCGACCCTGATGATGTCAGCATGTTTGAAGAGGGCCTTACTCACTCGGTGGTTCATGTGGGAGGCTCGACCCGTATTCTTCAGATCCCTTCGGATGTCAATCTCTTGGGGACACAGAGGATCTGGTACCGCAGTTCAGCCTGCTATGCTCCGAAGCAGAAAATACGGCTCTTCGGTCCGTTCCGGATGCTGATTTGATGGATGAGGTGGCCACTATGGGCTTAAAGGGTATGTTGCGCTTTACTTTCATTTTTTCCTCGCCTTTCTTTAAGATACAAGTCAAACCTGTCTTTATGTTTTTCATGCGTATTTGGTGGAAGTGGAGAACATTCGCGGGGCCAACATTCAGGCCAGAATTTTCTTGAAGATGTTGGAGAAATATCGTCGATACGGAACAAGTGTCGCGAGATGCATGAGCGGCTGAAGGCAAACCCCGGTAATCGGGCTCTTGGTGAGGAATTGGAGGAAAGGGACCAGGAATTGATGCACGCTATCCGCAGCAGGAGCGTGCTTGAGGAGCAACTTTGAATAAAGGACGAGGAGCTCGAGTTGGGCAAGGGAGTTGCCGTATAGTGCGCTGCAGGAGAAATTGAGGTTAATGCAGTCGGAGATGGATCAGAACTTGACCAGGTTCGAGGCGCTAGGCGCGGAATGGATAGGAAAATTGACTGAGCTGGAGAACAAGGTTGCTGGGTTGGAGAGCATCGAGAGTGCTTAGTCTGCGGCTTCGGCGAGGGCGGCAGCCCTGGAGAACACCATCCGCGTCCTCCAGTCCGAGCAGGAGTTGGAGAGGCTCACGGCTACCCTTATGGAGACAAGGCTTGAGGAGCGCATCAGCGAGATTGACCGAGAGGCGTCGGTTCTGGGAGATCGGGTCGCAGCCCTGGAGGCAAAAATTGAGCGGCTGTTGGCTCAGATTGAATCTTCCTCCACCGCCGTTCCCCGCCATATGCATGAGCTTTGGGTTCATGCCGAAGCTCAACGGGATATATACAAGAGTTTATGGGAGGCGAGTACTGTGACTGAGCCTGCATATGAAGAGACGCGAATGAAAGGGCGGGAGGCTCGTGCCAACTGTGGGTATGATGCGGCGACGCCTGAAGCTAATTGGGGGCGCGGACGCCGAATGAGAACTTCCCGGAGATGGCAGTGGAGAGGGTGGCGATGGCGATGTAGAGTAGTGATATTGATTTTTCCGTTGGTTGTTTTCTTCCCAAATTTTCGTTCGTCGTCGATTGTCGTTGTTCCCCCTTTTTTTTGTTGCTCTTTTTTTTAGATTGTTGACTTGGATCTTATGTAATCCGCGACCATTGGCGTGGAGATATTGTATAAAGGAGAAGCTGTTATTTGCCTTGTATTCCACTCGTTTTCGTTTCGCGTGATTCCGGTGCGAAATAGATTCCCGCACGGCGAGTCCCGGTCTTTTGCACTTTTCGATGATCCTCGGCCTCGGGAACATTTCGCGCCTTCTCATTGGCGATGGCTTATGGCCTTAAAGGGCGTTATTTCGAACTTGTCGAAATAGTAGCCCGTCGTCGTTCGATCGAGGTCGAACTCTTATTTTATGGCGAAGGCCCTTGGCCTTAAAGGGTGTTATTTCGAACTTATCGAAATAGTAGCCCGTCGTCGTTCGATCGAGGTCAAACTCTTCTTTTGACGAAGACCCTTAGCCTTAAAGGGTGCTATTTCGAACTTGTCGAAATAGTAGCCCGTCGTCGTTCGATCGAGGTCGAACTCTTCTTTTCATTTTAATAATAACTAATAACGGCGCAGTCTTCCGGTGTTACGACCTGGTGCTCTCTTGTGAAGAGCCAAAAGCTCTTGACGTAGGGAGGTTCGGTCCAGTCTGTTCACCTCAATTTGCGCCCTATTTGAGACTAAAGCAGGCGGGGTGGCGACCTCGTCTTTTGGCGAAGGCCCTTAGCCTAAAAGGGTGCTATTTCGAACTTGTCGAAATAGTAGCCCGTCATCGTTCGATCGAGATCGAACTCTTGTTTTGGCGAAGGCCATTAGCCTTAAAGGGTGCTATTTCGAACTTATCGAAATAGTAGCCCGTCATCGTTCGATCGAGGTCGAACTCTTCTTTTGGCGAAAGCCTTAGCCTTAAAGGGTGCTATTTCGAACTTATCGAAATAGTACCCTGTTGTCGTTCGATCGAGGTCGAACTCTTCTTTTGGCGAAGGCCCTTAGCCTTAAATGGTGCTATTTCGAACTAATCGAAATAGTAGCCCGTCGTCGTTCGATCGAGGTCGAACTCTTCTTTTGGCGAAGACCCTTAGCCTTAAAGGGTGCTATTTCGAACTAATCGAAATATTAGCCCGTCGTCGTTCGATCGAGATCGAACTTTTCTTTTGGTGAAGGCCCTTAGCCTTAAAGGGTGCTATTTCGACCTTGTCGAAATAGTAGCCCGTCGTCATTCGATCGAGGTCAAACTCTTCTTTTGGCGAAGGCCCTTAGCCTTAAAGGGTGCTATTTCGAACTTGTCGAAATAGTAGTCCATCGTCGCTCGATCGAGGCCGAACTCTTCTTTTGGCGGAGGTCCTTAGCCTTAAAGGGTGATATTTCGAACTTATCAAAATAGTAGCCTGTCGTCGTTCGATCGAGGTCGAACTCTTCTTTTGGCGAAGGCCCTTAGCCTTAAAGGGTGCTATTTCGAACTTATCGAAATAGTAGCCAGTCGTTGTTCGATCGAGGTCGAACTCTTCTTTTGGCGAAGGCCCTTAGCCTTAAAGGGTGCTATTTTGAACTTGTCGAAATAGTAGCGCGTCGTCAGTCCCAGTTTTTGAAGAATTGTTCTTTTTGTTTTTGGGGGAATCCCAGTTCGTTTGACATTGCCTCCACCGGAGGCTGCAACGTTGGAGAATACGAAATGTTTCTATTTCACTTAGGTTCGTTATGCGCACACATTGCAGTTTCCTTGTCTGACCCCCGCCTTCCGGCTTGGAGGTATCACCGGCGGGCGGTATTACAGTTGTTTTGCAGTAGTTTTTCGTCCTTTAATTGAGGTGTTTCTTTATTCGTTCGCCTGCGCGGCCTTTGTGTTCCTACGTGAGCAAAGGGTGGAAGGTGAATTCGAATGGTACTTTCCTTGCCTCCGTTCGGTGGTCCAATGGGGAGAACAGGTTGGTAACGTTGTTCGTCTTGTTTTGCATATCGATGGTTGATGGGTGAAGATTTCTAAGTTTGGTGATTTTGCTCGGCTTTTCTCCCCCTACCGCACTGCGCCTTCGTCCCGCGTGGGTTTTTTTTTTTTTTTTTGCACTTTTTTCAGTGGGTGATCGTTTCTCTTGTCATCTATCTGGGAGAGACTAAGAATTTTCACTAAGAAATCCCCATAGACGGCGCCAAATTGTTTGACTCTAAAGATATCGAAACCTTTTGAATAAATCAATCAAAGAAAATGAAGGGGTAAATCTTAGTCAAGCATAATAAATTCCGGATCAAAGAGCTGATAGTATAGATAGTGTATAGGACGAAAGGAGTACAATAGATCTTATTGACATTGTACATTGAGACTCCCATCGATCGATGGAGGAGGTAACTTTACGTATTATTCTTCGATGTGTTATTTCTCTCCTAAGAAGACTACAAGAAATGAGGGATCTGGAGAGAATAGGGGGAGAGCCCCGATCGAAGGTTTTTTCTCACTATATATAGTCAAGGCACCTTTACCCTTTACTTGGACCGACACCCTTTTGCCTCCAACGTGTCTTAGCCGTCCCTTTAGGCGCTGCTCTTTCCGACTCGTCGGGAAAGGGATGCAGAGTGGACTATGTTATCCTTCACAGCCCGTTCACTTAGGAGGAACGTTGGTTAGTTCGGTCGTGACGGTCAGATTTTGACCAATATAGTGGCTGAAACGTGAAATGTAGTCAAGATTTGAAGGTTATGGATTAAAATTTTTATTTTATTCAAAATTGAGTTTTATATTAATTATTTATATATTTTTAATAGATTTCTTGTGACTAATACATTATTCGTTTCAAAACTATTAGGTTCGGCAAAATCCGTAACCGTAAGGCTAGCTCTGTCCCTGGTTGCGACTAACTGGTATATCTCAAGATATTCTACCTACGCTGAAAAATATAATTAAGACATATTAGGAAGCTAAATATCAGTATAGAGAAAGCGTTGTAGGCTTCAATTTCTTTGAATGAGGGGAGTTCCATTGGCTGCCTCTTCGTTTTTCTTCCCTTTTTGAGTCTTCTACTGATCCACGAAGAGTAGTTTGGAGAATCTTTAAACTTGCACTCTGGAATTTGTTATTCCTCTCATGAAAAAGCTTTTTATTATTTCTCTCATGAAAAAGCTTTCTTGTAATATTAATCTAGGATTACCTAATTAATATCCCATGAATGTCTGAACCTTCTGTGTTAGCCTTTGGTTTAATTTCATATTTTTAGGTGCAATTCTTAGTCAACTTGCTCAACGGTCCCACAATGGACTATTTGGTTAATGTTGAGAGTTACAGGATGTTTAATTAGACTTATAAGGAGGTAAGAAGTTTCCACGAAATGTAGTATTCCAAACTAATAAGATCTTCTCTATGTCATCATGTTTGGTAACATGTTCACGCCCAAATAGGACTCGGATCCCTTAATATTGCTAGTTGTTTGCGCACGTGGACATGAACTTTGAGACTTTGCATTTAAGGTGTGACACAATGGTCAATGAAGTAGATTAAAAATAGAGTGGAGTTAAGATTTAAAGTTTTATGGGTTTTGATCTGTCACTGAACTCATAATTCGTTTAGTTACTAAATTCAAAATTAAATGTGTAGACATATTTAATGGATTTCTACGACAGATACAGAGTTTAAGCAAAAGTTATTGAGTTCATATGAATTTATAACGTACTTGGTTGAGAGCCATGAGGTCTTAGGTTTAAACTTCAAACGAAAGAAAAACATGGGTTGATTGCTTCCCGTCTATCTAAGTCTTGGTGGATAGGGTTCTCCGATACCTCTACCACTGAGAGTAGCAGGTACCTTGTAAAATAGTCGAGGAGTGCACAAGCTGATCCGAACATTACAATTATTATTTTTTTAAAAAGAAAGGAGGACTGGTAGGTGTTTGAACGATCAATCATGTCCTCGGTGAATAGAGAACAATCTCCCGAGCAAAATTTCCAATGATAAAGAAAGAAAAAATTATTTGGAAAGCAACGCATGAAGTTTATGCAAGGACCAGAAGTTGGAATTCTAAGATCAATGAAAGGGTAAGGTCAAGAATCTATAAATGCAATAACGTAAAGAGAATATTATTCATCAGAATTTTGCTAAACCAAAATCAAATTAAATTTAAGAAGTTTTGACAAAACTTTCTGGTTTGATTTTTGAATCCAAAACATTTTAGAAGTCAAAGAAAGAATTGTGAAAAATTGTACTCTTCACGTTATTTGTTTTGGAATATACTGAAATTTATTTGAAAACGCTAGTACACTGATAATATGTACAAAGGATTTAGTATCTTACACGGACATTATAATAAATTTTTACAGTATTTAGAGGAATTTTACTTGCCATAGCAGGTTAGTTTCTTTATTTTTCAAGTTATAAATTTTACTTAAATAATGAATTGCTTGTAACTATTTTTTAATTGATGTGATAGTGTTAAAGAATTTAAGCACTATTAATGTACAGTTAAAATACTTTAAAAGATTTAATCCGTTGAACCTGGCATCTAAACAAAATTAGACAAAAATTAATCGAGGAATAACACCATTACTCTAGTTATTATTATTATTATTTTGCTCTAATTGAATAAAATTAAGCTTTGTCAAATAAATAAGTGGCTGTGACCAAGTCTTACGTCCCTGCTGTTTATTTATTTATTTATTATTATTTAGTGCTAATTGTTATTGTTGACGTTAAGAGGTCTAAATTTCTAACACTTGACTGTCCTTTTAGTCTCATTGACCGTTTGTCCTTACAGAGACCAAAAACTAGTAATACTAATAGGAAAAAAACAGTAATCTTGGATTTGTCCATTTAGATATTTGCATGATTAGGTCCTTAATTATGATATATTGACGAGAAATTAAAGAAAATAAAATGCATTAAAATAACTAATTACAATTTGAATAGAAGAAAATAATCACATTAAAGAAGGACGAGATTTAATTTATTTAATTTTGAAGGGACGTCTACAATTTGGATTGTTCTGAATCTTTTGGTTTTTATATTTTGGTTGTTTCAATCATGAATAGAAAGGAGCAGCACTAATATAACTTCTCTAGGATTATATACGTATTTTCTTTTTCAGTATATTCCGGATTGTACCTTGACAAATATTGCAATGAAGTTAAGAGTTTAGTGTCCTAATGTCTCTTTATTCACTGATCAAAGTTATAGTGCAAACTTTCCGTACATTTTTTAAATTTGCTTATGCCCAAAAATTAGCCTAGTTCGATAGAACCCAGTAGGAGTGTACATAGGTTGAGTTGCTTCGAATTGTATAATTATCAAACAAAACCAATTGTGTCGGGTTATTAAATAGAAAGACCAAACCAAACCAATAAAACTCGGATTTTGCACTCTCGGGTTTTTTCGGGTTGTTGGGTTATTCGGGTTTTCTCGGGGGTTTTTTCTAGTAAAATCTTCGTAGAAGAAAACATATAAATTGTGCTCAAAATATTTCTTTAATCCTAGTAAGATACAACTATATAAAGTATTTTTCAAGAAAATAATACAAAATATGAGATGTGTTATGACATTATCCCAAAATATTCAACAATAAAGACAATAAAATTATGTAATATAAATATTACTAATTAAAAAATCATAATAAAAATAACCATAATCTAAAAGTACTAAGTCATGCTAAAATAAGTAGACTAATAAGGGAGTATTAAAAATTTTCGAACACACATTACAACACGAAAACGTACTACATTATCTAGAGAGAGAAGCTAGAGCGTCTCTCTAAGCTTGCCCCTTTGTGTCGATATTCTCAAGAAAAACAACGTTCCTATAACGTTCAATTTAGGACATAATGCAACCAAGCTCCACCATCGGAAAGGTGCTAGGCCCACCGCCGGTTCCGCCGGATTCATGTAACATGCAAATTAGTGATTTCCCTCCTCTAAACCTCGCAAATCCAACAACTTCCAAGACTAATCAGACCCCAAATCAGCTTCTGGTATATCCAAATGGACCTACTCCGGTCATTGGAACTTCAATGATCAGTGAAAATCAAAACAACTATGCATCAAGACTCGGAGGTTCCGGCGCCCATGGAAACACCTCTAAGAAGAAGATCCATCTCAAACACAGACCCTACGAGATTGTCGGAGGAAAACTAGTGGTCAGCTTCACAAAAGAGGAACATGATTTGTTGGCTGAAACATGTCGTCTCACTATTGTGGGTATATTTCCCAGAACTAGACCATCTATTGAGCGGATTCGAACTGAATTTCTTAGAACAGTACTAGTCAAAGGTGCCATCAAAATAGGAGCTTACAACCTCAAAAATATTTTCATCGATTTCGATTTGGAGGAAGACCACAAGAGTGTCTATGGCAGAACCAACCTGATAATCGCCGGTATGCAAATGAAGCTGCAGAAATGGACTACGGATTTTAAGCCTGGAATTGAGACTACTATGGCCCCAGTTTGGATAAATTTACCAAATCTCCGGTGGCATTTCTTTGAATGGGCGGCTCTATGTCGTATTGTGGAGCCAATTGGTATTCCAATCATATGTGACAAAGCAACCTTATCAAAAACTAGACCTACTACAGCAAAAATTAAGGTTGAAATTGACATTACCAGGCCCCTCGTTAAAGAGGTCTTGATTGACATTGTCTATAAGGAAGGCCAGAAGAAAACTGTAATTCAAAAGGTTGAATATGAAACTATTCCTGAGTATTATGGTCATTGCAAAATGCAGGGTCATAGCGATATAAACTGTGGTATTCTTCATCCTGAGTTGAGGCAATCTTCAGCAAAATATGGGAACCAAGTTAACAAAACTTCTATCATACAGAACAAGAGCATGGAAGCTACAGGGGGAAAGGTCAACAAGAAAATGGAAATTGATAAATGGTCTAGTTCCAGTAGAGACAACAAAGGACATGGTTTAGCCACTATGGAGGTAGAGAATATGGATAAAGAGGAAGGGTGGACTACTGTGACAAATAACAAAGGAAAGAAGAAGGCAAAGAGTATTTCTAATAATCTTCAAGGCAAAAATATCTCAATTGCCAACTTAAACACTATAAAAGAGGCTCTTAAGGATACATTTGAAAGTAATGTGTTTGTTTCTGGAGAAAACAATGCTACCAAGGAGTTGACATCAGTGAATGAGCAGCTCAAAATCACTTCATTGAGAGAACAGAATCAAGGGAACGAAGGGCGACATAGGATCCAACCTGTGAATATTAGGAAGATTAAAAGATCAAGAAAAACTTCTCTACTCGAAAAGGCAGATACACCTTATGCGAGGAACAAGCATCAACAAGATCCAACAAGTAGCAAAAGGGATAGCAAAACCAACAAGGAAGAATCATGGAAGTTGGATACAAAGCAAATTCAACAAGCTATGATGAATGATTCTCATACTCATAATTTTCTCGATGTGGCTGAGAGATTAAAGCTCCCGGAAGAGCCAGATGGGAAGCAAGTTGATACCATTGCTAGCGGCAAGGACATGCTATGGAAAACATAGCAATAGAGTCAAATTCTCAAGAGGAAGATAATAAAGTGGATGAATATTCTCACTTCAAAACAAAATCAGAGGAAGAAGTTGAAGAGACTCAATTCCAAAAAGAGCAATCTTCAGTTTCTGATGGCGAAGCCTGCACCAAAGACAAACAGGCTATAAATATGGAATGTGAAGCAGTCAGGAGGTTAATCAGGAGGTTAACTCATGACCAAAAGATAATTGCTGATATGGACAATCTTTCTCCAAGGGGTTCAGATGGCAATCAAAATGGGTGCCTTTCCACGCAGAAGACCAAAGCTATCAAGAAGTCAAACATAGTTCTTACTCCAATACTCTCCAATGATTAACACTCTTTGTTGGAATATTAGGAGTATAAAAACTCAAAGTGCCTTTGAGAGACTCAAAACTCTCAAACAACAACATAATATTTCCCTCATTTTCTTACAAGAACCTAAAGTCAAGGTGATTCGAATGAGTCAGTACATGAGGCAGCTTGGGATGTATAACTGTTACTCTAATATCAACAACAAAATATGGATCTTTTGGTCAAATGATTTTGAGGTTGACATTATCAAGGACACTGATCAGCTAGTTAATTGCAAGATTAACTACAAAGTTACTAATACTTAGTTTCACCTCACATCTGTGTTTGCTAAATGTAGATCCATTTTGAGAAAACAATTGTGAGCTGATTTGGTTAATTTTGCAGGCTCCCTCAATGGACCTTGGGCAGTTATAGGTGCTTTAATGTCATCTCTGACCCTGAGGAAAAAATAGGAGGCAATCCGTACAGAATTGACAAAAGCTTCGACTTTATAGAATGTTTGTCAGATTGCGACTTACAAGATGCAGGTTTTCTTGGTAATATTGTTACTTGGTGCAATAACAGAGGGTCTCCTGGTACTATATGGAAGAGGTTGGATAGGATGGTGTATAATTCTGAGTGGTTTAGCATATTCGATAGAACCACTGTTACTCACCTGGCCAATGCTTGTTCTGATCATGTCCCTCTTCTGATTCAGTTTAGCCATAATGAAGAAGCTAATGTCAAATATTTCAAATTTCTCAATTTTTGGACAGATCATGCCGACTTCCTTGATGTGGTTAAAAGTACCTGGCAAGAAGAGTGTAATGGCAATTCACTATGGATCCTTCATTAGAAGTTGAAAAAAACTGCATCTAGACTTAGTTCCTGGTCGAGAGAGGCTTATGGAGATATTCATGAAGAACCTAAAAGATTGGAATTGGAAATCGCCAATCTTGAAGTTCTTAATATAAATGACAACAGTGATGTCAATAGAACTAACTTGAATAAAACCAAAGCTGAGTATATTAGATACCTTAAGATCCAGGATTCTATTTTAAAGCAAAAAGCCAGAGTAAAATGGCTAAAGGATGGGGATTCTAACTCTGCCTATTTTCACAATGTCATCAAGGATAAGAGAAGGAGGTTGAATATCAATAAGATACAAAATGAACATTACCAATGGGTTGAAGGGACTAAAGATATCTCAGAAGCGGCAGCGAGATAGTTTCAAGGGCTCTTTTGTCAGAAAGATGTACAGAATAATTTCTCGGATTTTGGATTTTATAGAACCTTCTATGTCTGAGGATGTAAACTCTAAATTGACTGCATTACCTACTGAGGAGGAATTGAAAGTTTGTGTCCTTTCTATGGACCCAGATAGTTCTCCTGGACCGGATGGTTTTACAACAAATTTTTTTCAAAAATGCTGGTCCATTATTGCTTCAGATTTGTTCAAACTCTCATTTTTATTTTCTGTGGAGCAAATTTTCCCAAGTGGTTTATACATACCTGCATAGTCATGCTTCCCAAGGTCCCCTCCCCCCAACATTTCAATGATATAAGACCCATTAGCCTATGCAATATTATTAGTAAACTGTTTTCTAAGTTACTTAATTCCAGGCTGAGCATTATTTTACCAGATTTGATAAGTTGGAACCAAAGTGGTTTTGTGAAAGGCAGAGCTATTACTGAAAATATTTTACTTGCTCAGGAAATCATCCAAGATATTGGAAAAACAAATGAGAAAGGAAATGTTGCATTAAAACTTGATATGGCTAAGGCATATGATAGAGTGTCGTGGTCTTATCTATGTGTTCTAATGAGAAATTTAGGTTTTAGTGAAACTTGGATTGACAACATTTTCAGACATATCTCTAGCAACTGGTATTCTCTAATTGTTAATGGCACTAGGCAAGCCTTTTTCAAATCTGAGAGAGGTCTAAGACAGGGAGACCCTATCTCTCCTTCTCTGTTTGTTATTTGTGCTGAATTTCTTTCTAGAATAAATCACATTGCTTCTCTTAATGCTTTTAAAGCCTTTCATATGAATAAGAAAGGCCCTATTATTAATCATCTTGCCTTTGCTGATGATATCATTCTCTTTTCTAGTGGTTGCAGGAAATCATTAGGACTTCTTATGGAGGCTCTTACTGATTATGAAAGAGTTTCAGGAAAACTGGTCAACAAGCAAAAATCTTGTTTTATTCTAAATCCAAATGCTCAACCAGAGGAAATTTCAAGGGTGGAAAGCATCATTGGGATGGAGCACAAAGCTTTACCTATAAAATATCTGGGATGTCCACTATATGTAGGAATGAAAAAGATAGTTATATTCTCAGAAATGATAACCAAGGTCATCAACAAAATTTTAGGATGGCACACTAAATTTCTGTCCTCTGGTGGCAGAGCAGTGTTGATCAGGCATGTTCTTCTTGCATTACCAACTCATCTTCTGGCAGCTATTCACCCTCCCAAAGGTGTGCTTAATCAAATAGAAAGAATTCTTAACAGATTCTTTTGGGGAGGGTTTGCAGAAAGAAGAAGATATCATTGGTCTTCCTGGGATAAGCTTCGCTTTCCTTATGAAGAGGGGGGAACAAATTTCAGGAAACTTTAAGATATATGCAATGCCTTCACAACAAAACAATGGTGGAATTTTAGGACTGGTCAGCCCCTATGGAAGAAGTTTCTTATGGCCAAATATTGTCAGAGAGTTCATCCGGTTATGAAGAGATGGTATTCAGGTCAATCTCAATCATGGAATGCCATGTGTAAGATCAAAAAGGTGGTGGATAAATAAATTCTATGGAAGATCGGAAGAGGAGAAGTGTCTTTATGGTTTGACAATTGGTCTGAGCTTGGTCCTCTTTATGATTACCTCCCTCCTGGTCATAAACCAAATAATTTGAAGCTCGTGGATATGGTATTGAACAATCAAATCAATTGGAAAGGTTATGATCAACTTCTTCCTCAACAGATTGTCTTTAAAGTCAATAGTCTCTTGTCACGACCCAAATCCCGCACTGGTCGTGATGGCGCCTCTCGTGAAGACGAGGCCAACCAACTAACCCAACTCATCTTTTCAAAAGTAGTTAAACACAAATAAACAGCTTAAATATGACTTAATAGTATTAATTAGCGGAAATACAACCCAACACAGCCCTAATCAGGGTGTCACAAGTCACGAGCATCTATCAGAATGTAAATCCACTACAAGGCCTAAAATATACAAAACCAGAATAATGAACAAAAGAGAGAAACATGGTGCTGCGAACGCTGGCAGTCACCTCCTTGACTCATGTAACTCTGCCTCTGATCGGCCAAAACCCGCTACCGGGTGAATAGATACCTGCATCTGCACACGAGGTGCAGGGAGTAAAGTGAGTACTCCAACTCAGTGAGTAATAAAGGTAAATAACAACTGAGCAGTAAGAAATCACGTAAAGCAAACCATCATGCTGTATAGAAGCAGGGTACCATCCTTTGAGAAAACAGTGAAATCTTTGGAAATATCTTGGCTCAGTTTAAATCTCTTTTGAAAATGATCTTTTCAACAGTTACGAAATGATTTCAAAACAGTTAGTGCCGATAAACACAGAAAATCCGCCCCTCGGGCACAAATACCACAGTATAAAAGGTACAAAGGCAAGTAAATATGCAAGATGAGCACATAAAATTTCGCCCTTCGGGCAATATCTCAAAACAATACCAGCCCCTCGGGCTCAATATCAATCGCTCAGAACAGTATCAGCCCCTCGGGCTCAGTATCAGTCACTCAGCATAGCATCAGCCTCTCGGGCTCACTCTCAGATCATATGGGTACCCGTGCTCACTGTGGGTGTGCAGACTCCGGAGGGGCCCCTTACGGCCCAAACGCTATATCAACA
Organism: Nicotiana attenuata; assembly: GCF_001879085.1. Classification (NCBI taxonomy): domain Eukaryota; kingdom Viridiplantae; phylum Streptophyta; class Magnoliopsida; order Solanales; family Solanaceae; genus Nicotiana; species Nicotiana attenuata. The sequence continues at coordinate 8,453,422 of NC_032000.1, read as the reverse complement.
TAAGGCCTGAAAGCCTTCTCATATCACACATAAGGTCTGAAAGCCCTCTCACATCACACTCGAGGCCTGAAAGCCACGTCACATCACACTCGAGGCCTGAAAGCCTTCTCACATAACACTCGAGGCCTGAAAGCCTCCTCACATCACACTCAAGGCCTGAAAGCCTTCTCATATAACACTCGAGGCCTGAAAGCCTCCTCACATCACACTCAAGGCCTGAAAGCCTCCTCACATCACACTCAAGGCCTGAAAGCCTTCTCAGTCCAGGAAACATCATAAGCCCCTCGGGCATCATTAAAATAATAGTGCTCAGCCCAAACAATAGTGGAAATATCATTAAAGTCTCGAAATTCAATTAAAGTGGCTGAGTTTGTAAAACAGTATAATTATTAGGACTGAGTTCAAGTATTATATCAAAACAGTGAGGAAACAGTGATAACAATCCCCGAAGGATTCAAGTAGTCGGCATTAAGCCCAAAATATGGCAATAAGCCCAAATCATGATGATAAACAGAACAGCTCATTCAAATACGCGGCAAATATCAAACGGGACGGACCAAGTCACGATCCCCAGTAGTAAACAACCCCGCGCTCGCCATTAAGCGCGTGTTTCACCTCGATATAGCACTACGTTGTGCAAATTCGGGGTTTCAAACCCTCAGGATATCATTTACAATCATTACTCACCTCAAGCCGGCCAAAATCCTAGCTCGTATGCCCTTGCCTCGCAAATCTACCTCCTCGTGCGTCGAATCTGATCAAAACCACAACGAATACGTTACAATAGGCTAAGGGAACATAACCCAATCGAAAAGACCTGAAAAATATCGAAATTCACGAAATTTGCAAAACCCGAGCCCCGGGACCACTTCTCGAAAATTAGAAAGTTTAACATCATCGGATTCCTTATCTCGCAGAGTCTATACATACCAAGAACTCCCAAATCCGAGCCCAAATGCCCAATCAAAACCCACTTTAAAATACCAAAAACCAAGCCCTAGCTTTTCCCCCTTTTTGATGAATTTCCATAAATTTCTAGGTTAATTTTTCCATTAAATCATGTATTTAGGTCATAGAACTCACCTCCAATTACACCCAGTCGAAATCCCCTTCAATTTCCGTCCAAAAGCTCTCAAGGTTGCTCAAAAATGGTGGAAAGTTACCTTAGCTCGCAGATGAAATATTATTTTTAAAACCCTTTTGCCCAGACCTCATTTTCGCTTCTGCGATTCGATTACCGCATTTGCGGTTTACGCTTCTGCGGAAATTATTCCGCTTCTGCGGTGCTTCACTCAACCGCCTGGACCGCTTCTGCGGTCTATATCCGCTTTTGCGGACGCCGCATATGCGGACCACAATCCGCTTCTGCGAAAGTCCACCAATGGCCCAAAATCCGCACCTGCGTTCCTATCTTCGCATCTGCGGAACCGCATCTGCGGCCCCTTTTCCGCAGATGCGGAAATACCAGATACCAGCAACTATCAGTAGTGCTACAAGTCCAAATTCATCCCGATGACCATCCGAAATCACCCCGAGGCCCCCGGGACCTCAACCAAAAGTGCCAAACCATCCTAAAACATCATTCAAACTTGCTCTAATCATCAAAACACCACAAACAACACCAAAATCATCAAATTACACTGGATTCAAGCCTAAGTTCTTCTAAAACTTCCGAAATACGCATTCGATCAAAAACCCGACCAAAACACCTCCGAATGACCTGAAATTTTGCGCACACATCCCAAATCAACTAACAAAGCTACAACAACTCTCGGAATTCCATTCCGAACCTCAGATCAAAATCTCACCTATCAACCGGAATTCGCCAAAATACTAACTTTGCCAATTCAAGCCTAATTCTACACCGGACCTCCAAAATCACTTCCGATCACGCTCCTAAGTCACAAATCATCTAACGAAGCTAACCATATCATAAAAACTCCAATCCGAGCTCTTATACAAATAAGTCAACTCTCGGTCAAACCTTTCAAATTCAAAGCTTTCAACTGAAACTGTTCTTTCAAATTCATCCCAAATTATCCTGAAAACCAAAACCAACGATCTACATTCTTCATAATACATAACACGGGGCAATTCATGCCTGAGAACTGGCGATCAAAGTGCAAAAGCTCAAAACGACCAGTCGGGTCGTTACATCTCTGAATCCAAGTGAAATCATCTATTCCTGATAAAGCAATCTGGAGTGCGGATAACAACGGGTCATTTTCAGTGTCCTCTGCCTGGATTTGTTTAGAAAAAAGTAGCAACAAACTTGGGTTAATTCTATGAATTGGCAGAAAGGTATTCCTTTCAAGATGAACTTCATAGTGTGGAGGGCTTTGAGGGACAAAATTCCAACTGATGCGAGAGTTACTAAGCTGGGTTATTCGATATCATCTAGATGTTGTTGTTGTGGTTCCCCAGGAGTAGAAGATGCGGATCATTTATTCTGCACTGGCTCGTTCACAAAGAACATATGGAAAGTATTATGTGGACCTTTGGGAATTGCACACAGTGAGATACCTTTCAGACAACTCATGGTGAATTGGTAGAGGTGTAAGGTAAATAATCCAGTTCATGATTTCTTAATTAAGTGTTTTCTTGCCATTGCTTCTTGGGAAATCTGGAAAGCTAGGTGCAATGCCAAATATGATAATGTTAGAGCTAATGTGAGAAGATCAATTTCTTTGGTTGCTTTCTCTATTGCACAACTGGTGAACAATCAATTCTAGCAAGTACAGTTGTGTCCACATTGGGATGATATCAGTCAACTAATGAGGAGCTCAATCAACTTTGAAAAATCCATGGTGATTAAATGGATCAGACCTTGTTTGATGGAGTGACGAGATTAGATATATTCGAACTTGGTGGAATTTTTGTTTGTGATGTGGTGTCATCGTCCTTTTTTGAACTCATTTAGGCTCGTCAGTGTGATGGTCTTCATTAGTTTGCCTTCAGGGTAGGGTGTTGTGAAATGGTACCTAAGAAGAGGGTATCAGAGATGGAGGTGTGTGGCAGTTTTAGGCTTGAATCGGTGTTTCTAGTGTTGATAAAAATGTTCTTTATGGAGACTTAGAGTTTGTGGCAATTCATTAGTTTGGATTCTAGAGAGATGGATTATGATTTGAGGCAGTATTTTAGTAATGAAGGCTGAGGAGTAACATGGAGGGTTATGTCTCGCGATAGATGAGTTTTTAGCAGGTCAAGTGTGGGCATTAGAGATCGAGTAGTTTGCTTAGGAAGTTTGAATGTGACGGGAAGAGTTTGCTTGGAACGTAGAGGGATGTGAAAGCTGGATTATCCTTTTGGGATGCAGCATGACTTCGAGTTTTAGAACATATTATTGGACCTTTAACTGATGCTAATGGTATAAACAAACTCTTACATCTAGCGGATGAGTGTGGACCTAGGAGAATCAATTGATTTCATAATGGACGTGGTCATGGCTATACCGTTGGAGGATGTCGGTATGAGGTTACACATGTGGGCTATCTCCTATGAGAAGGTTAGTGGTTGCATGACTCCTGATAAAGTTTCTATAAAGAGTTTTGCCTTCTATCCAATGGGATGCATATATTACGATGTGAGCTTGGATTTCTTGAAGAAGATGGTACGGCTATCAGGAGGTGGAGTGTGCGATTGTGGATGATAATTCTGGATTTGTTATGATTAGTGCAACTAGAACCTATGAGAAATTTGGTTGAGCAACGGTGCAAGATCATGGTAACCGAGAAGGAGGAGTCATTATAGGTTTTAGATTTATGTGGTTGTGGCTTAAAGCTAAGTTGAGAGCCTACCGTCTATGATTGGGTCACGTGGTAATGTGCCTTTGCAGTTTTGGGTTATCGGTGTGTTGGTGGATTAGTTATTACGAAGGGAAGAAAACATCAGGGGTAATTTGAGCAGGGAATTTGATGGATGTGACATACAAGGGAAAGTATTCATCCAGTTGCTTCATTGGAGTGCTCATGAGCTAACGGGGCGCTAGTGGTGTGGTTAAATAATCGGGATTGGACTATAGTGAGCGACTCTCAATAATGGTTCTCGTTGATTCCAAATTTAAAGTGAGGCGCCTAAGGATTTTGGGTTCTTTATGTGGCTGAGGATTGGGTTTTGCAGCAGAGTGTGAAGTATACTCAGGAAAATTCTATGTTATCATCTGGTATGTGGTGCAGTATTGGATAAATGGGAGAAAAAGCTTCAGATTCGAGGAAGATCTTTCAAAACGGGAGTATTAGTTAGAGTAACTACGATGTGGTCTTGTGGTTTGGGGTCATTGGGGATGAGTGTTCATTGAGGTCCATTATGTTCTTGAAAAAAGGTATTACTTTGGAGGCAAGTCAAGAGTAAATCGGAAGATGTTGAGTAAGTTAGTAGTGGTTTGGACAAGTATGGTTAAGAAGATAATCAATACCTTTGTGCGATAAGGCTATACATGTGTTTCATGGCTAAACTTGCAGGCTTGGCAGTCCCCGTAATTTGACTGATTTGTAGGTATTTGATTCGGATGGTTTTGTATGTGCAAATGGGCACCGAAAGAGTTATGGTGGTATAGGCCACAATTTAGGTTTGTGTTCTTTGCGTTTATGGGAAGTTGGTTGTGTTTTTACGATTCTTCTTCTGAAATGAGTTAAATGAAAGGTTTCTAGCTGATGAAGTGTTTATTGTACAAGTGTTTTGGGATTTATGATGAAATTCTTGTACCCACAAGTAATAACATGATAGGGGAATTAAGCTGTGTTGAATTGGAATTAAAGGATCGAGGTTGTGATTCGTTTTGACAAGAATGTCACGGGCTCGGAGGAGTAGGGGAAGATTTGAGATGTTCAATGTATGCTGGCGCTACCTTAGTGTCACTGGAGAATGGTTTTCTCTGGAAGTTTGCTGCGGATTTGAAGGTTGATCGTATGTGTCATGAATAAGGTCATTATGGACCCTTGAAAGGTTATTGGCCCAATATGGGATGATCAGAATCGACTTAAGGTCTGTTAGTAGATCTAATGTGAATATATGCCTACATTAGGTCGTATGTGATCATTCAGCACAACATTGCTTATGGATGAGTCTTGGGGCGTTGGATGTTTTCGGTGTCGTCAGTTATTCTATGTGGTACTCTATTATGCCATGTTGGTTGTGATCCTATGTAGCTTGTGATATTATATGAGCAATATGGATCTCGAGATGCAGTACATTTATTACACCTTAGTTGTGCTTGGGCCCTTGTAGCTAGAGTAATGTTATGCACTTAGCATACTTGTTGTTGATATACGTATGTGTCGTGGGTACGAGCATTAGTATTTCCTTACTGATTGTTATGACGTTGCAACGGTATTATGTGTCAATCAGGTTGCACACTGCAACAATGAGATGTTGAGTACGGTTCCTTACATTTATTTTGTGTGTCTTGTTTTTCATTTTTGAGATATAGGTTCATAGCACTGGTTTGGTTTTTTTTTGTTCGTTGCGCAATCCATATAGTCTTGTATTCAGGCTTGTTATTCCTTATTGGTCATATTCATTACTGATAGCGTCACATTTTATTTTAGACGGTGTTTGAGGTGGCTTATTGCCCGAGCATCTTGTACCGGGTGAGACAAGGTTGTTAGACCTGGAATTAGTGCAATCAAATTTATATAATAGATACTAGAGAAAAAATTTCACTAATCAGTTCAGAATGAGGCAATGGTCCTCGCCAAGCGGAGAGACTCCATGAGTTATTGATTTGGCAAGTAGTTATGAGTTTCTACACATCTCTTACATCATTGCAGTATGGCAATGGTTGGAACAAGGCTTATATGCGTTATGAGGTATATTACGGCAATCGGCTTCGTGACTTTGCAGCTATTGTGGTTAGAGGATACTATTATGAGCATACGAATTAATGTAGTGCATTGCGTGAATTCAGCGTGGATACATGATCATGTTTTGGTATGATGTGTGATATTGATACAGCGTGCGTATGTTAGAATCAAACCTGGTAGAGAATTTCGGATGTTGGAATTTGGTTCTAAGGCTTGTGGGCTAAGGTAGCAGGAAGGATCTTCTCTTTGGCTTGAGCTAATGTGCTCATTTGGGTTGTGGTGGCACGGGTAGGTGCACAAGGTGTTAAACAATGCTTTTTGGGAAACTCTGGAACGGTTCTTAGCACGTTCTGACGAATGTATGTTTAAGTGGGAGAGAATGGAACGATCAGACCAGTTATTTTGAGCTCTAGCGTGTTGTTCGGAAGTTCGATACCTTGAGTAGTTTCACTTCATGTATTATGACATGCACGTGTAGTCACATTAGATTTTTGGGAAGATCAGAGTTGGTTTGGAAGAATAATTCTCAATTCGGAACCTTTAAGATGGAAGAGTTGACCATGGTTTGACTTTTGGGTAAATAACCTCGGATCGGAGTTTTGACGGTTCAATTAGGTCCGGATGTTGATTTTGGACTTAGGCGTATGTTCAGATTTGGATTTGGAAATCTGTTGGTTGATTTTACGCTTTTTAGCAAAAATTGGAAGATTGAAGATTTAGAAGGTTTATAGGTTTGACCGAGAATTGACTTTTTTGATATTGAATCCAGATTATGGTTCCAGGAGTTGGTATGCGTTGTGTTATTTGGGACTTACATGCAAAATTTGAGGTCATTCGGGTTGATATTGTATGGTTCAACATGAGTTTTAGAATTTTATTAGTTCATTAGGCTTGAATTGATGTGCGATTCATGGCTTTGATATTGTTTGTGTGACTTGAGGCCTCGAGTAGGTTCGTCTTATGTTTTGGGACCGGTTTGTGTGATTGGGCGGGGTCCCGGGGGCCTCGGGTATGTTTCAGATGTGTTTGGGTTGTGCGACACTCTTATTTTATGTTTCAGCGTCATTTCTTTGGTCATAAAGGGTATTATATTGAGCAAACGACTTTTGATTTGTGATTAGAAGAATCAGTATATCCATATCGTAATTACGGAACCATAGCAACAAGAATCGTAGAATTCCAAGGTCGTATGAGAGTGTTATACCCGTTTCCGTGTCGGGAAAGATTGCTGGTTTCTGGTGCGAACTTCTGTTCTTTGCGAACATGAGAGTGCGAACGCGAAGAAGAATTTCTAGGTTGACCGGTCAACGCAAAAATTTTCCCTTCACGAACATGTATGTCTCCCGTGAAGGTGATGAACGAAAATCATCTGGATAGTGTTTTAAACCGAGAATTTTAGCATTTTGAGCATATCTTGCATTCTAGAGCTTCGTTTGAGGAGATTTTTGCGGCATTTTTCTCGTCTCAACAAGGGGGAAACTATCTGACCTTTATTTTGATGTTTTCCATGATTAGTTTTGTTGATTATTATTTTTAACCATCTTTGGATTGTAGAAATTGGGGTTTTGAGCCCCAAAGTTGAGAAAAGGTAAATCCTTGGTTTGAGGGTCAACTCGTGGATGAAATTGGATGATTTTATGGATATATACTATATAAGTTCAGTGTAATACTTATTTTTGATAATATTTGGAATTCGGGCACATGGGCCCAAGCGTTGACGTTGTTGAATTTTCGACTGGAGTTGGAAATTATTATAAATTATTAAATTACTAGTATTGGAGTATATTTTGATTGGTTTACACGTTGTTTTATTATTTTTGGATCGTTTGGCACCGGTTTGAGGAGTGAGAGAGGCATTGGAACCGGTTATCGAATTTTGGAGCGAGGTAAGTCTCCTGTCTAACCTATTTAGGGGAATTTACCCTGTAGGTGTTATGTTTAGGGAGCTACACACGTATGAGTTGATGAGTATCCGTGCATATGCTAGAATTCCTGATTATGTCCGGGTAGACTTAGACTCACGCCATGCTTTAATTGGACTATTTAAGTTATTCTTCCATATTTATATGCTTTAATTTCCATTTAGCCTGAGACTAGACTCGCGTAGAGTATCAGATTTGATATTTTAGATACTTGACGAGCTACTTGATTAGCCGTAGAAATAGTACCTTCCTTTACGGATTTTGTAAGGCACCGTAAAATATTTCCTAATACCCGGAATTTTGTGGTGCCAAGTTAGGATTAAGCGGTTCAGACTCTTTGGATTGTTCAGTACGATGGGGAGCTGAAGAAAATTTTACGGAAGTTCATGGAATTTGTGCGGCCAATTCTACGACCGTAGAATTGATATGCGGACCGCAGAACAACCGCGGAGTGAAGCAGAAATTTGAGTTGATTTTTGGACCAATTATGCGGTCCATTATCTGGTCGCATAATCGTTCTGCGGACCACATAGCCCATCGCAAATCCCCACATAGAAATTCCTGGAGGGGGTGTTCTGCGGCGCATTATGTGACTGCAGAATAGGTCTTCAGACCGCAAACCGGTCGTAGACCGAGTCAGAAAATTCTAGTTCTTTAAGGCCATCTTGCCCATTCTACGGACCGTAGATGCATTATGCGGTCGCATATGCGACCGTTGACCCGTGTCGGGGCTCCAAACTTCTAATTTTTAGGCCCGATCCTATGTTGATATATCTAATGCCGTACTTCATTATGAGCCTATTTTTTGGTACTTTAAGAGTGAGAAAGAGAGTCTTAGAGGGAGAAAGTGTTCTTCATCAAAATTACTCCTCAATTCTTGTTTAAACCTTGGAGATTGTTAAAAGAGGCACCTAGGTCTTCTTCCTAAGAGGTAAGATTCTATCACCCAAACTCTTAATTTCCAAATGTCACTAGAATGGGCCATTAGAAAGGTAATTCCTGGGGATGAGAGTGATTATCTTGCATGCAAGTGTTATAATGAGTGTAAGGGAATTGTGAGCTAAAGATGGTGAAGAATGGGGTGTGGGATAATGGAATATTTCACAAAAAGGTCTTAAAAATGTGAGCACGTGATTTTTTCCCTACATGAATTACTCCCATAATTTCGCAAGCAAAATAATTTCTTTTCATCATTTGCAATTTATGTGGGTTTTTGTGGCATTTTCTGTTAATTGTTTGCATTTTTGTATGTGCATTTTAATTAATGAAAAATATTAGTTTAAACGTATTTTCATTTTGTTCCTAGTTGGACCTAACCTCCACGAGTCTTTAAGACTCTGTGGATTGACCATGGAAGTCTTGCTGAATTTTTTTTTAGTGTCAAGGTCGGATTCTGAAAACCAAAGGGCCCAGTAAGGAATTAATTTGGGTCTACTCAGACCCATTAATTTGGGTCAATTGAGACCCGGATTCTGGTTGGCATGTAAGGGGGTAATTACAGGGTCATTAAAGGGTAGTTTAGGTAACCTAGCTAGGGAATCTTTTAATAACAGATTTAGAAGCTTCTAGGAAGCTAGGTGGGGGGGGGGGTTCAAGTTGAATTTCAGACTTGTAGTAGGTTAGCTTGGTTAACAAGTCAGTAAATGAGGGATCAAGTAGCAAAAAGAAAAATTAGAAAAGGGGTAGGGTTGAAAAAGGGAAATCTGATAGTTGCCCTAGTTCCTTGCCTATAAAGGCACCCTAAACTTGATATGCAAGGGGGACCCAAGAGAATTAGAGATACAAAATTTCAGAAAAAAAAAACAAAACAAAATTGCTACTGTTTCATTGGATTCTGAGTGATTTTCAATTTCTTTTCAACTCCTAAAATTATTTTAACTCATTCGAATGCGAAATGGATTGATATTTGGTGGCCGAAAGTTTTCTGGTTCAAGTTTTGCCAAAAGTCACTGTTCCATTAGATTTCTAGGCTGGTTTCATTGGCCTCATTGTTGAATCTGGGTTATGCTGTTGCTGGGGTCAATTTCTGCTGTTACACTGCTGATCCCTCATCCTTTTCTGTTTCAATCTCCAGGTACACAACTTTGATTTTATGCATGTAAGCCATGGTTCATGAAGTATTTTTTTTGAAGGAAATGAAGATTGTGTTATCAAATGTTATCTCTTCTTAGCTCCTTTCTCAGTGTGTTTTGAGTTTCATATTGATATTGTAATAGGATTATTATGTAGTGTATGCTGATTTGCGTGTGTTTAAATTCCTAGGTTCTATTGTTATTAGAAATGACCATCACTTTTAAGATCCATAAATGTTGTTTTAACATTTAGATTGTTAGAATGTTCTGTTAATCACAATATTACTACAATCAAGTTTGAGCATGTGTTGAGAAGTTGAAGTCGTCCAGCTTTGTCTTCTTTTGTTGGTCGTTTGAAATGGCTAAGGGTGAAAAGGTGCTTCGACTTGCAGAGTGTCAATGATTGTAGGTTGATTTGGATGGTTGTAAAATCAAGCGTGCGTATTTATAATTTAGAATGGGAATCTGGATAAGATCTAGAATTATAGCTTATTCTATTTGAGTAAGGATTAGCTATCTGTGCTTATTTAACTGGTTTCAAAATGTCCTTCAAAGTCGGGGGTTTGAGTATGAAGTGTTGAATGTTCATGTTNTTTAGATAAAGGGGTCAGAGATGTAAAACAACAGTATGGGTATGGAACACTATGGTCATCAAAGGTTATGAGGTTTGAGGTCAGTCAGAAGTCAAGCAGTTCAGGGCCAGTTTGGGGAAGCAGGTCAAAACAAAACACAGCAGCGGAGAGACCTTCAACAAGAATGTCATCAACTGACCATCACGTTTTAAACTGACAAATTTTTCTTTGATTGAAACAGGGGCCGAAAATTTCGTTTGTTTCGGAGAAACTCTCTGTAGGGGAAAAGAGCAAGCTCCAAACAGGTTTGACCGTAAACTCTCAGGACCCTCCTGTAAAATGGGACTCAGTTAAATTTCAAAGCAATCATGAATAGCATAGTTTAGCATAAGGAATATAAGTTGGCTTCAAAGTTTGCATGTTCAAGATAGGATTCAATTAGGAGTTTCCAGGACCCCCCTGAATAATGGGACCTAGTTTTAAGATTTCCATTAGATCACAAGATGTAGCGTAAAATCTGTTGTAGGATGGTATAACTCAGTCGTAAAATTGTTATTTTTTAAGATAAGACTTGATTTTGATTTTCAGGACCTTCCTGGATAATAGGATGTAGTTTTGAGGCCCTCTTAGATAACAGGACTTAGTGGAAGTAATACCTTTAGAAGATATAACTTAGATTTATAATTGTCGTTTAATTAAGAGTTGTCAGGACCTCCCTGGATAATAGGACCTAGCTTTTAAATTCTTAGTAATAGTTGGTAGAAGGATTCAGTTTAACAGTCACCTATGTGCCCAGCTACCAAACTGGGGCAGAATTTTTTTCTTTGTTTGGTCTATTTTGCTGAAATCAGGTACCCATTTGGAGAACATGGGAATACATTCAAGTTTAACAATCAGGAGCCCACCTGGAGAGCATGGGAATACATTTCAAGTTCAACAGTCAGGAGCCCACCTGGAGAACACGGAAATACAATTCAAGTTTAGCAGTCAGGAGCCCACCCGGAGAACACGGGAATACAGTTCAAGTTTCAGCAATCAGGCGCCCACCTGGAGAGCAAGGGAATACAATTCAAGTTTCAGCAATCAGGCGCCCACCTGGAGAGCAAGGGAGTACAGTTCAGGTTTCAGCTTTCAAGTTCTTATTGATATTTGGTAACATGATTCCGTTTACACTCATATATATGCCCAACTACCAAACTGGGGCAGAACGTTTCTTCGTTTTTGTCTATTTTGTTGAAATCAGGAGCCCACCTGGAGAACACAGGAATACAATTCAAGTTTAGCAGTCAGGAGCCCACCTGGAGAACACAGAAATACAATTCAAGTTTAGCAGTCAGGAGCCCACCTGGAGAACACAGGAATACAATTCAAGTTTAGCAGTCAGGAGCCCGCTTGGAAAGTAAGGGAATACAATTCAAGTTTAGCAGTCAGGAGCCCGCCTGGAGAGCAAGGAAATACATTTCAAGTTCAGCAATCAGGAGCCCGCCTGGAGAACATGGGAATACATTTCAAGTTCAGCAGTCAGGAGCCCGCCTGGAGAGCAAGGGAATATATCCAAATTCAGCAGTCAGGTGCCCACCCGGAGAAAGGGGCAACATCTCAAAGTACAAATTCGAGTTCAGCAATCAGGCGTCCACCTGGAGAAAAGGAAAGCATCTCAGAATGTAGTTCAAGTTTTGGCAGTCAGGCATCCACCTGAAGAAAGGGAAAACATTTCAGATTACAATTCAAGTCGATAACAGAGGAATTTCACCGGGAGAATACAAGTCAATGAGGCAATAAGGACCACAAGAGCAAGTTTTAGGACATAGATATGTTTTCTTGTAATTCATAGGTTATAGTTTAGTCTAGCTTCTTTCATTTTATCATGGTGTAATAAGGGGTTCAGTAAGCAGTAGCAGCAGCAGCAGCAACAGCGAAATCACAGCTTCATGGTAGTCCCAGCTACCAAACATTCCTGAACTACACTGACCTGATTTCTTTTTAGCCAAGGATATGTAGGCAACCTCAGAAGCAGGGTGCGGTCAAATCTTTCAAAAATGCTTCCCACGGAGTATTCAAACGGGCAAAAATCGCTCGTATCCGCTCACTTTATCTTTGCACGAAAACTCTCCGGGTTTCCGAGCAAAGAGGGGCAGCTGTGAACATGTGATTTTTGCCCTACATGAATTACTCCCATAATTTCACAAGCAAAATAATTTCTATTCATCATTTGCAATTTTTGTGGATTTTTGTGGCATTTTCTGTTAAGTGTTTGCATTTTTGTATGTGCATTTTAATTAATGAAAAATACAACAAATATATGTGCATTTGCATTCAGGGTCCTATTTTATATTTTTAGGTTAATTAATTAATCAATTGTGGCAAAATATGAAACAAAATAACAAAAATAGTTTATTTTGCATTTTGGCCTTTTAATTTTCGAATTTTATAGTTTTCTTTTAATTTAGGATTTAGTTAATTTTGGAGAATGCAATTAGTTATTAATTTCGTTTTAGAGTTAAATCAAGTTTTATTTTTGTATTTAACAAAATCTGAAAAAACAAAAAAAGAGAAAAAGAAAAAGAAAATGAAAAGAAAATGGTTGTATTAATAAAAGATCAATTGTTTGGGCCAATCTTTATTTAAAAACGCTCAGCCCAAACCGTCCCCCTCTGAAACTCGGTGACCCAAGCCCAATTCCATGCCCCAACCCGGTCCTGCATCCCCATGATCTTAAAACGACCCCGTTTGGCCACGTTAAATCGTAGCCGTCGAGGTTGCCTGATCGGACGGTTCGGAAGTCGGGGTCCCTTGACATATAAATGTCCAAACGTTCCCCCCTACCCCCTATCTCTCATCTCTCTCACCCCAGAGACCCCCATTAGCGCCGCCCTGAACCACCGCCTACCGCCCGCCGGAAATCGCCTACGGCGGCGGCCGGCGTCCAATCGCCGTAAAATTTACACCACCGCTTCTCCTTCACCTCCCCATCCCAGATCCCTACCCCGTTTCTCCCAAATCCCACCGGAACGCCTCAAATATTGGAAACCCTAGCGCCACCCTAACTTTCTCCGGTGGCGGCGCTGACCCCAAACCCCACCAAAATAACACCATGGAATCCCCCTCACCCCCTCTTCCCTAATCTGTGACCCGTTACCCTCGAATCTTAGTGGAACTTTTCGAATCTGGAAACAAAAGTCTGAGACCTAAAATCCCAAAGGCTTTAAAATCAAGATTTCTTCAAGGATTTAGGTTCAGTTTGACTTTGTTCATGTGTTCTTGGTAAGAACACATAAATAAGGTCAGACTCAGCCAAATTTGGAAGACTTGAAGGTTGTTCGGATGCTCACTGTCCAGACATTAGGGTATTTTCCTTCGCTTTAATTTGTCAATTTTATTGTTCATTGCTCATCTTCTTCTGTTTATTTCTTCTCTTTTCTGTTCTTCTGTTTGTGTTTGTCTTCTATTTTTCACCTTATCAACTCATCCATGACTGCATGTTTAGTGTCAGATTCGTGTAGGTAATAATTGTTTTGATTTTTAGTTTAAACGTATTTTCATTTTGTTCCTAGTTGGACCTAAGCTCCACGAGTCTTTAAGACTCTGTGGATTGACCATGGAAGTATTGCTGATTTTTTTTTAGTGTCAAGGTCGGATTCTTAAAACCAAAGGGCCCAATAAGGAATTAATTTGGGTCTACTCAGACCCATTAATTTGGGTCAATTGAGACCCGGATTCTGGTTGGCATGTAAGGGGGTAATTACAGGGTCATTGAAGGGTAGTTTATGTAACCTAGCTAGGGAATCTTTTAATAACAGATTTAGAAGCTTCTAGGAAGCGTAGTCGGGGGGGGGGGGGGTTCAAGTTGAATTTCAGACTTGTAGTAGGTTAGCTTGGTTAACAAGTCAGTAAATGAGAGATCAAGTAGCAAAAAGAAAAATTAGCAAAGGGGTAGGGTTGAAAAAGGGAAATCTGATAGTTGCCTTAGTTCCTTGCCTATAAAGGCACCCTAAACTTGATATGCGAAGGGGACCCAAGAGAATTAGAGATCAAAATTTCATTAAAAAAACAAAACAAAATTTCTACTGTTTCATTGGATTCTGAGTGATTTTCAATTTCTATTCAACTACTGAAATTATTTTAACTCATTCGAATGCGAAATGGATTGATATTTGGTGGCCGAAAGTTTTCTGGTTCAAGTTTTGCCAAAGTTCACTGTTCCATTAGATTTCTAGGCTGGTTTCATTGGCCTCATTGTTGAATCTGGGTTGTGCTGTTGCTGGGGTCAATTTCTGCTGTTACTCCGCTGATCCCTTACTGTTTCCTTTTCTGTTTCAATCTCCAGGTACACAACTTTGATTTTAAGCATGTAAGCCATGGTTCATGAAGTGTTTTTTTTTGAAGGAAATGAAGATTGTGTTATCAAATGTTATCTCTTCTTAGCTCCTTTCTCAGTGTGTTTTGAGTTTCATATTGATATTGTGATAGGATTATTATGTAGTGTATGCTGATTTGCGTGTGTTTAAATTCCTAGGTTCTATTTTTATTCGAAATGACCATCACTTTTAAGATCCATAAATGTTGTTTTAACATTTAGATTGTTAGAATGTTCTGTTAATCACAATATTACTATAATCAAGTTTGAGCATGTGTTGAGAAGTTGAAGTCGTCCAGCTTTGTCTTTTTTTGTTGGTCGTTTGAAATGGCTAAGGGTGAAAAGGTGCTTCGACTTGCAGAGTGTCAATGAATGTGGGTTGATCTGGATGGTTGTAAAATCAAGCGTGTGTATTTATAATTTAGAATGGGAATCTGGATAAGATCTAGAATTATAGCTTATTCTATTTGAGTAAGGATCATCTATCTGTGCTTATTTAACTGGTTTCAAAATAGTCCTTCAAAGTCAGGGGCTTTTGAATATGAAGTGTTTGAATGTTCATGTTGTCTTGTGTCTCTATTAAATTAGGCCATTCCCGGTTATGTCAATGATTACTATAGATCTTGTAGAATTTTGTACTAAAGCTCAGAAGTTTGGATTTGACTCCTTGAAGGCTCGATCCTTGGGCAAAAAAAAAATTATTTGATACCCGCTGTAGCCCTTCTTCTCACGTTTGAATTGGGACCTCTATTGGGGTCTACTGTCAAGTCGTTTAGTAGTCAGTAGGTTAGTAACACTTACAATGATGTATTGGGCTCCCTTGGCCCGGATTTGAAGGGAAGTGGACATTCTTCTATTTATGCAACGACGTAATTTGGACTTGGCGTAAAAGGCTTTTGAATTCCTTGAGTTTTATTAATTAGCTTGATTTTTTTAGGTGTGCCATATTGGACAACACGAATAGTTTATGGCCCCTGCAAACACTTTAATTAGTTATCAATGAGGAATATTCGTAGAAAAACCTTTAGGGCCGTTTAATATACTATCGCGGTTGTGGACACGTTCGCGTGACATGATTGCGATTCTAAAAACAAAACCAGAGTATGCGTTCGCGCAACTTTGGCCAAACTCTCTTAATAATAATAAAGCGTTATTAATTGTGGACACGTTCGCGTGACATGATTTTTGTCGCGCCAAGCAAACGGGTACACATATGCGTGACCCGTTTCAAGAAAATTTTCTTAATTTAAAAGCGGTAAAAGGTAAAAACACATAGGTTCTAAAATCAGGAATTAGACAATTTAACAAGCCAAGTATGAACAAATCGACCGTGCTAGAACCACGGAACTCGGGAGTGCCTAACACCTTCTCCCTGGTTAACAGGATTCCTTACCCGAATTTCTGTGTTCGCGGACTGTAATACATAGTCAATCTTTTCCTCGATTCGGGATTCGAACCGGTGACTTGGGAAACCATAAATTATCCCAAGTGGCGACTCTGAATTTTAATTGAAATAAATCCCGTTTCGATTGTCACTTCAAGTTGGAAATAACTCCCCTATATGCCCCTTTCCGGGGGTGTAGGAAGAAGGAGGTGTGACAAAAAACATAATGCACACCTAGTGTTTGATATTGTGCTCAAATGAGCTAGAATCTATATCATCCTTCTAATTTCTGATTCAACTTGTTATATTCCTAAAATAGATTGAAGGTGCTAAGAGTTCTGAAATTATTGTAGAATTTAATGAAAGCTCAATTGAGGTATGTTTGGCTAAACCCACTTCTTCTTAGAATCGAAACCCCTGGTGTTCGTTTAGTTGGTGTAAGTCCCCAAATTGATCTACTACAATTGACTGCCCCTAATGTGTTGTGTTGAATGATACATGCTCAATATTTGTTCTAAATGCTTATCATGTCACTATGCCATTTGAGGATGTTTTTAAAAATGTGGAATATGTGTTGAGAAGGTTAAGAATTCATGTCCAAAAATCGAATAAAGGTTGCTATGACAATTTGTATGAAAAGCCTCTATGTTCTTAGGATTTTCCAAGCTTTTCCCTTATATGTGCAAATACCTTACATAATAGGCCTTATTGTTGCTGATGATAATGTTATTGAATGTGTAAAAAGGGAAACTTGAATTTTTAAATATAGCCAAGTGCCAAGAATGACTTAATAAATGAGGCCACTCACGCTGATGTATTGAAAGATGGGAAGAGATATGAAGTGAGATGATCGATTGAAAGGTTGATGTCTCAAGTGAGATGGACTAGCCGATCGGGCCGTGATCGGACGCCATGCCGCACACATGGTGGTAACTGATATGGAAATGATTGATTGAAATTGTGGATATGGTTGGTGTCTCAAATGAGATGACCTAGCCGATCGGGTCAAGATCGGACTCCGTCTAAGAACACGGTAGTATTGTGGATTGTGGCACATGGCACTAAAGATTACACAACCTAATAAGATGGAACTTGTCGTGAGAACTTATGTCAATCCTTACTTGATATTTTAGTATTGCTTGAAGCTCTTATTGGACTCATAACTATTTCTTTCCATTGTATTATTGTTCATTCTATTGAGATGGTGTTTTAGCTTTGCATACTAGCACTATTAGACAATATTAACGTCTCTTTTGCCGGGGGCGCTACATCTTTAAATGGATGTAAGTGGTTCTATAGCAGACAGTGTTGATCGCAGCTAGTGGTACAACAACATCATCATCTTCCCAGCAGGCTTGGTGAGACCCATTTCATTCCGGGGTGATGTATTGTATCTTTTTTTCATATTTTACCACGTTTTGAGGTATAGCCGGGGCCTTATTTCCGGTATTATCATAACTATCTTTTGTATCTTTAAAGGCTCCGTAGATATTATGTGGACCGTGTATGGGTGCTAGAAAGTTCAGACGGATTATGTTGTGTTTTGGACTCTTGATCCACTAAATTTAAAAGTGGTATGTATTTTGGGAACTTAACAATAATGTACCAAGATGAAACGAAATAAATTAGTAATGTTTGTATATATGATCCTTCTACTGTTAAAATAATGGAAACACACCTTCTCTTAATCATAAATGAGTTGGGTAGAAAGTGTCTAACAGGCTTGCTCGACTGGGTCCACTTGGTTGAGCGCCGGTCGCATTCCCCGAGTTTGGGGCGTGGCAAACTTGGTATCAGAGCCTAAGGTTTTAATGTGTCCTAGGATGTCTCGGAGTCGTGTCTAGTAGAGCTCTTCTTATCTGTGCGTTGTGGACCACATCTATAATTAGGGGGCTAGTTGGGCATTTAGGAATAATACCCTTCTTTGTTGTTCTACATCGTGCAATAGAGCTGAATGGGAGGTTGTTCTCCTCTAACTCGTGCATTGCTCTAACTTTCAGTAAATGACACATAGGAAGAAAGCAAGAATTGGCCAAGAAGACAATGCCACCCCAGGAGTGGCTGTAGATTCTCTACTTGATGATGTGGGTAAGGATAATCCCCCGACTACTACACTACCTTATTTTTCTACACCGGAACAGACTCCACCAGTACCTACTTCTACTGAGGGTGCAACGATCCCTCCCACAGATATTCCTGTTCCACCTCCAGCCCCAGCTTCCGGTTCTGGTATTTCTGATGGGGATCTTAAGGGAGATATCTAGATACTGACACAGATATTGGCTTCCCAGGCCCAAAGATCAAATGTTGCCCCGCATCTTCTAGCTAGAAAGGGGATTCTATTGGTTTTAGGGTGAACATGTTTCTACAATTGGCATGTTTCTACAGTTGGATCCTTCGGTATTCACGGGTGCAAATCCCGAGGAGGACCCATAAGACTTTATTGACGAGATGCATAAGACTATCCGGGTTATCTGTGCTACTTAGATGAGGGGAGTGGACTTGGCCGCCTATCGCTTGAAAGGGGTGGCATATTCTTGGTTTGAGCTATGGGAGGACTCTCGTTGGTAGGCGAGTTTTCCGGCGAGGTGGTGTGAGTTTGTAAATGCTTTCATGGATCATTTCTTGCCTGCCGAGACTAAGGCAGCCCATGCCACTGAGTTTGAGAACTTAAAACAAGGAAACAAGAGTATGTAGGAGTACCATATTGAGTTCACGTGCTTGTCCAAGTATTCTATTTATATGATACCCACCATGGAGGCCAGAGTGCGCCGGTTTGTACAGGGCCTTAGCCCTTTTGTTATTAATAAGGTTTCTACAGCTATTTTAAATTCTAACATGAACTATGGAAAGATTGTGGCATTTTCTCAAGCTACAGAGACCCCCAAGTTGAAGAACAAGATGTAGAGCGAGGGTAGTGTAAGGCCCGATCCGCGGGCCATCCTGGAGATTCGTTTGGTAGGGGAAGATCAGCTTTTAGGGGAGGATCGTCAGGACCATCTCAGTCCTATGCACGTCTTCAGCCAGTGCACTGCCAGCAGGGTCTAGTCAGCAGCAGGCTAGTCGTTTCAGGCCCAATCAGGGCAGCAGGGGACCCTACCAGCAGGGTCGATCAGGAGGGAGATTCAAGCAGCAGCGGAGGACCCCATGCCCCTAGTATGGGGGGATGCATTTGTGGATCTGGTACATGGACCTACCGGTATGTTACGAGTGTGGGATGAAAGGTCATATTCAGAGGGAGTGTCGTGCATCCCGCCAGGGTGCGGGCTGGGGCATAACACAACCATCCAGTTCTACAGATGCTACATATTCAGCACCCCCTCTAGCTTGAGGCACTCCAGTGCAGCTAGGAGTGGTGCGCCGAGTTCAGGAGGGCCCAACTATTTCTATGCTATGAGTGGTCACCAGAGTGCAGAGGCTTCTCTAGATGTTATCACAGGTCTATTGACTGTCCAATCTCATGATGTGTATGCCTTTATTGATCCCGGTTCCACCAAGTCCTATGTTACTCCTTACGTTGCTATGGAATTTGGGATAAAACCGGAACAACTCCATGAGCCATTCTCTGTGTCTACTCTGGTTGGCGAGTCTATTATGGCCGCACAGGTTTGTAGGGGTGTGTTGTCATGGTACGTGGCCGGGACACCGTGGCCGATCTCGTCGAATTGGGGATGGTCGACTTTGATGTAATTATGGGGATGGATTATCTTTATTCATGTTTCGCCAAGCTCGATTGCCGAACTGGAACTATGAGGCTTGACTTTCCAAATGAGCCAGTTTTCAAATGGAAGGGGGATAATGTGGTGCAAAAAGGTAGGTTTATTTCTTACCTTAAGGTCGCGAAGATGATTAACAAGGGGTGTATCTATCATTTGGTCCGGGTCACGGGCACTGATGCTAAGGCACCTACACTTGAGTCTGTGACAGTTGTGAATGAATTCCCAGATGTCTTCTCGAATGTGCTCTTTGGTATCCCACCAGACAGGGAGATTGATTTTGGGATTGATGTGATGCCGGGCACACATCCTATATCGATGCCACCTTACGGAATGTGACCGATAGAATTGAAGGAGCTAAAACAAAAACTGAAGGATTTGTTAGAGAAGGGTTTCATCCGACCGAGTGTGTCGCCTTGGGGCGCACCGGTTCTCTTTGTAAGAAAGAAAGATGGGTCGCTACGGATGTGTATTCACTGCCGGCAACTCAACACAATCAAAAACAAGTACCCACTACCAAGGATAGATGATTTATTTGATCAATTACAAGGTGCTAAGTACTTCTCCAAAATTGATTTACGGTCTGGATATCACCAATTAAAGATTAGGGAGCAGGATATTCCGAAGATGGCTTTCGGGACCCGGTGTGGGCACTTTGAATTTCTGGTAATGTATTTTGGGTTAACAAATGCCCCGACAACTTTCATGGATCTTATGAATCGAGTCTTCAAGCATTTTCTTAACTCCTTTGTGATAGTGTTCATTAATGACGTTCTTGTATATTCACGAAGTCGAGAGGACCATGCCGATCACCTCAGGGCAGTTCTGCAGACTCTTTATCAGCACCAATAGTATGCGAAGTTTACGAAATGTGAATTTTGGCTTGAATCTATTACATTCTTGGGTCATGTCATCTCTAGAGAAGAAATTAAGGTTGATCCTCAAAAGATTGCGGTAGCGAAGAATTGGCCTAGACCCACATCTCCAACAGAGATTCGTAGTTTCTTAGGTTTGGACGGGTATTACAGGAAGTTTATGGAGGGGTTTTCTACTCTTTCCTCTCCATTGACTAAGTTGACACAGAAAGTGGTTAAGTTCCAATGGTCCGATGCTTGTGAAAGGAACTTCCAAGAGTTGAAATCAAGATTGACTTCGGCGTCGGTATTAACCCTGCCAGAGGGCACATATGGGTTTGTGGTATTGCGATGCTTCAAGAATTGGGCTTGGGTGTATATTTGTCACACCTCCTTTTTCTTACTATACCCCCGAAAGAGGTATAATAAAGGGAGTTTTTCCAATTAAAGGACAATCGAAACGGGATTCGTTTTATTTAAGATTCAGAGTCGCCACTTGGGAGATTTATGGTGTCCCAAGTCACCGGTTTGAATCCCGAATCGAGGAAAGGGTTTGACTCTGTTTAACAGTCGCGAACCAGAAATCCGGGTAAGGAACTCTGTTAACCCGGGAGAAGGGGTTAGGCACTCCCGAGTTCCGTGGTTCTAGCACGGTCGCTCGACTGCTATATTTGGCTAAAGTCTGATTTTAATACATGTTATCCTATTGTGCACCTTTTAGAATTATTTACCGCTTTTAATTAAAATTTTTTAAGAAAGTGAACGTCGTTTAAAAACGTGTCTTTGGATCACGTCACATGAAATGCACCCGGATCCTCAACACATTTTTATTCAACGTTTTGGGATTTGGATTTGGGTCACATGAAATGCATACCCGAGTTTAGGAAGGTAAGATTATTAACAAGCACGCCTAAAGCGACTAACGTGTTATTATCTTTGCGGGAGATCGTGAAAATTCGCTAAACGGCACGTCCCGAATTCTAAGTATATAAATTTTAAAAGAGAGGCCATTACCAAGGAAAGACTACCTTTTTTTTGAATGGAAGAAGCCGAAGGGGTGAACAAGCGCTGCGGTAACGTTTATGAGTTTTGTTTGGCGTGGCGCACCTCAAGTTATTTTAAAGGCCATCCTAAAGAACTATCATTTTTCTATTAAGCTTTATCTCTAGAAAACCTAATTAATTAACAATATGGATTGCATTTAGTTAAAGTAATTAAGGACTTTGGACCTCAAGTTCAAGTCCACACTTGAACAAGAGGCAAACCTCTTAACTCAAGCATGCTACTTAACTAGAAGGTCCAAACCCTACCTTAATTTCTAAAACCATTAATGAAAAGAAAATATTAGTCTAGGATATTGAAGCTTTGGGCTTAAATTAGGCCCAGGAAAGGCACTTCAAACCTCAACTGCAAAGGCTACTGAACTTGGGCCCAAGGTTCGGCCCAATTTCATCTTCTGATGGGCTTGATTGAAGGACTCAACGTTAAGTCCTTAAAATTAACTAACAATGAGGTTCAACAAAAGAAGAAAAAAAAAGAAAATCCTGTATTGAATCCTGTTGCATAACCAGTCATATAACGAACACCCAAACTAATTTTAAAGCCAATATTATTGTTAATTAAACACAAACTTCAGGCTAAATGACTAATTCCAAGGATACCATGTGTATACATACGTGAATCGTACCATGATTTTGGGAGAGTAAAGCAATTAAAGGTTTCATGCCTAAGAGCCATATAACATATGATTTTGGAAATCATTCTTGTGCCTATCAAGAGGTAGTCTTAACTACACTTAATGGACAACACTCCAATACAGCACCAATAGCACTTTAAAATATAAACCAAATTAGAAGCACCAACTGATTGCAGCTACAATCCAACAAATTTCAAGGTGATCTCATCCTATGATTAGACTAAAAAACAATACTGCTTGTTATTGTTACACTTGAACAAATTCGGGATTAGCTAACAAATACACCGGACACCCAAACATGAATATAGAGTCCATTTTTTATCCAAATGCCACATCCAATCATTGTACACATCCAAATTCAAAAAATAAAAGGAAGACTCTAACTAATATCCACTACTTGAAATCCTATTATAGAGCATAAAACAGTAACAAAAGAAAGAGAATTCAGCCTCAAATAGCATCTTCATTTAATGAAACTTCCACTCATACATAATCAACATTCAAACCCCAATCATGGGCTAAGGAAATACCTAGAAAAGTGAAACAACAGAAGAAGTGAGGGATCAGCCAAGCAATAAGACAACAATCAACCCAGCAGCAACACAACTCAACCAACTCGAATATCAAAACCAAAGGGAGGCAAACACATTTGGACCAGGACCAAAGCAATCCAATTTTGAAAAAAATGCAACCCAAATCAGTATACCAAGGGTGATTTCAACCGAATGCAAACCCAACACCTCTGAATCCGATCTTAGAGCTAAGATTTAATCCATTGTTAAACTGTAAATGAACAAGAATTGCTTCAGATGTAAAGAAATTTTGAGAATCTAAGCAAGGCGGCAGTGGAACAGTATTTTTAGAGGATTTTGCCGCCTGGAGTCTTTTAGTATATTTTTCAGTGCTTAGAATCTGCCTTCAGCCCTAAGTAACAATGCCTTTATAGGCAAGTTACTAAGGCAACTTTAGACCTTCAGTTTTTAACCTTTAGTCCTTTTGAACTTTTATTTTAACTAAGTTATCCCTAAATTCCTGACTTGCTACCCAAGTAATACTATCAAGAATCAGAAATTGCAACTCCAACCCCCACCTAGAAGCTTCTAGGGGCTTCTTATTTCAGTACCACTAAGATTCCCTGAGTTGAACTCCCTAAACTACTCCAAATGACCTTGCAAATTACCTAAGCTACCAAATAGACCTGGGTTCAAACGGCTGGGCCTTTTGAATTGGGTCATAAATGACTCCAAGAGCCCAAACTGATTCCCAAATAAACCAACATGAATAACCAAAAACCCAAATCCTGACCCAGGCCCTACCACAACCAATTTGACCCTTACTGATTATTAAATCGATATTGATAAAGATAAAAACCAAGAAGATAAAATTAAACAAAGGAGAATTGACTTTGAGTCTGCTTGAAATGCTAACAAGAACAAGGAATTACTCAGAAAAGCAGTAAGAACTAAACGAAACAAATTATCGAACTGAAACCTATTGGACTCGATTTGTGAAGAAAACAATGGTGAACTCAGCAATTGATTAAGCTATTAACAAGCGAATCAAACAGGCCAAATAATCCTAACTAAAACTTATCCAAACTAGCTCGGGTAACCAGAGAGAAAAAGAAGAAGAGAAGATGAAAAGATGCTAAGAAGACAGAAAAATAAACAAAAGAAAGTAGGAGGCTCACCAGCTCGGCTCGAACTCAGGACTGATCTCTGATTTAATCTCAAACAATGTCATACGCTTGTTCTTGGCCAAGAACGAACGAATGACATTATTTCAAGATCAAACGGACTCCGAACGCTAAAAAGACCTTGAGAGATGTCTTTGCATGAACGGACTAGGTTATGGCTTTTGGGGTTAACTGGGGTCAGCGCCACCGGACACGGCGGAGGCGGCGCTAGGATTTCGATTATTCGAACAGTGTGGGTGAGATTTGAGGGAGACGGGACATGGATTTGGAACGAGGAGGGGAAGGCGGTCAGGTGGTGTTAATTTGGTGGCCTTTGGGTGATCGCCGCCGGCGGAGGCGATTTCCGGCCGGCGGTGCACGATGGGAGGCGGTGGCGTTTCAGGTCTCTGATAACAGGTCAGAGACGGAGGTAGGGGTAGGGGGTTCTGAGGGGGCGGGGTTCATTTGGACATTTAAATACTAAGTGACCTAGGCTTCCCAGCCGTCCGATCATCAAACCTCGACAGCTGGGATTGAATCCCCTGATACGACGTCGTTTAGGGTACTGGAGGGCTGGACCGGGTTGGGGAACGGGTTTGGGCCAATTGGGGCGGGTATTTTGTGCAATTGCATTGGGCCTAGGAGCTTAAATTGAGTTAGCCCAAATATGATCCTTCTTTTCTTCTTTTTTCATTTCTTTATTAAAAAAAACCCTTTTTTTTTCTTTTTATAAAATAAAAATAAACATCTAAGTTAACTCCTAACACAAATTATCCTACCCCAATAAATTAATTAACTCTAATAATT
>NC_032000.1:8424336-8428533 GCF_001879085.1 Nicotiana attenuata | reverse complement strand
TGCTGCTGCTGCTTGCTGAACCCCCTTATTACACCGAGTCAAAATAAAAAGGAGCTAGACTAATCTATGATCTATGAATTACAAAAGATCCTATCTATATCTTCAAACTCGCCCTTGCATTTCCTGTTGCCTTGTTGTCTTGTGTTCTCTCGGTGAAATCCAATGTTGCCGTTTTGAATTGTAAACTGATATGTTTTTCCTTTCCTTCAGACTGCTGAACTTGAATGTATTCCTCTGTTATACGGGCGGGCTCCCGACTTCAAAACTTGAAACTGTATGCCTCTGTTATACGGGCGGGCTCCCGACTTCAAAACTTGAAAATACATGCCTCTGTTATACGGGCGGGCTCCTCTGTTCTCCAGGCGGGATCCTGACTGTTGAAACTTGAAATGTGTGCCTCTGTTCTCCAGGCGGGCTCCTGACTTCAACAAAATAGACAAAAACAAAGAAAATCTCTTGCCCCAGTTTGGTGATTGGGCATCATATTACTAGATATTAATAAGAATTTGAAAACTAAAACTTGAATTGTAATACCTCTGTTCTCCAGGCGGGCTCCTGAAACTTGAAATGTATGCCTCTGTTCTCCAGGCGGGCTCCTGATTGCTGAAGCTTGAAAAGTATTCCCTTGTTCTCCAGGTGGGCTCCTGATTGCTGAACTTGAAAAGCATTCCCTTGTCCTCCAGGTGGGCTCCTGACTGCAACAAAACAAACAAAGAAAATTTTCTGCCCCAGTTTGGTGACTGGGTACAACATGTTATCAAATATTAAAAGCTAAAATTGGAATTGTACTTCCCTTGTTCTCCAGGTGGGCTCCTGACTGCTGAAATTTGAAATATTCCCTTGTTCTCCAGGTGGGCTCCTGATTCCCTTGTTCTCCAGGTGGGCTCCTGACTGCTGAAATTTGAAATATTCCCTTGTTCTCCAGGTGGGCTCCTGACTGCAACGCTTGGAAAGTATTCCCTTGTTCTCCAGGTGGGCTCCTGACTGCAACAAATAAAGAAAACAGAGAACATTTCCTGCCCCGGTTTGGTGACTGGGTGCAGATGTGAGTATTAAACAGAATTATTCTACCAAGAATGTGAAAGCCATATCCTACTATCCAGGAAGGTCCTGATAACTCCTAACAATTACGAGCCTAAGCTATATCTTCTAAAGGTATTACTCCCACTACATTTGTTGTCTTAAAAGGTCTTAAACTACTTCCCATTATCCAGGCGGGTCCTGACAACTTCTAATTAAAAGATAGTGTTAACCTAAGCTATATCTATTGAAGGTACGACTTCCACTGTATTTTGTTATCTAAGCATACCTTAAAACTACGTCCCATTATCCAGGAGGGTCCTGAAAATCAAAATTCAAGTCTTATCTTAAGTGCGCCAATTCTACGGAATTATACCATCCTACAACAGTATCTTGTTACCTAAGGAGATCTTAAAACTGTGTCCCATTACTCAGGAGGGTCCTGACCACTCCTAATTAAATCCTATCTTAGACAACCTATGTTCTTTAGGATACATTTGTGCTAAATTATGCTACTCATGATTGTTTGGAAAACCTAGTCCCATTTTCCAGGAGGGTCCTAAAAGTTTCCAGTCATACCTGTTTGGGTGCTACCTTTTCTTACGGAGGTTTTCTCCGAAATGAACGAAATTTCTGCCCCTGTTTCAATCAAAGAAAAATCTTGTCAATATAAAATGGTGGCTAGTTGCTGGCATTCTTGCTAGGTACATCCCTGCTGCTGGGCTTTACTCCGTCTCGCTTTTCGGGACTTGCCTTGAATCCCCTCGACTTCCTGACCGAATTTCAACCCCTTGACTCTGATGACCCAAGTGTTCTATCCCATATTGTTGTTTTTGTGTTTCTGACCCCTCTTTTGAAACTTCGCTTCTTCCCCACAATTATCCGACTAATCCACCGATGAAACTTCCAGTGGTCCTTTATGACTTACTTTGCTTTTTGACATCTTTGATATATTCTGGCCCTGTCTGTACAACTAGGAAGCTGGTAGTTAGCCTTGATATTCCTTCCTTTGTTTCGAACAGAATTGACACTGAAACATCTTAAATATAGACCTCGAAAGAATGAAATGCAACGACCTCGAGGATTAAGGATAAAGAGAATCCGAGAACGGATGATTTGTAATGAAGAAAGAAGAGAATAAGACTTATCTGAGTGGAAATGCTGGTACCATTGAGCATGCCATGCATTTTGGATTAATCAACC
This sequence comes from Nicotiana attenuata, assembly GCF_001879085.1. Classification (NCBI taxonomy): domain Eukaryota; kingdom Viridiplantae; phylum Streptophyta; class Magnoliopsida; order Solanales; family Solanaceae; genus Nicotiana; species Nicotiana attenuata. Next base: position 8,426,310 of record NC_032000.1, on the reverse strand, counting down.
CAGTCTGTCTAACCAATCAACTTTCGATTGCCACATTTGTTGTTTCGGACTTTCACAACCTGATTTTCACCTAAACCCAAACCTTGCTCGTCTTGCGATGTCCTGAGCAGCTTCTGACCACAGACTTGTCTCATTTGCCTGTCTGAAAAAACTCGCCTTCGTCTTACGGTGCCCATGAGGGTTTTCACCAATAAGACTCTCTCATTTTGATTTCTCTCAACTCACTTCGCCATACGGTGCCCGTGAGGGTTTTCACCAATAAGACTCTCTTATTTTGATTTCTCTCAACTCACTTCGCCTTACGGTGCCCGTGAGGGTTTTCACCAATAAGACTCTCTCATTTTTATCATTTTTCCCCTGCACCGGAGTGTTGCCCCTGATGTGAATCACTTTTACTCGCTCGTATTGGTACTTCCTGAAGATTGATCAAAAGGTCTTTCTTTGGACCATAATGCAGGCTTTTGGATAGGGTTAGAAAGAAAGGGTATAAAAGGCTCTAAAACAATTCAATATGGGTTCACAACTACAACTTTCGGAATCAACTTTCTTGCACAACCATAACTGTTGCCCCAGTTTTTTCGTGGGGACTTTTGGACTTTTATTTTGGTGTGACTGAACCTCAGAGAGAGGTTGCCTACGTACCCTTTCTGGATCAAGTCAAACGTAGTTCAGGTCATAGGAATTACTTTGTGGTTGCAATCTTTCCTTTTCTTCCACTTTCTTTTCTTTCTTTTCATTTCTTCTCTTTCTTTTCTTTTCTTCATTTTTCTTTTCCCTTTTCTTTTTTTTTCTTTTTCCTTTTTTTTTGCGACTGTGTTTTCTTGTTTCTTCACTGATTTTCCTTGCGCGAGCTCCCAAGTTGTTACTGATTCCGAAAGAGGGGTACGAAAGAAAGTAAATGAGGCTCAAAAGGGGTAACAAAGGACACAGTGTATGGATAGCAGAACAAAATGTCTTCATCATTTCAATCTCAAAAATATGCCAAATACAATAAAGTACAATTAAACCAAGAAATCATACATAGTATCGCTTGACTGCATCAGAGTTGATAGCCATTTCTACACATTTTCCTTCCACATCTGTCAAATATAATGCACCATTGGACAACACTCTGGTTACAACAAATGGCCCCTGCCAGTTCGGGGCGAACTTTCCTTTGCCAGCCCAATGAGGTAAGACAACGNCTAGTTCCTTGCCATAAAGGCACCTAACTTGATATGCGAAGGGGACCCAAGAGAATTAGAGATACAAAATTTCAAGAAAAAAAAAACAAAACAAAATTGCTACTGTTTCATTGGATTCTGAGTGATTTTCAATTTCTTTTCAACTCCTAAAATTTTTTAACTCATTCGAATGCGAAATGGATTGATATTTGGTGGCCGAAAGTTTTCTGGTTCAAGTTTTGCCAAAAGTCACTGTTCCATTAGATTTCTAGGCTGGTTTCATTGGCCTCATTGTTGAATCTGGGTTATGCTGTTGCTGGGGTCAATTTCTGCTGTTACACTGCTGATCCCTCATCCTTTTCTGTTTCAATCTCCAGGTACACAACTTTGATTTTACGCATGTAAGCCATGGTTCATGAAGTATTTTTTTTGAAGGGAATGAAGATTGTGTTATCAAATGTTATCTCTTCTTAGCTCCTTTCTCAGTGTGTTTTGAGTTTCATATTGATATTGTAATAGGATTATTATGTAGTGTATGCTGATTTGCGTGTGTTTAAATTCCTAGGTTCTATTGTTATTAGAAATGACCATCACTTTTAAGATCCATAAATGTTGTTTTTATCTATTTTGTTGAAATCAGGAGCCCACCTGGAGAACACAGGAATACAATTCAAGTTTAGCAGTCAGGAGCCCACCTGGAGAACACGGAAATACAATTCAAGTTTAGCAGTCAGGAGCCCGCTTGGAAAGTAAGGGAATACAATTCAAGTTTAGCAGTCAGGAGCCGCCTGGAGAGCAGGAATACGATTCA
>NC_032000.1:8419243-8420527 GCF_001879085.1 Nicotiana attenuata | reverse complement strand
CCGCCCGCCGGAAATCGCCTACGGCGGCGGCCGGCGTCCAATCGCCGTAAAATTTACACCACCGCTTCTCCTTCACCTCCCCATCCCAGATCCCTACCCCGTTTCTCCCAAATCCCACCGGAACGCCTCAAATATTGGAAACCCTAGCGCCACCCTAACTTTCTCCGGTGGCGGCGCTGACCCCAAACCCCACCAAAATAACACCATGGAATCCCCCTCACCCCCTCTTCCCTAATCTGTGACCCGTTACCCTCGAATCTTAGTGGAACTTTTCGAATCTGGAAACAAAAGTCTGAGACCTAAAATCCCAAAGGCTTTAAAATCAAGATTTCTTCAAGGATTTAGGTTCAGTTCGACTTTGTTCGTGTGTTCTTGGTAAGAACACATGAATAAGGTCAGACTCAGCCAAATTTTGGAAGACTTGAAGGTTGTTCGGATGCTCACTGTCCAGACATTAGGGTATTTTCCTTCGCTTTAATTTGTCAATTTTATTGTTCATTGCTCATCTTCTTTTGTTTATTTCTTCTCTTTTCTGTTCTTCTGGTTGTGTTTGTCTTCTATTTTTCACCTCATCAACTCATCCATGACTGCATGTTTAGTGTCAGATTCGTGTAGGCAATAATTGTTTTGATTTTTAGTTTAAACGTATTTTCATTTTGTTCCTAGTTGGACCTAACCTCCACGAGTCTTTAAGACTCTGTGGATTGACCATGGAAGTCTTGCTGAATTTTTTTTTAGTGTCAAGGTCGGATTCTGAAAACCAAAGGGCCCAGTAAGGAATTAATTTGGGTCTACTCAGACCCATTAATTTGGGTCAATTGAGACCCGGATTCTAGTTGGCATGTAAGGGGGTAATTACAGGGTCATTAAAGGGTAGTTTAGGTAACCTAGCTAGGGAATCTTTTAATAACAGATTTAGAAGCTTCTAGGAAGCTAGGTGGGGGGGGGGGTTCAAGTTGAATTTCAGACTTGTAGTAGGTTAGCTTGGTTAACAAGTCAGTAAATGAGGGATCAAGTAGCAAAAAGAAAAATTAGAAAAGGGGTAGGGTTGAAAAAGGGAAATCTGATAGTTGCCCTAGTTCCTTGCCTATAAAGGCACCCTAAACTTGATATGCAAGGGGGACCCAAGAGAATTAGAGATACAAAATTTCAGAAAAAAAAAACAAACAAAATTGCTAACTGTTTCATTGGATTCTGAGTGATTTTCAATTTCTTTTCAACTCCTAAAATTATTTTAACTCATTCGAATGCGAAATGGATTGATATTTGGTGGCCGAAAGTTTT
>NC_032000.1:8414647-8419067 GCF_001879085.1 Nicotiana attenuata | reverse complement strand
TTCTTTTATGTAATTTTTAGGAATTAATTGCATAATTTCCATATTTATTTGCATTTCTGTGTGCATTTTTAATTTAGCATAAATTCATAAAAATACAAAAATACGCATTGCATTTAGGATTTAATTTTACATATTTTTTTAATTAATGAGTAATTAGTATTTTTAAAAAAAAATACAAAAATCACAAAAAATAGTTTATTGTTGCACTTTTAATTTTAGTTTGGAATTTTTGGTAATTTTCTTTAATTTAGGTTTTCATCAGTTGTGGTAATTATTAGTTAAATAATACAATGTGGTAGGGTAATTGTATTTAGGAATTAGTTTAGATTTTTATTTTTATTTTTTTTGCTTTAATTTGAAAAGAAAAGAAAAAGAAAAAGAAATAATTGAAAAAGAAAAAGAATTAAAAGAAAAGGGAGTATCTCTAATGAAATGCCCAAGTTGGGCTGGCCCAAATCCACCCAAAACCCGCCAAACCGCCCCAAATTAGCCCAAACTCGCCCAGAACCCGGTCCGAACCCCCCTTCCTCCAAAACGACCCCGTTTCTTGTCCGTAAATCCCAGCCCTTGATTTCCCGTGATCCAACGGACAGGAACTGGGGGTCACATTAATATAAGAGTGTCGGATTAGACCCCCCCCCCCCCCCTTTTTCGAACTCGTCTCTCTCACTTACCCACTTCAGAGACTTCAATTCTAACCCTAGATTGCCGCCCTGAATTCCACCATCACCCGCCGGCGGCGCCAATGCCATTCACCACCAAAATAACACCCTTGCAACCCTGCCTCACCCTCATTCCAAAACTCCCCTTCACTTCTCTCGAATACCCCTGAAACCGCTCGAATTTGGATTTGAAAAGACGAATCCTAAATCCCAAAAATCCAATCATCAAGTTTTGAAGATTTGAGGTTGAAATTGGCCTCAGTTGTGTGTTTTCGGTTGAGAATACACGATTGAAGCCCATTTCGGTCAAAAGTCGAAGGTTCGAAGTTATTTTCAAAGACAGGGTCAGAGTACTTCTTAGGTATGCCCATCGTTCTTCCACTTTCAGTCGTTTTTCTTTGTTTTTCCTTTTGTTTCGCTTAGGGTATCAGCCTGTTTCCTCTCACCTCTTCTGTGTTACTAGTCGCCCGTATTTTTTCAATTAAAATTAACAATGCATGTTTGTTTTAATATTTTGGTCAACTTTGTTCATAATTGTCAAGTTAATAGTTTGCAAAGAATCAAATGGTTTTTCTACTGTCAATTCGTTTTGTTAGGACTTGGATCAGAACTTCAGTTTTGAACGTTCATTTGGATTGGTTTAGAACCAGCTTTGGGCTCTTTGAGTCGTTTATGACCCAATTCAAAGAGGCCCGACTGTTTTGAGCCCAGGTTCTATTTGATTGACTAAGGGTAAATTCAGGGCACTTGGGGGGTGTTTTTGGAAGTTCAGGTTAGGGAATCTCCAGTGCAACTGAAATAGGAAGTTTCTAGTAGGGATTTCTAGCCAATTTCAGGCTTTTGAGTAGTTTAACTTGGCAAGCAAGTCAGAATTTTAGGGATTAGGTAGCAAAAATAAGAATTGAAAAGGGACTAAGGGGGTAAAGACTAATTTGTCTAGGCTGCCCTATTTGCTTGCCTATAAAGGCATATCATTCTTGCCTCTCAAGGCAAGGATTGAAGAGCTGGAATACCCAAAAAAGATTTTGAGAGAGAGATTTTAGATATTTTCAAGAGAAAAAGTCCATAAAATACAAAAGGGCAGAAAATTTCTACTATTCGATTGCATTGTCAGTGATTTTCGGAATCTGTCAATTTGCTGAAAACCATAGTGTTTTAATAATGGGATTTGAGATGAGTTGATATTGGTTTTGGAAAGTTTTTGGGTCAAGCTTTGTTGAAGTTTACTGTTCCATTAGATTTGGAACTGATTTTTGTGGTTTCAATTGCTCAATCTGGGTTGTGCTGTTGCTGGGGTCAATTTCTGCTGTTACTCTGCTGTTCCCTCACTGTTTCCTTTTCTGTTTCAATCTCCAGGTACACAGCCTTGATTTTAAGCATGTAAGTCATGGTTCATGAAGTGTTTTTTTTTCGAAGGAAATGAAGATTGTGTTATCAATGTTATCTCTTCTTAGCTCCTTTCTCAGTGTGTTTTGAGTTTCATATTGATATTGTAATAGGATTATTATGTAGTGTATGCTGATTTGCGTGTGTTTAAATTCCTAGGTTCTATTGTTATTAGAAATGACCATCACTTTTAAGATCCATAAATGTTGTTTTAACATTTAGATTGTTAGAATGTTCTGTTAATCACAATATTACTACAATCAAGTTTGAGCATGTGTTGAGAAGTTGAAGTCGTCCAGCTTTGTCTTCTTTTGTTGGTCGTTTGAAATGGCTAAGGGTGAAAAGGTGCTTCGACTTGCAGAGTGTCAATGATTGTAGGTTGATTTGGATGGTTGTAAAATCAAGCGTGCGTATTTATAATTTAGAATGGGAATCTGGATAAGATCTAGAATTATAGCTTATTCTATTTGAGTAAGGATTAGCTATCTGTGCTTATTTAACTGGTTTCAAAATAGTCCTTCAAAGTCGGGGGTTTTTGAATATGAAGTGTTTGAATGTTCATGTTGTCTTGTGTCTCTATTAAATTAGGCCATTCCCGGTTATGTCAATGATTACTATATAAATAGATCTTGTAGAATGTTGTACTAAAAGCTCAGGAGTTTGGATTTGACTCCTTGAAGGCTCGATCCTTGGGCAAAAAAAATTATTTGATACCCGTTGTAGCCCTTCTTCTCACGTTTGAATTGGGCCCTCTATTGGGGTCTACTGTCAAGTCGTTTATCAGTAGGTTAGTAACACTTACAATGATGTATTGGGCTCCCTTGGGCCCGGATTTGAAGGGAAGTGGACATTCTTCTATTTATGCAACGACGTAATTTGGACTTGGCGTAAAAGGCTTTTGATTTCCTTGAGTTTTATTAATTAGCTTGATTTTTTTTGAGGTGTGCCATATTGGACAACACGAATAGTTTATGGCCCCTGCAAACACTTTAATTAGTTATCAATGAGGAATATTCGTAGAAAAACCTATAGGGCCGTTTATATAATATCGCGGTTGTGGACACGTTCGCGTGACATGATTACAATTCTATAAACAAAACCAGAGTATGCGTTTGCGCAACTTTGGCCAAACTTTATTAATAATAATAAAGCATTATTAATTGTGGACACGTTCGTGTGACATGATTCTTGACGCGCCAAACAAACGGGTACACGTACGCGTGACCCGTTTCAAGATAATTTTCTTAATTTAAAAGCGGTAAAAGGTAAAAACACATAGGTTCTAAAATCAGGAATTAGACAATTTAACAAGCCAAGTATGAACAAAGCGACCGTGCTAGAACCACTGAACTCGGGAGTGCCTAACACCTTCTCCCTGGTTAACAGAATTCCTTACCCGGATTTCTGTGTTCGCGGACAGTAATACAGAGTCAATCTTTTCCTCGATTCGGGATTCGAACCGGTGACTTGGGACACTATAAATTATCCCAAGTGGCGACTCTAAATTTTAATTGAGATAAATCCCGTTTCGATTGTCACTTCAAGTTGGAAATAACTCCCCTATATGCCCCTTTCCGGGGGTGTAGGAAAAAGGAGGTGTGACAGCTCTGGCGACTCTGCTGGGGATAAGAACCCAGAACTTCTGGTTCAGGGTTCAAGAATTCGAGCTTGTTTCATGATTTTTACTTGGCTTTATTTATCGTTGATATTACTGTATTCTGTGAACCTTTTTGTGCTAAATGCTATCTGTTTACCGCTTTAATATTGTTGAATTGTGTATAATTGTCTTTTTACGCCACCCCTCTGAGTCTTTTGAAAATGGTGCATACGTTCGCGTAGCCCGCTTTTCTGTAGAAATTATACCAAATAGAGCGAGGCTGGGCAAGCGACAAGGCCGCGAAGACTTTAGTGCTCTCGGTACGTCGCCCCCTCCTCGGCCCCAGTTGTCCGCTCGGGTACCCCAAGTCTAGACCAAAACCCCAGGATTCAAACCTAGAAAAACATAGCTTCATGCCGGATCCCTAGTAGGAGCGCTTGTTTGCATCACGTGCATTTGACTTAGGGGACTCAACACAGGGGTTGGGTCCGTCTAGGACAGGTGTGCCCAAAATAACAGACCATCCTGATGCATTCTATGTGCTATGTGAACATTTATTTATTTCGGCTTGCATGCTGACCGGCTAGGGAAAATAAAGCAAAAAGGAAAACCAAGAGTGATGTAAGAAAGAAATAAAGCCCGGTTCTAAAGGAAAAAACCCAATATTGAAATATCCGAAACTCTGCCAAATTTTTTCAAAAAAGAGTTATTTCAAAAGAGTCAAAGCTGACCGAACTACGCAGGTCTGATTCTCACCGGATGTGGGATCGTAAGG
>NC_032000.1:8402294-8412379 GCF_001879085.1 Nicotiana attenuata | reverse complement strand
GCAACTGAAGGAGAAATACGACAAGGGGATGGTGAGTATGAAGAAAAAGGTCAAGGTCCTTGAAAATGAAATGGCTAAGCAGGCAAGAGATTTCAAAGCCGAAATGGAGCATTGTTATGCCTTGGTAGCATGGCTAGAATGGGATCTGCAACAGTTTCAAGAACATAACCATGCAACCAAACAAACTTTGGAAGCTAGGGCCCGGCAGATTGGGCGTTTATTGCAAGAAAAGGGTAGGATCCGAGAGAGGGTCAGGGCCATTGCGGATTACATTATGGTGAAATGCCAAGCATGTGAGGATATGACCCGCACCACTTTCTTCGCGGCAGTGATGACATTTGTCCGGCAAATAATGAGTGATTTGGAAAGGCTCAAAGGGGATCTTGCAGATAGGCCCGTGGCAAGGTCGAACGATGCCCCGCGGGCCCCAGGAACATTCGAGGCATTAATGTATTCGTGATCTTTGCTTGAGTCTGTATTTTCTTGCTGTTGAAGTCTGTCAGTTTGTTTTGAGTCTGTTAGTTTTTTTGAGTCTGTATTTTCATCTTTTCAGAGTCTGTTAGTTTCTTTTAGTCCGTCAGTTTTGTAATCAAAGCATTTGTTTTTTTTATAAAAAATTGAAAAACCCAAAATGTTTTGTTATTTATTTTTCATTTATATCCCCAAGGACGACGCTTGGTCTGATTCATGCGGGGTCATGATACGTAGGCAATCTCCATAGGATTCGACCGTAACCAAATAAAATAAAAAAAAATAAAGAAAGAAAAGGAAAAACAAGAGAGGAAAAGCAAAGAAAAAGAGAGAAAATAAGAAACCGAGAGAAGGAAACAATGGCAAAATAAGAGGGAGAAATGAGAGAATAAACATAAAGAGAAAGCAAAGGCAAGAATGAAAGAAGAAAGAAAGAAAGAAAAAAAAAAAGAAAAAAAAGAAAGAAAAAAAAGAAAGAGGGGAAAAGAAAAGAAGTTGCAAATGGAAATAAGGAAAGCCGGGATGACGCATGCAACCGATCAAATGCATAATAGAAACGGTTAACTGCTTAGGTGCATTCATGCCCCCAAAATGTGCGGTTGCCAATCTGTTAAAGCCCTAAATGCTAACAAGGTTGTTTTTGATGTATTTGAGTTCAGGTAGGTAGTTAGTTGATTGGCATTCTGGCAACTCACTCCTACAACACCCGGTCTAAGGACAAGATGAACATGGCCAACCAAGAACTAGAGGCGAGTATTGTCGATCCGTCAAGAGAGGTGGATGAATTGGATGTTAATGCGATGAAAGAAGAGATGCATAAGCTAAAGCAACAAATGGCCGAAATGTACCAGGCCTGGGCAAAGGGGCATCCACAACTGGCTTATCCCGCCACCTGCTTATATCCCACCATTGGCTCAACCTCAGGAGCCTCCTACTGTGAATTCATTCCCGGCCTTTCCCACCTACCAACAATGCTATGGCACCACCTCCCAAACACCACCAGCTCCACCACCCAAACAAGTCCCATATCCTCCTCCACCAATCACTCTTGTCTTTGTGGCACCTCCACCTGCTGCATTACACCGATCTTCCAGTGAGCCTCTGTTCCAGACTCATGACAACCATTGTTATCCCCCAGAACCTACCTTCAAAGTGCCAGAACCATGTTCTTACACTCCTCATTTTGATCTCTCGGCAGAAACTGAGAAGCCACCTAAGAATCCCGAGCAGGAGGAGATGATTAGGAAAGTTAAGAGCTTGGAACAATCTTTCAGGAATATGCAGGGTCTAGGTGGTCAAGTAAGTGTGGCGTATAAAGACCTATATCTGTTCCCAGATGTTCAACTACCAGCAGGGTTTAAGATGTCCAAGTTTGATTTATACGACGGGCATGGTGATCCAGTGGCACACCTGAGAGGTTTTTATAGCAAGATGAGAGGAGCAGGCGAAAGAGATGAATTACTGATGGCATATTTCAGTCAAAGTTTAAGTGGCTCAGCTTTGGAATGGTACACCCGACAAGATCATGGTCGGTGGTACACATGGGATGATCTAGCCCAAGCATTCGCCTGCCATTTTCAGTATAATCTTGAAATTGTTCCAGACCGTCTGTCATTGACAAAAAGCCCGGGGAGAGTTTCAGAGAATATGGCTTCCGTTGGAGAGAGCAAGCAACGAGGGTTGACCCTCCGATGAAAGAGAGTGAAATGGTTGATTATTTCTTGCAGGCCTTAGAGCCCACTTATTTCGGTCACTTGGTGTCAGCGGTAGAGAAATCCTTTAATGAAGTGGTAAAAATGGGGAGCATGGTAGAGGAAGGACTCAAATCTAACAAAATCATGAGTTATTCAGCAATTAAGGCGACCACCCAGGCCATTTAAAACGGCACTGGGGGTATGCTGGGGAAGAAGAAGAAAGAGGACATTGCAACAGTTGAGTCAAGAGCTTGGTCCAGGGGCCCATCACCTTACTATAACCAGCCTCGACCCCACCAGCAAACTTACCCCCACACTCCATATAGCCCACCACAACACTACTACCCACCTCCAGACCCCCATTTTTCTGTCCATCACGCTCAAACATACACCCAGCCTCCTGCCCACGCACAATGGCGTGCACCAACCTCACAGAATACCTACCCAGCTCCACAAAATACCTATCCACCCCCAAGAGCCTACAGAAATTCCCCTGGAATAGGTTTCCGGCCCAACCAAGCCTTCAAGAATGAGAGAATGCAGAAGAAGAAGTCTTTCACTCCATTGGGAGAATCATATACTAGTCTATTCCACAGGTTGAGACAGTTGGGTATGTTGAATCCAATTGAGCCTAAACTGCCAAATCCCCCTCCGAGAAATCTTGACCACTCGGTGAGTTGTGAATATTGTTCAGGGGCTCCGGGGCATGACACAGAGAAATACTGGCATTTGAAAACAACTATCCAAGAGCTCATTGATACTAATCGAATTGAGGTCCAAGCTTCGGAGGCGCCCAATATCAACCAGAATCCGCTGCTGGCCCATCATGAGAAAAATATGATCGAGATAGTGCATAAAGGAGGGGAGCCTAAAAAGCCTTCGCAGACTGTCATGATGATCCGATCCAGCGAGGTCAGGCTGGTTGGAAAATCAACAAGTGAGAAAACAGTAGTTAGGTTGAACGGGGCAAACAGTAAACCATCTGTGGTAGTCAAGCAAGGGTCCTCAAGTGTTGTTGCAGTGAAACCAGAAACAATAAAAGTAGTGGTGCCGAGGGCGAAAAACAAGCCTGTTGTAGTCGTGGAGGGTGCTCGCATAGAGCTTGTCATTATCAAGCCGGTAACCCAGTTACCAATAGACAACAGCAAGGCTGTCCCTTGGAATTATGGCCGAGTGACAGTGACTTACAAAGGAAAAGAGGTTAAAGAAGAAGTCTGTGAGACCCATGGTTTGACTCGATTGGGGATATGCTTTGCCCCCGAGGAGTTGAGAAAATCCAAAACCTCAAAAGATAACCCAGTGCTGGTGAAGAAAGCTGTGACCGAAGAAGAGGCAGAAGAATTTTTGAGCAAGATGAAAGTGCAAGACTACTCTATTGTGGAGCAGTTGAGGAGGACACCTGCTCAGTTTTCGCTCTTGTCATTATTAATCCATTCAGACGAGTACCGTCGGGCTTTGATGAAAATCTTGAATGAGGCCCACGTTCCTGGCAAGATCTCTGTAAACCATCTGGAAAAGATAGCAAACAAGATTTTTGAGGTAAACAAAGTCACTTTTTCTGATGATGAACTGCCCATGGAGGGTACCGAGCATAACAGAGCCCTTTATTTGACGGTGACATGCGAAGATTCCGTGGTTACTCGGGTCTTGGTCGACAATGGGTCTAGTGCGAACATTTGCCCTCTCTCCACATTGAACAAGCTGAAAGTGGATGATGATGGAATTCACAAGAACAGTATTTGCATTCGGGGGTTCGACGACGGAGGCAAAGATTCAGTCGGCGATATAATACTGGAGCTGATAATAGGGCCAGTTGAATTTACCATGGAATTTCAAGTGCTAGATGTGGCGGTTTCTTACAATCTTTTGCTGGGACGACCCTGGATTCATGCCGCCAAGGCAGTGCCGTCTACCTTGCACCAGATGGTTAAATTTGAATTGGACAGACAGGAAATTGTGGTGCACGGTGAGGATAATCTATGTGCCCTAAGTGATGCCATTGTACCTTTCATCGAAGTTGAAGACGACAAGGGTCCGTGGGTCTATCAGGTCTTTGACACAGTATCAGTTGAGAAGATCCCAAAGGGGAAAAGCATTCCGGTTCCTAAAGTAACGGCCGCATCAGCCATTGTGGCCACGGAGATGTTGAAGAATGGCTTTGTACCTGGCAAGGGTTTGGGTGCTTCTCTGCAAGGCATCGTACAGCCAGTGTCTCTTTCCAAAAACTTGGATACCTTTGGATTGGGATTTAAGCCCATAGCTGCGGATGTAAGAAGAGCCAAAAAGGTGAAGCAGAGGGCGTGGGTCCTTCCAAAGCCCATCTCGCGGCTGTCCAGATCATTTGTCAGGCCTAGTGCCAGAAAGCGCCCAGTATCAACGGTTCCCAGTTCATTGACTGATGTTGATGGGGATTTGGATAAGGGGTTCGAGAGGTTGTTCAATGACGTTAACATGGTGGAAGCTGGAGAGGGATCAAGTAAAGCGGATGTGCAGTTCATTGGGCCAAGTGCAAAGATCAACAATTGGGAAGCTACTCCTCTTCCTACTCGGAGGGAGTTTTGGTAGTCGGCTTTGATTTTTCTTTCAGTTTATCTGGATTATTCCAGGGTTGTAATTCAGATTCTATGTTCCGTCCGTTTGGATGTGTTAAACCTTGTTATCTTTCAATTTCAATGAAATGCAATTTCCCTTCTTCTTCATTCCTGATAGTTTTATTTTTGTTTTTCTTTTCCTTCTTGTACAGTTCTTTTTATGCTGGTTTCAATGACATGACATGCATAAGGAATCTCCGGCCCAGTCTTAAAAGCCAATCTAATTCTGAAATAATAATACAAGAAATTGAGTGTGATGATGAATCGGAATATGATGATGATGAGGCCTTTGAAGAGATCAGTAAAGAATTAAGCCATTTTGAAGAAAAACCCAAATCTAACTTGAACGATGCAAAAGCAATCAACTTAGGGGATCAAGATAATGTCCGGGAAACTAAAATAAGTGTCCATCTTAAACCACAGCTCAGAGAGGAGATAATTAAAGCACTATTCGAATACAAAGATATTTTTGCATGGTCATATGACGACATGTCAGGTCTAAGCACAGACTTGGTGATTCACAAATTGCCCACTGACCCGGCATTCCCCCTGTCAAGCAGAAGCTAAGGAAATTTAAAACTGATATGAGTGTGAAAATCAAAGAAGAGGTCATCAAGCAGTTTGATGCAAAGGTCATTCGGGTCATGCGGTATCCCACATGGTTAGCCAACGTTGTGCCTGTGCCGAAGAAGGATGGTAAGACCGGGGTGTGCGTTGATTACCGCGATCTCAACAAGGCGAGTCCAAAGGATAACTTCCCACTGCCAAACATCCACATATTGATTGATAATTGTGAAAAATATGAGATTGGTTCTTTTGTGGATTGTTATGCGGGCTATCACCAGATCTTAATGGATGAGGAAGATGCAGAAAAGACAACATTCATCACACCATAGGGAACGTACTGCTACCGGGTTATGCCATTTGGTCTGAAAAACGCTGGGGCAACTTACATGAGGGCAATGACAACCATATTCCACGACATGATACACAGGGAGATCGAGGTTTATGTGGATGATGTAATTGTAAAGTCCAGGAAGCAGTCTGACCACGTCAGGGATCTGAGAATGTTCTTCCAAAGGCTTCGCAGGTACAATCTTAAGCTCAATCCTGCAAAGTGCGCTTTCGGTGTTCCATTTGGAAAATTATTGGGATTTATAGTCAGCCGTCGAGGTATTGAACTGGGCCCATCAAATATCAAAGCCATCCAAGAATTGCCACCTCCGAGGAACAAGACTGAGGTGATGAGTTTGTTGGGGAGGTTGAATTACATCAGCATGTTTATTGCTCAGCTTACGATAACTTGTGAGCCTATCTTTATGCTGTTGAAGAAGGATGTTGCGGTTAAGTGGACGGACGAATTTCAAGAAGCATTTGATAAGATAAAGGGGTATTTGTCGAACCCGCATGTGTTGGTCCCACCAGAACCAGGGAGGCCTTTGATTCTGTATTTGACGGCTTTGGACAATTCGTTTGGTTGTGTATTGGGTCAACATGACATCACCGGCAGGAAAGAGCAAGCCATATATTATCTCATCAAGAAGTTCACATCTTACGAGGTTAAGTATACTCAACTTGAGAAGACGTGTTGCGCCCTAACTTCGGTAGCACAGAAGCTGAAACATTACTTGTCATCTTATACTACTTACCTCATCTCTCGGTTAGATCCGTTGAAGTATATCTTTCAGAAGCCTATGCTCACAGGGAGGCTCGCAAAGTGGCAGATCTTGATCATAGAATTTGACATTGTCTATATGACCCGGACTGCGATGAAAGCTCAGGTATTGGCCGACCATTTGGCCGAGAATCCAGTAGATGAGGAATATGAGCCTTTGAAGACTTACTTCCCTGATAAAGAGGTGATGCATGTCGATGAGTTGGAATAGGTCGAAAAGCCAGGATGGAAACTTTTCTTTGATGGGGCTGCCAACATGAAAGGCGTTGGGATAGGAGCGGTACTTATTTCTGAACCAGGGCAACACTACCCTGTTACGGCTCAGCTTTGTTTCTACTGTACTAAAAACATGGCTGAATATGAGGCATGTATCTTGGGTTTGAGGTTGGCTGTAGACATGGGTGTCCAGGAAGTCTTGGTCATGGGGGACTCGGACCTTCTGGTACACCAGATTCAAGGAGAATGGGAAACACGGGATTTGAAGCTTATACCGTACCGACAATGTTTGCACGATCTTTGTCAGCGGTTTCAATCAATTGAATTCAGGCATATTCTAAGGATTCATAACGAGGTTGCCGATGCCTTGGCCACTTTGGCGTCAATGTTGCATCATCCAGATAAGGCTTATGTGGACCCTTTGCAGATTCAGGTCCGCGATCAGCATGCTTACTGTAATGTGGTGGAAGAAGAACTTGATGGTGAGCCATGGTTTCATGATATCAGAGAATACATCATAATGGGAGTGTATCCAGTACAAGCCACAGGTGATCAAAAGAGAACAATTAGGCGGTTGGCAAGTTGATTATTCTTCAGTGGAGGGGTATTGTACAAAAGAACTTCAGATCTTGGGCTGTTGAGATGCATAGATGCTAGACAGGCCACAACTATCATGACCGAGGTACATTCTGGAGTTTGTGGAACGCATATGAGTGGGTACGTATTGGCAAAGAAGATTCTCCGAGCAGGTTATTATTGGCTTACTATGGAGCAAGATTGTATCAGTTTTGTGCGCAAATGTCATCAGTGTCAAGTGCATGGAGATTTGATTCACTCTCCACCATCGGAATTGCACACAATGTCTGTACCATGGCCTTTTGTTGCATGGGGCATGGATGTCATTGGGCCAATTGAGCCAGCGACATCAAATGGGCCTGTGCCAAAATATTCAAGTCTGTAACCAAGAAAGCGGTGGTTGATTTTGTGCACTCAAACATTATTTGTCGGTTTGGAATACCGAAGCTGATCATTACAGACAATGGGGCTAATCTCAATAGTCATCTGATGAAAGAGGTATGTCAGCAGTTCAAGATTACACAACGCAATTCCACCCCTTATCGCCCCAAAGCAAACGGAGCAGTTGAGGCGGCCAACAAGAATATAAAGAAGATACTCTGAAAAATGGTGGAGGGTTCTAGACAGTGGCATGAAAAGCTGCCTTTCGCATTGCTAGGATATCGCACTACTGTTCGTACTTCAGTAGGGGCGACTCCTTATTTATTGGTGTATGGCACCGAAGCAGTGATACTCGCAGAAGTGGAAATCCCATCCCTTCGAATTGTCGCAGAAGCTGAAATTGATGCTCATGAGTGGGTTAAAACCCGCCTGGAGCAATTGAGTTTGATCGACGAGAAAAGGTTGGCAGCAGTGTGTCATGGCCAATTGTATCAACAGAGAATGGCAAGAGCATATAATAAGAAAGTGCGTCCACGGAAGTTCGAAGTGGGTCAGCAAGTGTTGAGACGTATTCTTCCACATCAAGTTGAGGCCAAAGGCAAGTTCGCCCCAAATTGGCAGGGGCCGTTCATCGTGACGAGAGTGTTGTCCAATGGTGCTTTGTATTTAACAGACATAGAAGGCAAGGGTATTGAAATGGCCATCAGTTCCGATGCGGTCAAGAATATTATGTATGATCTTCTTTGGTTTAATTGTATTTGTTTGTACTTGGCATGTTTTGAAGATTGGAATGACGAAGGCATTTTGTTCTGCTATCTAAACACTTTATCCCTCGTTACCCCCTTTGAGCTTTGTTTATTTCCTTTCATACCCCTCTTTTGGAATCAGTAGCAAAGATCATAAGCACAAGTGTGAAAGATAAGTAAAAGAAAGAAAAGAAAAGAAAGAGAAAGGAAAAAAAAAGAAAAAGAAGGAAAAGAAAGAAAGAAAAAGAAGAAGAAAAAAAAACAACAAAAAGAGAAAAGGAAGAAAGAAAAGAAAAGAAAGAGAAAATGGAAGAAAAAGAAAGAAAAAATCACAACAACAAAGTATTTTCTATGACATGAACTACGTTTGACTTGATTCCTTTTAAGGATACGTAGGCAGCCTCACGGTTCGGTCCCATCAAAATAAAAATCCAAATGTCCCCAAGCAAGAAACTGGGGCAGAAGTTGCGGTTGTTGTAAGAAATTTGATTCCGAAGTTGTAATTTTAAAACCCATTTGAGTTGTTTTGAGCCTTTAATACCTTTCTTTCTAACCCTATCCAAAAGCCCAAATTACGGTCCAAAGAATGACCTTCTGATCAATCTTCAAGAGATGCTAAGTCGAGCGAGTAGAGGTGATTCATTTCAGGGGCAACACTCTGGTCCAAACAAGGAAAATAATGAAAAATGAGAGAGTCTTATTGGTGAAAACCCTCACGGGCACCGTTAGGCAATGAGAGCTGAGAGAAATAAAATGAGAGAGTTGGTGAAAACCCTCACGGGCACCTTAAGGCGAAAGTGAGTGTAGAGGTGAACAAATGAGAGAGGTCTGTTGGTGAAAACCTTTCGGGGCACCGCAAGGTGAACAAGGTCAAGGTTTGGGGTGAAGAAATCAGGTTATGGAATTTCGGGGCAACAAAGTATGGCAACCGAAAGTTGATTGGTTGGACAGATTGGGCTGGTTAATCCAAAATGCATGTCATGATCATTGGTGCCAGCTGTTTCACTTAGATAAGTCTCCTTTTCTTTTTCTTTTCAGTAAGTCGTCTAGTTTTGGATTTTCTTTATCCTTAACTTTGAAGGTCATTGCATTTCATTTCTTTTGGGGTCTGTTTCTCTAAGATGTTTCAATGTCAGTCTTGTTCAAAGCAAATAAGAGAGGATTTCAAAGCTCACTACCAACTTCCAAAATTGCAAAGCACAGTGTGGCCAGAACATACTAAAGGTAGCAGGATGTAAAGTGGGATATAGGGAGTCACCGGAAGTTTCATCGCTGGAATGATTTGGTAATGTCATGGGAGATGCAAAGGTTTAGATAAAGGGGTCAGAGATGTAAAACAACAGTATGGGTATGGAACACTATGGTCATCAAAGGTTATGAGGTTTGAGGTCAGTCAGAAGTCAAGCAGTTCAGGGCCAGTTTGGGGAAGCAGGTCAAAACAAAACACAGCAGCGGAGAGACCTTCAACAAGAATGTCATCAACTGACCATCACGTTTTAAACTGACAAATTTTTCTTTGATTGAAACAGGGGCCGAAAATTTCGTTTGTTTCGGAGAAACTCTCTGTAGGGGAAAAGTAGCAAGCTCCAAACAGGTTTGACCGTAAACTCTCAGGACCCTCCTGTAAAATGGGACTCAGTTAAATTTCAAAGCAATCATGAATAGCATAGTTTAGCATAAGGAATATAAGTTGGCTTCAAAGTTTGCATGTTCAAGATAGGATTCAATTAGGAGT
>NC_032000.1:8371544-8402194 GCF_001879085.1 Nicotiana attenuata | reverse complement strand
TGTTTCGATGCTCCGGAGGTATCACGGTGATCCGTCGCACGTGTTAGATTTCAGCTCAGTCCAGTTGGAGAAGGATCTATCCTATGTTGAGGAGCCAGTGGCAATATTGGACAGGCAGGTCAGGAAGCTGAGGTCAAAGAACATTGCGTCCGTGAAGGTTCAGTGGCGGGGTCAGCCGGTCGAGGAGGCGACCTGGGAGACCGAGCAGGATATGCGCAGCCAGTACCCTCATCTTTTCACTACTTCAAGTATGTCTTTCTGCTCGTTCGAGGACGAACGAATGTTTAAGTGTGGTAGGATGTAACGACCCGGCCGGTCATTTTTGGAATTTATGCCCCGATCCCCTATTAACTGCTTTCCCCAAGTTTATTTCTGCTACTTTGATTTGCCGGGATGTTCGGTTTTGAGTTTCGGAGAGTTTTGGGACACTTAATCCCTAAATGAGAGCCTAAATGTTGGAAAATGGTCCATAGCCAGAACAGTGTGAAGACGGCCTCGGAACGGAAATCCGATGGTTCCGTTAGCTTCGTTAGGTGATTTCGGGGTTGGAGCGTTTCGGAATGTGTTTTGGAGGTCCGTAGCGAATTTAGGCTTGAAATGCCGAAGGTTGAATTTTTAAAGTTTCCGGTTCGATAGTGAGATTTTGATCCGAGGGTCGGAATGAAATTTCGAGAGTTGCACTAGTTCCGTTATGTCATTTGTGAGGTGTGTGCAAAATTTCAGGTCATTCAGAAGTGGTTTGGTTAGGTTTTTGATCGAAAGCGTATTTTGAGGAAATTTGGAATTCTTAGGCTTAAATCCTTGATTAATTCGAGTTTCCGATGTTGTTTTAGGTGGTTTAAGGATTGGTACAAGTTTGAATGAGGTATTAGGTGTTGTTGGTGCTTTTGGTTGAGGTCCCGGGGGCCTCGGGATGATTTCGGATGGTTGACGGAAAGATTTTTGAAGTTGAGAGATTGCAGACTTTGCTGCTTCTGATATTTTCGCATCTGCGGTTTGGGGGCCGCAGATGCGGCGCCGCAGATGCGGCTAGTGGTACCGCATATGCAGATTTTTGGGTGTCCTTCAGGTTTCGCAGATGCGGAAGTTTCACCGCAGAAGCGGTTTCGCATCTGCAGAAGAAGAACCGCAGATGCGGCTCCTGGCCCTCTTAATGAAAGTCGCAGATGTGACAAATGGTCCGTAGAAGCGGGACCGCAGATGCGGTCCCTTGATCGCAGATGCGGATTTCAATGGTCAGAAATATTGATTTCGAGGGTTCAGTTTCAAAAGTTAGAAAAATCGAATTGGAGCTCGGGAGAGGGCGATTTTGAGAGGGATTTGAAGAGGAGATCATTGGGTAACGTTTCGTTAATCCTATCTAGTTATATTCCATCAATCTATAGTTAATTTTATCATTTAAATTCAGATTGGGGATCAAAAATTGGGGAAAAATTGGAAGAAACTTCGTAGACCGAATTATTGAGTTTTGAGTGGGTGTTTGACCTTCGATTTGAGAGATTTTTATATGGTCAAACTCGTGAAAGTACGAGGGTTCTGAAAATGTTAAATTCATCCGATTCCGGGACGTTGTCCTGAGGGGCGTTTTGGTCATTTTGCAAAATTTCGCGTATTAGCTTTGAATTAAATTGTAGAATCAGTTGCTTGAGATGTTATTTACAATATGTAATTGGATTGAATAGATTTGAGCCATTTAGAGTCGGATACTCGTGGCAAAGGCGTGGCTTCTAGTTGATTTTTGAGCCGGGAGGTAAGTGGCTTGTCTAACCTTGTGTGGGGGACTTTTCCCCTTAGGATTGATATTTTGGTAATTGAAAACGCCTCGTGCGTGAGGTGACAAGCCCGCACTTGTGCTAATTGTTAGAAATCCGGTTTTTCTTTAAAAATAGCCTTGAATTGTGTTCCTCCTTTCCTTGCTTACACTGTTTGATATTTAAACCTGCTGTAGCTTAGAGAAGCATGTCAACTTGACTAAATTGCTTTACCTGTCCTAACTGCCTTAATTGTACTACGTGAACCATGCTAGGCTAGGATACCTGCTTTACTTTGATATGAAATTGATTGGATTGTGTTCTATTGTTGCTGTGTATTTACTTTGGGACTACGGAACGATATTCCGGGAGATCCCCCTGCACCTTATTTTGGGGCTACGGGACGGTATCCCGGGAGCTCCCCTGTATGTTTATTTTGGGACTACGGAATTGCATTCCAGGAGATCCCCCTGCACTTTGTGAGTTGGACTATGGGACTGAACCCGAGAGATCCACTAGACATGATATTTATATTTGGGGATTACAGGACGGTATCCTGGGAGATCCCCGTTGTTATCCCGGAGCTGAGTTATGTTCTTTTACTGTGTTTGCCTGCCTTTGTAATAGTTGTTGTTGTCCTTTATATCATGTGTTATTTAATTAAACTGTCATTTCACACTGTTAAACCTGTATCTTGTTTAACCTCAGTAGGGCCCTGACCTTCCTCGTCATTACCCCATCGAGGTTAGGCTTGACACTTACTGAGTACCGCTGTGGTGTACTCATGCCCTTTTCTGCGCATGTTTTTCATGTGCAGATCCAGGTACTTCTACCCAGGCGTATCATCCTTGAGGCAGGGAGCATTTCGGAGACTTCGAGGTACATCTTCCGCGTCCGCAGACCGAAGAGTCTCCTTCTATACTCTATCTGTAGTGTTAGCCCTTCTATCGTACTATTGATGTAGACATTTCTAGAGATTAGAACAATTCCTCTTTAGCTTGTGTTCCCGTAAGTTCCCGGGTTTTGGGATAGTAATGTAGGATGTAGTGATGTTGAGTTGTATATGCCGGGCGGCATTTTATATACTGTTCTCCTTTAAATTGTTCAGTTTTGGCTATTATTCCGCAAGTTAGTTATGTTTCCGCATTGTTAGGCTTACCTAGTTGTAGAGACTAGGCGCCATCACGACATGTTCGCGGTGGGCGAACTGGGATCGTGACAGAAACAAACCAACCATGTATGGAAGTGTAATTAAGAGCAAAATCCACATCTAGACTCGGATATAAATCTAACTCCAAACAAATTAACTCCCTGTGGATTCAATTCTGACTCTGTTGGGTAAAACTGCATCGACCATCCTCGCTACTCTATAGTAGTGCAGGCTTGGAACCGATCAATTTTTGGCGCCGTTGCCGGGGAGTTAGACGATTTTAGCTATATATCTGAGCATTTGTGTGTTTTGTTTTTCTTTCCTTCCGTTGTTCTAATTTGTTTGTGAATTGCTTTTAGGTACCAAATGGCTCTTAACAATGATGCTCCCGGAAATTTGCCATTGGGGGAGGAGGTAGATGATGATAATGTGGACGAGATTCAACCCGAACATCAAGCACAAAGGAGAGGTCGACCGCCTCATGATAATATTCCAAACCCTCCCCCAGCTCCACCAAGGGCAGCACACTGGGTGTTGTCCAACGAAGGCTATACAAGTGCAATAGTCCTGCCCTGGATTAGGGCGGGCAACTTTCAAATAACCAATGTCATGCTTACACTGTTGGAACAGAGGGGTTTCTTCACCGCATCTCCATACCAAAACGCATACAAGCATCTCAAAGGTTTTGTTGACACGTGTTGGGGGAGCAAGCAAACCAACATTTCTGAGGACGCATTGAGATTAAGGCTTTTCCCATTATCTAAGGGAGTGCTTTGGATTGGCTTGAAAGGTTTCCCAACCATTCCATCACCACTTGGGATGAGTTGGCCGAGAAATTCATAGTAAAATTCTTCTCGCCTGGACATATGGCGACGCTGAGAGATGAGATCCTTGATTTTAAACAAGAGCCAATTGAATCGCTTCATGAGATTTGGGAAAGGTATCGGACGATGGTTAAAGAATGTCCGAAAAATGACATAATCGAAGTCATGATCCAACAAACATTCTACCGTGGCATCGACATTACCAACCAGTGTGTAGTTAACCAACTCGCGGGGGGAAACTTCATGAACACGCCTTATGCTGAGGCGTGTGAAATACTTGATGAGATGGCGGATACTTCTTCGGTGTGGCAAAGCCGAGCTAATGTGCCACAAGGTGATCCCAATGTTATTAACCTACACAAGGAGCTCCATGAGCACGACCAAGCAATAGCCGAGTTAACTACTACAATGAACCAATTGGCCAAAGCGCAGTGTGCAACAAGTTCAAGGGCCAAAACAAGTGAATGCCATGGAGGGGGTGAATATGATGGTCAACAAGAGGAGGCAACGAGGTCAACAAGTTCAAGGAAATCCGGATCAATTTGAGCAAAGTGGTAGTTGTTACAATCAAGATGATGTGTATGATGATCCAAGTGAAGAGGTCCAATATGTGAACAACTACCAAGGTCAACGATGTAATGCTCAGAATCAATAACAGTGGAGATCCAAAAGAAATTGGGAAAGTCAAAATCAACAAGGAAATTGGAATAGTGGCAACAACAACAACCAAAGCAATTAGGGGAACAACAACAATCAAAACTGGGGTAACCAAGGTGTCACGCCCCAAACCTGGGGAAGCGTGCCTGGCACCCGGTGCCGTACTGGCCCGAGCGAACCACTCTATAACTCATTTTTTTTCTTTGTAACGATCATGGGCCAACATGGCCACAACTTATAATGTATAACTATAAGTGGGCAAAACTGTATCACTGAACCATTTTTCTTAAAACATGAATACATATGGGCCGTCAAGGCCTCTGACATACTGTACAAAATGAATCTCTGTCTACAAAGCCTCTAAGATTGTTTGATATCAAATGGGACAGGGTACCGGCTGGCCCATAAGTATGTAGTAAAACTCTGACACGATGACTCAAAGACTCGGCTGCACTCCGAATGAAGTGGAGTCTTACCGATCCTTCACTGAATGCCAATCTCGTCTACTATGAGGGATCGTCAAACTGAATGTCTATACCTGCGGGCATGAAATGCAACATTCCCAACAAAAGGACGCCAGTACGTATAATGTACTGAGTATTTAAGGCAGAACTGAAACATAACGATAAGTCAACATTAATTACAGACGTATAAGAATCAACCTGAATCTCTGAAGTGCCACTGTATATTCATACTTATTATACTCACATATATATAATGCTTCTCTTTGAGACTAATATCCATATGTATGATGCATGACTGCCCAACTGATCGGCGGTAACTGCCCGATCGGCCGTAGCGCAGTGATAAATGCATGACTGCCCGACCGGCCATAGCTCGGTGGTAAATATGAAACTGCCCAACCAGCCGTAGTGGTAAATGCATGACTGCCTGGCCGGCCGTAGCTCGGTGGTAAATGAACATGCATGACTGCCCAACCGATGGTAAATAATTATACATAACTTCCCAACCGGTGGTACTGCCCGACCAGCCGTAGCACAGTGGTAAATGCATGAAGATGCATGTATCACTATATTATGAACATTAATATCTTTATCATATACCCCAATAGGGAACTAGATACATACTAACACATGCTTTGTGGAAATCAGCAAGCTTTGATTTTATCAATTAGGTAGTTCAAAAATAGAAGGTAATCTCAAACATCCACACAGACACACATATAATGTCTCTTTACAGAAGATGATATATATTTAGTTCAATACGCTTAAGTATATATTTCTTTCAGCAATCTTACTTATAAATATTGACGTATTTAAATTACTATCTTCTGTAATTTTATCAACTACAACTATTTTAGATTTGGATCTCATGAAGCCTTTAGATCTAGCACGTATCATGGTAGAGTTTTACTTCTTCAAAGATAACTGCTAGATATCCTTAACTACTAAGAGTAGAATCACTTATGGAATATCATTATATTTACGTATCATTTTTTGGATCTTTCCAAAAAGAAAGAAGGAATAGCCTTAACATACCTGGAGTAGGGAAAAATCCGTATAATAGTTTTGGAAAAGATTGCACCGTACTCCTTTAGAACCGCAAATTTTTACGTTGATAAGCTTCTAATAATAATTCTCGTTGAATTTGAGAGAAGAAGTGTAGCTGCTACTCGTTTGTCGGAATCTCACGAAAATGGTCACAATTTGAACAAGTCTCCTACTAATCTCTAATGCTACTGTTTGTGGTTGTATTGAAAGTGTTAAGTGTAGTATTGAAAGCCTTAGATTGAAAGAAAAGTCTTTGTTGTTAAGGAAGTGGTGTAGGAACTTTTGTAAGAATTCTGTTACTTATGACAATGTGCAAAGCCTTTTTGATTGTAGTGTCCAAATTAGCTAGAAATGAAGTAATGTGGCTTATATTTCCAAGATACAAAGTTTTGCCTTTTATTTATCCATTTGATTAAAAATACTGATTTGAATAGAAATGAAGTAGTGTATATCTAACCCTTAGTTGCCACCTAAGATTATAATACTACTTAGTCATACGTATCAAGAGTGGGACTGCCATATTTGGGATTGGTCTTATCTGATAATTTACTACTTATTTAGGTAATGTCCCGTTACCTGATAATTAATTAATTATTCGCATAATTAAAAATTATCTCAACTTACTTAAAATTCTATTTATTTTTAATATACTTTATACATCATACTACCGTGGTCATATGGTACCTTATCAAAATCTATTTAACTGTATCAAGGTTGTTAAACTTATGGGGTCTTACAATAACATTGCCACAAATCCTCTATAACCTCATGAATGACTTTAATCCCTTTTAAGCTCATATGAATACTACGACTCATCCTAGTACTAAAGTACGGGATGTCATACTACTAACATTAAAGACTTCCTTTCCATTCTATACGTGTAATCTTCTAGGTGCACACCTAATGACTCATCACCAAACTTTACACGTCTAAACCATGCACTTTAAGTGCTATGACTCACATATGTACACTTAGTGCCACCCTTGGTCATATTAATTCCATGTGGCAGACATTAAAGTTCCTCTTTACATGTGTCAACCTTTCATTACATAAAGACACCATATATTTTTACATGAATGGATATATAACACTTACTACCACTTGTCCACATCCCACATGGCTTATGCCCCACGTACCACTTATTCAATAGTCCTAATAAATTTCTAGTCTTACACTACAACCTTCCAATTAACCAACTACACATATAATAAATTCTAGCACTCAATTTGCTTAAATACTAATATACGTCATATATCTTAC
Source organism: Nicotiana attenuata (assembly GCF_001879085.1). Lineage (NCBI taxonomy): Eukaryota > Viridiplantae > Streptophyta > Magnoliopsida > Solanales > Solanaceae > Nicotiana > Nicotiana attenuata. Next base: position 8,395,041 of record NC_032000.1, on the reverse strand, counting down.
TATCATGATCATGTGGTATAGCACTAATCCATAACTACGGGGTATTATAGCTTGGATCTTATTTCACCTCAAAATGTCAAACTTCGGCGATACTCAATTTCTTCGATTCGTTTACCTTCTGGCTTTCATAACACTTACTTATCACTTGTTTGAAATATCACAAATACTTATAACCTCAAAATAGTCTTGTCTATGAACTTATATCAACTATCCAATGTAGAAAAGTACGGGATGTAACAGTTTCAGTTCATTACGAAATCCTTCCGGACCCGAACCGACTAACTGTCACGACCCAGATTTCCCACCGTCGGGATCGTGATGGTGCCTAACATCGCACCGCTAGGCAAGCCAACGCTAGAGTTCTATTCACCTTTTTCCTTTANAAAAAGGATAACTTTTCTTATGATAAAATACTATCTACTCTTATAATAAATAAAACCCATTTATAAACTCCCACATGTCATATATTTAATTTAAAACTTATCACAACCATATAAAATCGTATCTATCAACTTTTACCGAAAATGGTTTACGTCAAAGAAAATACCTACCAAGCCAACATATAGTAGTTCCGAAATTCTTCAAACTTACAGGGTCTTACATTCCTATCTTCATGTATAACATTAATCTCTTCCAACTCATATGTTATTACTTCGACGAATCCTAACGTTAAAGTACGGGATGTAACATCCTTCCCCCCTTTAGAACATTCGTCCTCGAATGTTAACTCTTAGAGATTTTCAAAATTTTTACTACGGTCTCCTGTGTAACTAAAGTAAAACCCAAACTATTTCTCTAGTCTTGACTATTCACAACCTTTTGTACTTGAGTATCTCGTATCTTCTTCTCCTTTACCTTACTTACTTTACAATCTCGCATCGTATCTTCTATTTCGTTCATAACCTCCCTTCCACATAAGTAGAAATTAAATCTACGCCTTAAAGCTCTATTGTGATAGCACCTCTAGTGCATACAGAATTCGGTAGAAACTTTATACTGAATTCTTACGACTTAGATATATGGCACGATTTGGAAACAAAAGAAGGGTAACATTTCCTAAATGCCATATAGCCTCTCAATTATAAATGTGGCGCGCAACACACCCATAAGTGAGACTCTACTAGGCACGGCTTTGTAGACTCCCTAGGACACAAACTGCTCTGAAACCACTTTGTCACGCCCCAAACCTGGGGAGGCGTGGCTGGCACCCGGTGCCATACTGGCCCGAGCGAACCACTCTATAACTCATTTTTTTTTCTTTGTAACTATCATGGGCCAACATGGCCACAACTTGTAATGTATAACTATAAGTGGGCAACACTGTATCACTGAACCATTTTTCTTAAAACATGAATACATATGGGCCGTCAAGGCCTCGACATACTATACAAAATGAACCTCTATCTACAAAGCCTCTAAGATTGTTTGACATCAAATGGGACAGGGTACCGTCTTACCCATAAGTATGTAGTAAAACTCTGACATGATGACTCATAGACTCGGCTGCACTCCGAATGAGGTGGAGTCTTACCGATCCTTCGCAGAATGCCAATCTCGTCTACTATGAGGGATCGTCAAACTGATTGTCTATACCTGCGGGCATGAAACGCAGCGTCCCCAACAAAAGGACGTCGGTACGAATAATGTATTGAGTATGTAAGGCAGAACTGAAACATAACGATAAGTCAACATTAATTACAGACATATAAGAATCAACCTGAATCTCTGAAGTGACACTGTATATTCATACTTATTATACTTACATATATATATAATGCTTCTCTTTGAGACTAATATCCATATGTATGATGCATGACAGCCCAACTGGTCGGTGGTACCTGCCCGACCGGCCGTAGCGCGGTGGTAAATGCATGACTGCCCGACCGGGCATAGCTCGATGGTAAATATGTAACTGCCCAACCAGCCGTAGCTCGGTGGTAAATGCATGACTGCCCGACAGGCCGTAGCTCGGTGGTAAATGAACATGCATGACCGCCCAACCGGTGGTAAATAATGATACATAACTGCCCAACCGATGGTAACTGCCCGACCGGCCGTAGCACGGTGATAAATGCATGAAGATGCATGTATCACTATATTATGAACATTAATATCTTTATCATATACCCCAATAGGGAACTAGATACATACTAACACATGCTTTGTGGAAATCAGCAAGCTTTGATTTTATCAATTAGGTAGTTCAAAAATAGAAGGTAATCTCAAACGTCCACACAGACACACAAATAATGTCTCTTTACAGAAGATGATATATATTTAGTTCAAGACGCTTAAGTATATATTTCTTTTAGCAATCTTACTTATAAATATTGATGTATTTAAATTACTATCTTCTGTAATTTTATCAACTACAACTATTTTAGATTTGGATCTCATGAAGCCTTTAGATCTAGCACGTTCATGGTAGAGTTTTACTTCTTCAAAGATAACTGCTAGATATCCTTAACTACTAAGAGTAGAATCACTTATGGAATATCATTATGTTTACGTATCGTTTCTTGGATCATGCCAAACAGAAAGAAGGAATAGCCTTAACATACCTGGAGTAGGGAAAAATCCGTATAATATTTTTGGAAAAGATTGCACCGTGCTCCTTTAGAACCGCAAAGTTTTTACGTTGATAAGCTTCTAATAATAATTCTCGTTGAATTTGAGAGAAGAAGTGTAGCTGCTACTGGTTTGTCGGAATCTCACGAAAATGGTCACAATTTGAACAAGTCTCCTACTAATCTCTAATGCTACTGTTTGTGGTTGTATTGAAAGTGTTAAGTGTAATATTGAAAGCCTTAGATTGAAAGAAAAGTCTTCGTTGTTAAGGAAGTGGTGTAGGAACTTTTGTAAGAATTCTATTACTAATGATAATGTGCAAAGCCTTTATCTGAGTGTAGTATCGAAATTAGCTAGAAATGAAGTGACATTGCTTACATTTCCAAGATACAAAGTGTTGCCTTTTATTTATCCATTTGATTAAAATATTAATTTTAATAGAAATGAAGTAGTATATATTTAACCCTTAGTTGCCACCTAAGATTATAATACTACTTAGTCATATGTATCAAGAGTGGGTCACTGCCACGTTTTGGGGGGGGGTTGGTCTTATCTGATAAATTTACTACTTATTTAGGTAATATACCGTTACCCGATAATTAATCAATTACCCGCATAATAAAAATCTCAACTTACTTAAAATTTTACCTATTTTTAATACACTTTATACATCATACTATCATGGTCATATGGTACCATATAAAATAAATACATACACTATTATTTCGTTAAAACATCCATGTAAAAATACATATATTTTCAACTTCTAATTTTTCTAATCTCATATAAAGAGAAAAAAAATTCTTGTACGTTTAGTTCTTAAAATGGTAAAAAGATAACCTTCCATTCTTGTGAGAAAAAAATTTATGTCTTTACAATAAAGAAATTCTTTTTGTACTATAAATTCTCAAAATGGAAAAAGGATAACTTTTCTTATGATAAAATACTATCTACTCTTATAATAAGTAAAACCTCATTTATAAACTCCCACATGTCATATATTTAAATTAAAACTTATCACAACCATATAAAATCGTATCTATCAACTTTTACCGAAAATGGTTTACGTCAAAGAAAATACCTATCAAGCCAACATATAGTAGTTCCGAAATTCTTCAAACTTACAGGGTCTTACATTCCTATCTGCATGTATAACATTAATCCCTTCCAACTCATATGTTATTACTTCGACGAATCCTAACGTTAAAGTACAGGATGTAACACACGGAAACCAAGGCAACTGGAGTGGCAACAGTAATAGCAATTGGGGAGGCAATAACAACCAAGGGGGTTGGAACAACAACAATAAAGGGAATCGGGGGTCGGGCTTTCAAAGGCCTCCGATGTATCAACAACCAAACAACCGGCCTCCATTTCCGTCTCAAGGTCCTAGCTCGTCCAACAATGAGATGGGACGGATTGAATCCATGTTAAATGATGAAGAAAAATGCTGACTCCGATGCCCAATTGGCATCCCACAATACTTCTATCCGCAACTTGGAGGTCCAACTTGGCCAAATTTCTCGAGCTTTGAATACTCGCCCTAAGGGGGCATTACCAAGTGACACGATAGTAAACCAGAGGGTGGGAACAATACGGGCCATGCTATGACGGTGACTACAAGGAGTGGTAGAGGTGGAGTTGCTAGTATCTCTAATCAAAGAAAGGTTGTGAGTGATGATGTGTTAGTGCAAGATGATGATGAACCGAGCAATGATGTGCAAGTGAGTGATGAGAATGTGAATGAAGAAGTGAGGATAGAAATTGATGACAAGGTGTATGAGACAAAATGTTGTGAACCCGTTTAGGGAACACGTGATAGACATACCGAAAATGGTAGTGCCCAAAACCAAGGCTCCTTTGCCAATGCCTCCTCCATCATATCCTCAAAGGCTAGCAAAACAAAATAATGAGAACCAGTTCAATAAATTCATTGATATGATGAAAAGTTTGTCCATAAACATGCCTTTGGTTGAAGCTCTATAACAATCATAGTTGTTCTTTTGATTACTTCTATTTTTATACTAATGAGATGCTAAATTAAACTAAGAATAATTGCTAGAAGGGTTTTCTAATAGGTAACGAGGCACTAGGGAAGTGACTTCCCCCTAGGTGGATACTTGACGGGTTCCTAAGTCTAAGGCAACGATGTTATTTTGGGATCGCGATATAGCCATTGCACGACACTACTCACTCTATACCTCTCGGTAGCTTGAGTGACTTTACCCGAATTGACTTTCTCAAGACCAATTGGATGTCGAAATTAAGCAAGCAATGTAGGCTCAAGTCGGGTATTACTATATCTAGATTTAACCCTTTAATTGGGGAATCTATTCAGTACGCCCAAATTCCTTGTTGGACTGATTCCCTAGACTAAAGCTCTCTTTCTCAAGAAAAGCCCAAGTCAAATAGGCACAAATTAGTGTTTGCAACCACTAATCCAACATAGAAAACACAAATCAGTCCAAATATCAACCAATCATAAATATCTAAGCATTAAAACACAAGACCCATCAAATACCCACACTAGAGTTGAGCCACAACCCTAGCTAATAGTCTAGCTACTCATAATAATGGAAGAAAATAAGAAATTAGATGAAGAATAACCCATAATATTTAATTACAAACTAAGATGATGAAGATTCAGTATAAATGTAGCTACAAATTACTCAAAATGGAACAAAATAGCCGTTCACGTGTTCATCCCAAAGTCAGATTACAAAAGATAACCTAAAAATGTGAAAAGAAAGTATTTATACTAGGCCGAATTTTCTGGACAAAAATACCCCTGACGAGGTACTGCGGTCCGCAGAAAATGCACCGCGGACCGCGATGAGGCTTCTTGGCTTGATTATACATTCTCTGAATCTAGCCACCGTGGGCCGCAAAAAATGCACCGCGGCAGCGGTGGCTTCAACTGCGGTCCGCACAAAAACGATCGCGGACCGCATTGGCTTTTATCTTCAAACTCCCAACTCTCTGAACCCCCCTCTCCGCGGACCGCACAAAATGTATTGCGGCCGCAAGAAATCCTTCACGGACCGCATTGTCTTAGGCTCCAAAAGTGCACCTCTCTGAATCTTCTCACTGCGGACCGCACTAAATGGATTGCGGCCACGGTGGGTCTGTTGCAGCTGTGATTTGACTTGTTCTTGGTACTTGTGCATGTTTCACTCCTTTTTGAGCTGGTTTTGACTAATTGTCACCTTTTTGACCAAACCCTGCAAACAAGTACAACATGTAAGCCTTTGGGACTATTTTGTATACATTCAAGTAAACAGGAGTGTAAAGTGAACTAGAATCCCTAGTTATCAACTCCCCCAGACTTAAGCTTTTGATTGTCTTCAAGTAAACAAAATAAGTCCCACCTCCTTAAGAGTAAATCCAAGAAAATTTAGCTGACCTAAAGTGACCTCATCTAGCATCAATTGGGACTAAGAATTGCCCTCAATTCAAATGAATCATTAACAACATTCAACCTTCTAAGCACCATGGATTTAGTGTGACACAAGAGCATCAAGAGTTGACTCAACCCATCAAGAAAACTCTTTCTACTACTTTGGTCATTGTGGAACCCAAACTCATACTCCTCAACTCTCCTTAAGTAAACCTCACTTTTAGGTTGTAGCACTCATAACGAGGATTGTGGAAAACACGCTCATCTCTCTCAAAGAAAGGTCACAAGTCCGGCTCTAAGTACCATAAGCTTGCCCCTTATGTGAGTCACCACTAATGTAAGCTTCATTCAACTCAAGATCATATAGGGCTCTTGTGGAGATATAGTGAAGGCTTTTGGTTCAGGGTAGGAAATATTTGGTCTAAGTAGGTTCCGTCTTCCCTTAAGCACTTCATTTGCTTAATTTTGGCACACATTCTCTTGACTTTTTCAGTCATTAACTTCTTTCTTAGGGGTTAGAGAGACACACTATCACTCTTTCTTGTTCATTTCAAACCCTTTTTTTTTCTTTCTCAACTTTCCACACCTTTCATCTCTTTACTTTTATTGAATCCCTTCATTTTTTTCTACATTGATCATTCTTTTTGACTTTTTGATTTTCTTTCTTTTTCATTGCCTTTCCTTTTCTTCATTTTGTTCCTTTTACCACTTTGTTGCATTCCTCGTCTCTCCCCCCAAACTTATGTTTTTGCTATGTGCTAAGGAAAGATTGGGTGCCAAGAGAGGGTCTTTTCAAAATGGATAAAGGCCTGTATCATGGTTTTTTTAAGGAAAAAGGGCTATGGCTCAAGGGGTTGACTAGGGACATTATCATTGGTAGGCTATGGGTGTTTTCAAGATATCATTTGGATCAAGGAGAGCCTATAATCACTTCTCAAGTCAAAGTACACTTAGGATTTCCCCTAGACAAACATTCAGGGCAAGTTCTAGACTAATGGCACGAGACTTGGACTTGCAATTCAAATTCTCGCCACGCAAGCTATAGGATTGCTAAAGAGACAGAGTCGAGGGCCCACAACGACCTTAGCTAAGATTTGAGCAACACAATGGTCCCGAAAAACCACTTGATGACTATCGGCCAACACAAGAGTCTCAAGGTCACAACTTTCACCATCCTATACACAACAATTTGTTTTTGACCATAGGATCAAAGGCAAATGTGTTAGGCCCAAGTGAAGCTTTGCTTGAGGCACCACTACTCACTAGCTACTATTTACACAAAAAGAAAAAGAAAACAGACTCAAACCCTTAAGAAGGTTGTCATGCCATCCATCATCGGGAAGAGCCACCCGGTTCACACAAATTCCACCTTTGGAAAAAACCGTGGCATTAAGAAAACCAAAGGCCTATTGCACGCAAAAAAATAACAAGAAGCTATCAAAATGAAATAAGAAGCTAGTAAAGAAGAAAAAATGCAGAAAGTAAAATGAATATGTACAAGAGGGAATTTAGTCGAATATACATAAGGGGGAATAAATATATACATCAGAAAATAACTTTATATACAGACCAAAGTTGCAAAAGTACGAAAAGTGAACTAAAATGGTAAAATTATGTACATACCAAAATCAAAAAGCAAAGCATCATAAAAAGAAAATAGTATCATATTTACAACACTAAATCATCCAAATAGGGCTACCTCTCAAATGAAAGCTAGCATTGTCCTCAATGCTAACTAACCAAAAATAGCTCAAACAAAAAGATAGAGAGTAAAGAAAACTCCCTATTGGCCCTCCGTTTGCATAGGATCATGAGCCTGGGTCCCTGGGTCCTCGGACTGCTCGGGAACCTGTGACTGGATCCCTATAACCTGTGTCTGCACTGGGACCTGGGCCTGTACTGGAACTTGGGGGTGGCTAGAGGAACCTTCCTGAGGCTCCGCCAACTCGATCACTACATCATCAGTACGGGGAATCACCCTTCTCCTCTTTGGTGCCCTCTCTACACCCTGTTCCTGCTCAGGCTGAACTGCTGGGGTCGGATCTTGCAATAGGAGATCCAAGGGCAATTGATCAGCAGCCTTCATTCTCTCCACTTCGACTCTCAATTCCTTCACTGACTCCTTTGATGCCCGAGTCTTTCTCAACTTCTTGGTTTCCTTTGCTAGATCTTTTAGTGTTTTGCCATGAGCATCTACAGCATCCAATATAAACTGCTGTTTCTCCAGGAGCTTCTTCTAGTTATACAGAAGCTCCTTGATAGTGTCCTCCACTGACTGTGGGACCTGTGGTTGAGGGGGTACAGACTGGGCTGCCACCGAGGTAGAAAGCACATACAGCTTAGAAGTAGCTACCTGCATCCAGTTGTTGATACTGGCAAGGTTCTGACTCAAACGGTGGGCAATCAATGGATAGGCTGAAGATGAAGGGATATTTGTGGCAGTGGTAGTAGAGGGTCTTGGGGCAGTATCTGGGGTAGCTGACGGAGGTTGAGAAGGAGCTACTACAACTACTGCACTTCAGACTGGCCAGTAGAAGTAGTGGTTTTGCCTTTAGGATCTTTGCCCTTGGGGTTGTCATACTCTGCAGGCTATACCAGGAAAAAGGTGCCTTTGGCTTCACCTTCACATCAAATATCCTCTTGTCCACCTCCAAGTCATCAAGGTACATAGTCAAGAAATTTGGGAAGGGGTATGATCTATCACCTTCATTGACCACCCATGTGATCACCTCACACATCACATTCCCGACGTTGATCGGGTACCCTACCATGATAGAAGCCACCAAGATTGCCTGAGAGATAGGCATGGAGTTCTCATGAGTGGTGGGATCCAACCTGCTGCAGACGAACATCTCCCAACCCTTTGCTTCAAAGTTTAGAGTCCTCCTCAAAATCTGGACTCCTGCTGTCAACCAAGCTGGGGTGGTACCCGGGAGTGCAAGGTATTCTGCCAACCACGGACGGACTGCCTCTCCCAATGATACCTTCTCCAAATACAGTGAGTCATCTTCTTCCATAAAGCCCAGGTAGTCATTGATTGTCTTCCCATCGAATTTCACTGTCAGATTCCGCACCTTAGTCACTTTCGTGACCTTTTTGATGTGGGCAGCATTGGTGTAGAACTCCTTAACTAGGTGCTCATTTGCATCCTCAACATTGCCTGTGAAGTATTCCCAGCCCACTCTCTCTATGAACTGCCTCCTCACATTAGGGTTGTGAGGCAAGAGGTCTCTATCAATGAAAGTCCGTTCAAGTATCAACTTCCTCTCGGGCCACCATTCTCTGAACTTGTGGTAAGCCGCTTTCACTCACAAACCTATCTTCCCAAGCCTCCGATTTCCTGGTTCTCGCCACCTCTCCTACTTGGGGCTCACCCCCTCCTTCTTCTTCTACGGGATCCTCACGGTGGTGAAGCTGTAGGTGAGGTAGAAGAGGCACTGTCAGCACTCTCGGCTGAGCCCTCAGACGACTCAGAAGAAATTGGAATTGAAGCTTGAGCAGTTGGGATCCCTGAGGGGAAGGCTCATCTCTCAATCTCATCCTCTCCGGGAAGTCAGGCATATACTCCAGCACTGAGCCAGAATTAGACTCCTCCCGGGAGGGCAAATACTCACTTCCCTCTGAATGGGAAGCAGCTCTATCAGCAGCCCTTATTGATTTTCTGGTCTCCTTAATTGCCTGCCGAACTTGGGGGGTCAACCTTATCATTCCTCGTCCCCTACCCCGGGAGGACTCAGCTTTTCCCTTTTGTTTGTCACCACCGCCTCGTGATTTGACCATTGTCTGCAAGTGGGATTCAGTTAAACTTGTTAGTATCACAATATCAGAAGCATCAGTGAAGAAAATAATTGTAGACTGAGAAGAAGATAGTTGCAGACTGCGGACCGCAAAAAATGGCACCGCGGTCCGCATTGAGGTGGGGGTCAGACTACCCACTCTCTGATTCTAGGTACCACGGACCGCACAAAATGGTCTGCGGCTGCAGCAAGGCACCGCGGACCGCACAAAATCGACCGCGGCCGCGGTCCTCAGTTTTTGACTTTCTGAAGTTTCACCACCGCGGTCCGCATAAAATGGCATTGTGGATCGCATAGAAGCACCGCGGACCACGGTAAAGCACAAGCAGCAATACCAACCTGGGGTTTCAATTTTTCTTTGCATTTTTACTTAATTTGCACATATTATTGATCCCCTAAGTGTTTAATCATCATTCTTCACTAACTAACCCTAATCTAAACATTATTATGCAATTCTAAGCTACAAATTAAAAGAAAAAGGGAAGAAAAAGAAAAAGAAACTAACAAATTAAAATAAAATAAAACAAATTTAAAGATTAGGAAGAATTTGAAGTACCAGATATGTGATGCACACAGATGATTGAGAGACAATGCGTGAAATTTGTGCTTAGGGCTAGGATGAACAGTGATTTTTTTTTACTATTGAGTGAGCAAAGAGCGAAAAGGGTAAATGAAGCCCTGAGGTCCTATTTATAGAAAAGGACCCTGGGACCCACTATACCTACCCATCGCGGACCGCACAAAATGGCACCGAGGTCCGCGGTACTCAAAAACATGAAGCACTGGGGAGGCATCCACTGTGGAGCGCAAGAAATGCTCTAAGGCCGCAGTGGTCCACCGCGGACCGCACAAAATGCATTGCGGCCACGGTGGCAAACTTCAGAGAACCCCCAATCTTTACCAATCAACACTGTGGACCGCATTGATTTGTTGCCCCCGCACTAAGGCCTTTGCGGCCGCAAGAAATGCATTGCGGCCGCAGTGCAAACTTCAGAGAGTGCACATTTTTCCCAACTTGGTCCTGCACTGCATCAAAACAACCCTACATACATCTCAATACCAGTTAGTCCAAAAACAAATCCTACCCTAAAAAGAAAATCAAAGAAAAACAAAAAGAAAGACACATGGGTTGCCTCCCAAGAAGCGCCTGATTTAACATCGTGACACGACGCAGGTTACCATCAAATCACTTGAGATGGATCATTGCCACCACGTGCCTGTCATCAATCTTGCCAAGATAGTGCTTGACTCTATGCCCGTTAACTCTGAAGATCTCACCATTTTTGTATGTCAAGTCAAGTGCACCAAACGGAGTCACAAGCACCACTTCAAAGGGTCCACTCCATTTTGACTTAAGCTTTTTCGGAAACAGACGTAACCGAGAATTGAACAAGAGAACCAAATAACCCACTTTAAACTCCTTGCTACGAGCATACTTGTCATGAAGGTACTTCATCTTGTCCTTATACAAGGACGAACTGGAATAGGCATGGAATCGTAATTTTATCAAGCTCATTAAGTTGCTCCACACGAAGATTTGCTGCCACATCCCATTCAAGATTCAGCTTCCTCAAAGCCCACATGGCCTTGTGCTCTAACTCAACCGGAAGATAGCAAGCTTTCCCAAACACCAACCGATACGGAGACATACCAATCGGAGTCTTGTCAGCAGTCCTATAAGCCCATAGAGCATCATCCAATTTCTTTGACCAATCGGTCCTATTTTCATTGACCTTTTTTACAATATACTCTTGATTTCCCTGTTTGAGACTTCAACTTGGCCAATCACTTGAGGATGACACCATAGTTTGCAAGAAAAGTGTCAAAAGCTCTATTACAAAAATGCGATCCCCCATCACTTATGATTGAACGAGGAGTGCCAAACCTAGTAAAAATGCTCTTTTTGAGAAACGCAACAACACTCCAGGCCTCATTGTTAGGTAAAGCCTCAGCCTCGACCCACTTTGAAACATAGTCAACCGCCACTAGAATGTATGTGTTCCCCCATGAGCTTATAAATGGGCCCATGAAATCAATACCTCACACATCAACAATATCAACTTCTAGAATGGTGTTGAGAGGAATCTCATCTTTCCTCGAAATTCCACCCGCTCTTTGACATTCGTCACACCTCTTTACAAGTTCACTTGCATCTTTATACAAAGTTGGCCAGTAAAACCCACAACTAAGAACCTTCGAAGCTGTCATTGCCTCGCCATGATGGCCACCATAGGGAGATGAGTGACAAGCCTCTAAGATGCTCAACTGCTCCTCCTCTGGAACACACCTCCGGATCACTCCGTCGGTGCAAATCTTGAACAAGTACGGCTCATCCCAATAGAAATCCAAACTATCCCGTTTGAGCTTCTTCCTTTGGTTAGAAGAGAGCTCACACGGGATTATACCAGTCACAAGGAAATTAGCAACATCCGCAAACCATGGCATATCATTCATCGACACAGAAAGTAGTTGCTCATCGGGAAATGTATCATTGATCTCTAGGCCATCACACGGCCTCCCTTCCTCCTCTAAGCGGGACAAGTGGTCCGCCACTTGGTTTTCACTACCTTTCCGGTCCACAATTTCCAAATCAAACTCTTGAAGTAACAAGACCCATCGCATCAACCTAGCTTTGGAATCTTTCTTCATCATCAAATACCTAAGAGCGGCATGATCGGTATGCACTATGACTTTGGTGCCCACGAGATACGGCCAAAATTTCTCCATTGCGAACACAATAGCCAACAACTCTTTTTCAGTCACCGTGTAGTTCCTTTGGGCATCATTCATTGTCTTGATCGCGTAGTACACCAGATGAAACATTTTTCTCAATCTTTGACCCAAAACTGCCCCAACCGCAACATCACTCGCGTCGCACATGAGCTCGAAAGGCAAGCTCCAATTGGGTGCGGTAATAATAGGAGTGGTGGTCAACTTGTGCTTGAGAAGTTCAAATGCTTGCATACATCCCTCATCGAACACGAACTTGGCATCCTTTTCTAATAGCTTGCACAAAGGATTCACTACCTTCGAAAAATCCTTGATAAATCTCCGGTAGAACCCCGCATGCCCAAGAAAACTTCTAACCCCCTTGATAGAAGTAGGGGGAGGAAGCCTTGAAATCACCTCTATTTTAGCTTTGTCCACTTCTATGCCATGTTTTGAAATTTTATGACCAAGGACTATGCCCTCCTCAACCATGAAGTGGCATTTTTCCCAATTGAGCACAAAATTGATTTCTTTATATCGGGCCAAAACCCTATCAAGATTCTTCAAGCATTCATCAAATGAGTCACCCACGACACTAAAGTCATCCATGAACACCGCTGGAATGTAGCCGGTGCATTACACAACCCGAATGGCATCCTAGAAAAGGCAAAAGTACCATATGGGCAAGTGAAGGTAGTCTTCTCCTGATCTTCCGGAGCAATCAAAATTTGGTTGTACCTAGCATACCCATCCAAGAAACAGTAGAAGGCATGCCCCGCAAGTCGATCAAGCATCTGGTCAAGGAAGGGCAATGGGAAGTGATCCTTGCGGGTCACTTTGTTCAGCTTGCGGTAATCCATGCACACCCTCCATCCGGTGACTGTCCTGGTAGGAATTAGTTCATTTTGCGCATTGGTGACCACGGTCATACCACCCTTCTTCGGCACACATTGCACCGACGAAGTCCAAGAACTGTCAGAGATGGGGTACACAACCCCGGCATCCAACCACTTGATCACCTCCTTTTTCACAACTTCTTGCATTCCCTCATTCAACCTCCTTTGATGTTCCAAGGAGGGTTTTGCATCATCTTCAAGAATAATCTTGTGCATACAAAATGTGGGGCTTATTCCTCGAATATCAGCTAAAGTCCATCCAATTGCCTTCTTCCGCTTTTGGAGCACCGCCAATGTGGCATCTACCTACATGTTAGTAAGACAAGAGGAAAGAATAACTGGCAAAGTTGAACTAGGGCCTAAGAATTCATACCTGAGGTATGGAGGCAGCGGCTTCAACTCCAACACTGGAGGTTCCTCGATGGAGGGCTTTGTTGGTGGAGTCTTCCTATTCTCAAGATCCAAGGATAGCTTCTGAGGCTCATAAGAGTAAGAGCCCATTCCATGTAAAGCATTGACACACTCCACACGGCCTTTATCCTCATTTACATCAAGATTCAACAAAACCGCCTTTAGAGGGTCCTCCACATTGATCATTGCACTAGTATCATCAATTATCACTGCCGTGACAAGATCCACAAATGAGCACACTTCGGTACGTTGGGCTGCTTCATTGACTTACACACATGAAAGACCTTTTTTTATCACCCACTCGGAAAGTAAGTTCCCCTGCTTCCACATCAACTAAGGCCTTCCCGGTTGCAAGGAAAGGTCTTCCCAAGATTGTAGGCACCTCAAAATCGGCCTCGCAGTCAAGAACCACAAAATCCGCTGGCAAGATAAATTTGTCCACCCGGACAAGAACATCATCAATAATACCCAATGGTCTCTTCATTAATCTATCCGACATTTGCAATCTCACGGAAGTCGGCCTCGGTTGCCCAATACCCAAAGTCTTGAAAACTGAGTAGGGCATCAACTTGATACCTGCCCCCAAATCACATAGAGCTTTAGCAAAGTCTGCACTCCTAATGGTGCAAGGAATGGTGAAAGCACCGGGATCTTCTAGCTTCGGAGCGATTGAATGCACTATTGCACTCACTTGGTGGGTCATCTTGATAGTTTCACAATCCATGGATCTTTTCTTTGTCACCAAGTCTTTCATGAATTTAGCATAACCTGGCATTTGTTCTAGAGCCTCCACCAAAGGCACATTAATGGATAAGCTCTTCATCATATCAATGAATTTCTTAAACTGATTCTCATTTTTCTGCTTCACGAGCCTTTGAGGATAAGGTGGAGGTGGCCTTGGCAAAGGATCCTTGGCTTTAGGCACAACCGGTTTCGGCATGTCTATTACGTGTTCCCTAGACGGGTTCACGTCATTCTGTGTTTCCACCTCAGTATCTTTGATATCAATCCTCACTTCTTCATTCACGTTCTCATCAATCACATTTTCAACCACCAAAGGGATCTCATCCTCTTGCAACTCAACTTCATCATTCACAATTTCTTTTTGTTTGGAGGCATTTACATCATCGCCTCATCCACTTCTTGTTGTTACCACCATTGCATGATCGGTATTGTTCCCACCCTTCGGGTTAACTACCGTATCACTAGGTAGAGCTCCCTTAGGGCGAGTATTCAAGGACTGTTAGATTTGGCCTAGCTGAACCTCCAAGTTTCTGATTGAAGTATTGTGGGATGCCTACTGAGCATCGGAGTCAGCATTCTTTTTCATCATCTGTTCAAACATCATTTCAATTCTCCCTATGTCATTGTTGGATGAACTAGGACCTTGGGATGGAAATGGGGGTGGATTGCTCGGTTGTTGATACATTGGGGGCCTTTGAAAGCCTTGCCCCCTATTTCCCTAATTATTATTGTTCCAACCACCCTGATTGTTGTTTCCACCCCAGTTGTTGTTGTTACCCTAGTTTCCCTGATTGTTCTGATTGTTGTTCTGGTTACCCCAATTAGGATTTTGATTGTTGTTCCCCCAATTGTTGTTCCCTTGTTGTTGATTAACCCAATTGCCTTAGGATCTCCATTGTTGTTGTTGGTTGGAATAATTTCCCCTTTGGCCTTGATAACCGTTCACGTATTGCACTTCTTCATTCTACTTTTCATACCCATCATCTTGGAATCCACTACTATCTTGGTTGTATTGATCCGAATTCCCTTGGTTTTGTTGCCCTCTTTGTCTTCGTTTGTTCACTAACATGTTGACACCCTCCATAGCATTCATTTGTCGTGGAGCTTGAACCTGTTGTAACTGTGCCTTTGCTAGCTGGTTCATAGTTGTTGTCAGTTCTGCTATTGCCTGCCCATGATCATAGAGCTCTTTGTGCAAGTGAATGACCGTGGGGTCACCCTGTGGCACATTTGCTCTACTTTGCCAAGCGGAAGAAGTGTCCGCCATCTCATCCAATATCTCACAAGCTTGATCATACGACGTGTTCATGAAGTTGCCCCCAGCTAATTGGTTCGCTATGCACTGATTTGTTGTGTTAATGCCTCGGTAGAATGTCTGTTGTATCATTGCCTCAGTCATATCATTGTTAGGGCATTCCTTAACCATGGTCCGGTATCGCTCCTACATTTCATGTAGTGGTTCATTGGGCTCTTGTTTGAAAGCTAAGATTTCATCCCTCAAAGTTGCCATGTGCCCCGGTGAGAAAAACTTCGCAATAAATTTATCTGCCAACTCATCCCAGGTATGGATGGAATGGTTGGGGAGTCTCTCCAGCCAATCTAGTGCCTTCCCTCGATGTGAGAAAGGGAATAGTCTCAACCGCAAGGCATCCTCGGACACGTTGGTTTGCTTTCTCCCCCAACATGTATCAACAAAATCCTTGAGGTGCTTGTAAGCATTTTGATCGGGAGCACCCGTGAAATATCCTCGTTGCTCCAGCAAGGTCAGCATACATTGGTAATTTGGAAATTGCCCGCCCGGATCCGGGGTGGGACAATTGCACTGGCATATCCTTGGTTTGGAAGCACCCGAGGGGCCACTCTTGGAGGTGGCGGGGGAGGGTCTGGAATATTATCATTGGCATTAGCATTGGCCTGACGGCCTCTCCTTTGTCCTTGAGGTACAAGAGGCACCTCATCCTCACCGTTGTCATCAACCTCCTCCCCTGGGATCACATTTCCAAGAGGGTCATTGTTGTTGTTTGCCGCCATTTTGTACCTGAATTGGCGTCACACAAAGATTAGTATCACAGAAGGAAAGAAAAGCAATTCACAAAACTATTTAGATAGATAGCCAAAATTGTTAGCTCCCCGGCAACGGTGCCAAAAAGTGATCGGTGCCAACCCTGCACTACTATAGAGCGGCGAGAGCGGTCGATGCAGCTTTTACCCGAATAGGTCGGGATCGAATCCACAGGGAGCTAGATTTGGGAGTTGGATTCCTATCTAAATTAGCAGCTCTTAATTACGCTTCCAATCATAGTTGTTTTTTTGATTACTTCTATTTTTATACTAATGAGATGCTAAATTAAACCAAGAATAATTGCTAGAAGGGTTTTTAATAGGTAACGAGGCACTAGGGAAGTGACTTCCCCCTAGGTGGATACGGGTTCCTAAGTCTAAGGCAACGATGTTATGTTTGGGATCGCGATATAGCCATTGCATGACAGTACTCACTCTATACCTCTCAGTAGCTTGAGTGACTTTGCCCGAATTGACTTTCTCAAGACCAATTGGATGTCGAAATTAAGCAAGCAATGTAGGCTCAAGTCGGGTATTACTATCTCTAGATTTAACCCTTTAATTGGGGCTATCAATCTCTTGAGTACGCCCCAATTCCTTGTTGGACTGATTCCCTAGACTAAAGCTCTCTTTCTCAAGAAGAGCCCAAGTCAAATAGGCACAAATAAGTGTTTGCAACCACTAATCCAACATAGAAAACACAAATCAGTCCAAATATCAACCACCCATAAACATCTAAGCATTAAAACACAAGACCCATCAAATACCCACACTAGGGTTGAGCCACAACCCTAGCTAATGGGTCTAGCTACTCATAATAATGGAAGAAAACAAGAAATTAGATGAAGAATAACCCATAATATTTAATTACAAACTAAGATGATGAAGATTCAATATAAATGTAGCTACAAATTACTCAAAATGGAACGAAACAGCCGTTCACGTGCTCAGCCCAAAGTCAGATTACAAAAGATAACCTAAAAATGTAAAAAGAAAGTATTTATTCTAGGCCAAATTTTCTGGACAAAAATACCCCTGACGAGGTACTGCGGTCCGCATAAAATGCACTGCGGACCGCGATGAGGCTTCTTGGCTTGATTATACATTCTCTGAATCTGGCCATCACGGGCCGCATAAAATGCACCGCGGCCACGGTGGCTTCAACTGCGGTCCGCACAAAAAGGATCGCGGACCGCATTGGCTTTTATCTTCAAACTCCCAACTCTCTGAACCCCCTTCTCCGCGGACCGCACAAAATGTATTGCGTCCGCGGAGAGGCTATTGCGGCCGCAAGAAATCCTTCGCGGAACGCATTGCCTTAGGATCCAAAAGTGCACCTCTCTGAATCTCCTCATTGAGGACAACACTAAATGGATTGCGACCGCGGTGGGTCTGTTGCAGCTGTGCTTTGACTTGTTCTTGGTACTTGTGCATGTTTCACTCCTTTTTGAGCTGGTTTTGACTAATTGTCACCTTTTTGACCAAACCCTGCAAACAAGTACAACATGTAAGCCTTTGGGACTATTTTGTATACATTTTTAATCAAAATTCAAGTAAAAAGGAGTGTAAAATGAACTAGAATCCCTAGTTATTAGACTCCACCAATAAAACCCTCAATCGAGGAGCCTCCCACATTGGAGTTGAAGCCTTTGCCTTCACACCTCAGGTATGAGTTCTTAGGCCCTTGTTCCACTTTACCTGTTATTCTTTCCTCGTGCTTAACTGATGTGCGGGTAGATGCCACCCTTGCGGTGCTTCAAAGAAGGAAGAAGGCAATTGGGTGGACTTTGGCTAACATTCGGGGTATAAGCCCTGCCTTTTGCATGCACAAAATTATACTATAGGATGATGACAAACCCTCCGTGGAACATCAAAGGAGGTCGAATGAGGCCATGCAAGAGGTCGTCAAGAAGGAAATTATCAAGTGGCCAAATGCAGGGGTTGTGTACCCCATTTCGGATAGTTCATGGACTTTGCTGGTACAATGTGTGCCGAAGAAGAGGCGTATGACTGTGGTCACAAATGAGAAAAATGAGTTGATCCCCACTAGGACTGTCACCGGATGGAGGGTATGCATGGATTACCGAAAGCTGAACAAAGTGATGCGCGAAGACCATTTTCTATTGCCCTTTCTTGATCAAATGTTGGATAGACTTGCCGGGCGTGCCTACTATTGCTTTTTGTATGGGTACTCAGGATACAACCAGATTCTGATTGCAGCGGAAGACCAAGAGAAAACCACCTTCACATGTCCGTATAGAACATTTGCATTCTCACGGATGTCGTTTGGTTTGTGTAATGCACCGGCTACCTTTCAGTGGTCTATGATGGCAATATTTAAGGATATAGTAGAGGACTTCCTCGAAGTGTTCATGGATGATTTTAGTGTTGTGGGCGACTCCTTTGAAGAATGCTTGGATAATCTTGACAAAGTGTTGGCCCGATGTGAAGAGACCAACCTAGTGCTTAATTGGGAAAATGGCCACTTTATGGTTGTCGCGCCCCCTTTTTCCTCTGCGGAAATCGGGTTTGTGACATTTGGGGAGGACAACTCATTCCTTTTGGGTTTGATTTAAAGAGTCGCCACCTAATGATTAGGGTGCATTAGGACACCAAGGAGGCTTGATTTGAGTAACCAGAGATAGGGTAAGGGCTTGAAATTATTCTAAGCGGAAGGTGTTAGGCACCCCTCAGAATCCACTAGTGTGGTTCCCGGCCAGACTATTATTGTGAATTTGGGTAGAATTAGCATATAGACAAATAAGGCTCAAATAAGAGGGGATTTTTTATCACATAAAGGTTTGAAAGTAAACAAGGTTTGAAATAACAATTATAAAAGCTGATTTTTTTTAAAATAGTTTAAAGTACTGGAAAGAAAGAATAAAGGGAGAGGGGTCCTAGGTTTATTAATAATATGGATCACCCCACACAATGCCCGGTAATCACTCCTCAATGAAGGGCTACACGTGACATTATCGCGTGGTCATCATGTCCATATCTGCCCTTCCTACCCCGTTAAGGTATTAAGCGCGGAATGGTCTCGCTTACCTATTGCATGCTACTACCCGTCCCGATCCTATCAGTCCCAGGGCATTTAGGACTACTAATCCTAAGGGAGGTAGGTATGTTAGGCTTATTTGTGGTTTTAAAGGTAAAAATTCTAAGGCGACATACAGAACATGTATAGCAAGTTGGGAAAAGCACATAACACGCGAAGGCTCAGATATATCCCCTTTAACAAAGAAACACATTTTTAGCATAACTTACACATACTAGTTAAGGTTTGATTAAGCATTAAACATGCGAGAACTTAAAGGTTGAGGCAGACTGATTTGTTACATAATTCAGATAAGAAGCCCGAAGCAGGCCTGCATGCTGGTTGTAGCTATTAACAGAAATGGATTTAATTTTACCCTAAGGCTTGCCTAAGTGTTGGACAAGGATCCTATAGGCATGGTATCTACTGAATTACGAACGCAATAACAATAAACTGAAGACGTACTGGTTAAAAAGATAGTCAGATTATTAAAGAAAGGCAAGTTTTTACGAAGGTTGTAAGTTCTGCAAATGATGATACATCGTTATTACTGGTTTTAGCTCTATGCGCGAATGAAGCGATTTAGATTCAATTAATAGTTCCTATAGACATACTTTCTATGCGTAGTTGGTTTTAAGCCTTTTGTGGATATGGTATAAAAATGCAGAAGACTCGTTTTAAACCTATGAACATGATTTCTAGATGAAAAGATGAATATACAGGATTTGAAAGGTCTTATAGGCATATTTTCTATATGCATATGCAGAATTCAGATTTCCAGATACTTATAGACATAATTTCTAGATGATAATGAATACACAGGATCTAGAAGAGCCTATAGGCATGATTTCTATATGCGAGAATTGTTTGAAACCCTATGAACATGATTTCTAAATGCAGAAATTACTTTAAGAACCCTATGAACGTGATTTCTATATGCAGAAATTATTCAAAGGTACCTATAGGCATGATTTCTATATGCATTTGAATATGCAGAATCCAAAATAACTATAGACATGGTATCTACCCTTTGCATGCATAGTTACCCGCCCTTTTCACTAGCCGTCCCCAAGAGTTTGTTACAAGTTATTACAGCTAAAGTGAAAAAAAATACATCAGAAAAAAAATACAAGTACAACCAAGGAGAGCCTGATTCAGACTTCAAGTCTGAAATATGAGGTAAACCAACTCCATAATATCATGATCCAAAGCCTTTCTCTCATTTGAGTGTGTCAAAGTTCCCTAAGAGCCTCAAAGGGACTCCGGGCAATGCTCACACCCAATGTATTACCAGATTAACACAAGTGCAGTGTGGAAAGGCCAGCCCTCAAGTGTCCAAGTTCAGAGGGAACTCAAGGTCCCAAGGCAAGGCTCACAAGAGGGGGGCAGAACTTAAAGACTAAAAGAGAGTGCAAGTGCAGAAGCGAAATTCTGAGAGGGGAAAGGGGAAAAGGAGAGGAAAATAAGTACACATAAGGGTTCGGGGGAATGGGGAAATTGAAAGAGGCAAGGGCAGGTTGTGGGCATGCCCAGTAATGGAGAATGCTAGCATACCATAAGCTTGTCCAAACACACATTAATAGAGGCTAGGATCCCAAGGGATCAGGTTTGATTCAATGGGCAACAATTTACATATTGCCATGCTCCAACCCATAGCTTAAACACACAAGGGGGTGGGGAATAGGGATTCGTAACAGAACAGGTAGGAAAAGAAATCAGTAATGCTGAACTATACAAAAGCAGTAAGTAGACAGGGATAAACACATTGTTGTGGTGCTGAAACTTAAATCAGAACATACCAGTTTCAGAGAAGCAAGTAGAGAAAAGCAGTAAGTCTTGCAAACAGGCCACAATGCAGCCAATAAGAGAAGATACTATTGCGTGTAAGTGTGAGTTTTGAAAGATTATGAGTGAGTGCCGTGTTAATGAAAGAGTCGTGCATTTATAGTGTGAAAATCAGGCAGAATAAGGTAAGAAAACAGTTAAGGAATTGAACATCAATTAAGAATCAATCACACAAGATTTTCTTTAATTAAGGAATTCAGATTCAAACGGTAAAAGTTATTTAAGGAAATAAATCAAACAAGCATTTTGTGCAAAGTAGGCAATTAGGGGTAAATACATAGAAGTTTATTTTAGGGGCAGAGCTTTGAAATACACGGTTGCGTAAATAAGGTAAGAGAAATCAATTAGTAGCCAGTAAATCAAAGATCAGAGATTTTGTAATCACTGGTCCATGAATGAACCAAGTCAGAAAAGTTAAGGAAAGTCAAATAACTTAAATCGAGTCATAGGGAAATCAGCAAACAAGGAAAGAAATCAATCAAACCTATACAGAAGGAAGTCTGAAACTAATCAAAATTTGAAAGCCATTTTAGAGGGGTTCAGCGTATATAAAGAGCATACAAACATGTTAAGAAGATGTTGTGTCAATGCAAAATCAGTAGATAATAGACTATTGGAGCATGGTAGTCACATAGGTTAGCAATGTAGAAGAGAAGTAGCATCTAGTAGAATACAAAAGATCCAGTGTAAAAGACCTTAGAAATTTTTTAGTGGAAAATCAGAATTGCTTAAAGAGACAGAGGTTGAGACAAAGAATTTCGAGACTCAGTTGAGAAATAAGTTCAGAACCTCGAAATAGTTAGGGTTTCTGAAATCAGACAGCTTTAAAGACGAAGAACAAACATATGACATAGCCAATGTTCTCAACCCCGGATGAACCCCTAAATTTTAGGGTTTTACCATCAATCGGGGGCCGAGACGAGAGGGCGAGTAATCAAGAAAGAAAAAGATACTAGTCGAAACAAGTTCAAAGGTCTCAGAAATGGAACTGGGACCTTCGACATGCTTTTTAGTAGCAGAAACTCATGAGAAACAAAGCGAAAAATAATATGCGAAACTACAGTAGAAGAACTGGTAGAAGAAACAAATAAGAACATGGTAGGAAAATCTTAACAAGAGCACAGTAGGAGCAACATAATAGAAGAACATGGAATAAGAGATTTAACAAGAACACAGTAGGAGAAACATAGTAGAGAACACACAAGAGAAGAAGAAAATGAGGGAAACACACATAACTCAAAACCCTAGATCTGAAAATAAAGGTTTTGAAAGCTTAACTTTTTATTTTGAAAAAAAAAATCGGAAAATCGTTCAAAACATAGGGAAAGCATAATTCTGGAATAGATCTAAAGAGATCAGAAAAACCTCAAAGCTAGGGTTTTCATAGGAACAGAAACGGTGAGAAAGGCTTGGATCTAAGCAGGAGGAGTTGAGGCCAGGCTCGAACAGACACGGCTTGCCGAAGAAAGGCCGGAGATGGCCGTGGAACTTGAATCGACAGAGGACTGGACCCAAGTCTTCGTGGTCAAGTCATGAAAATTCAGTAACCAAACGTGAGGAGCCATAGGTGGCTTGGTGGGTGGTGAAACCCACCATGGATTCAGGTCAGAAGGTGGCCGAAGAAGATGAAGGGAACTCATCGGAGAGGAGGGGAAGGGGGTAGGTTCTAGAGAGAACTAGAGGTTGGAGGGATAGAGACGGGTGAGGCAAATGGAGGGGGTTTGGGGGGGGGGGGTCATTTTGCTTAAAATGGTAAGAACGGATTGTTGATACCCAATGTTTCCCTACGTATTTTTTTTTTCATATACACAATACTTTCAAAATAACATATATATATGCATATATAAGCATGCCCAAGTGTTTTGGTATTTTTAATAAATTTTAAAGATTTTTAAAATTAATTTATTGTCCATTTTAGCAATACAAATCAGTAACTATTCCCAAAAATATCAACCTTGGTGTATAGTTTATTTCTATTCTCATCTAACTACCAAAATACAGTTAAGGTGATTTTTTGTATATTTTTACTAAC
>NC_032000.1:8359171-8365569 GCF_001879085.1 Nicotiana attenuata | reverse complement strand
AGGAAACTAGCCATAATAGAAGCCACTAACACTGCGACGGGAAGTAGGAACTGTGTGATCATGAGTGGAGGGGTCAAGCCTACTACACACGAAGGTCAACCAACCCTTTTCTTCAAAACTGAACGTGTTTCTCAGAATCTTCTCCCCTGCTTTCAACCAAACTGGGACAGTGCCCGGGGCTGCCAAGTGCTGGGCCAACCACGGGAGAACCTCTTCTTTCATTGCCAGCTTTTCTAAGTATTGGGTTTCGTCCTCTTCGTTGAACCCCAAAAACTCATTCAGAGACTTCCCATCAAACATCACCACTTTGTCCCTCGCTTCTGTCGCCTTTGAGTCTTTCACTACATGATAAACATTGCAGTAAAATTCTTTCACCATATGTTCATTTGCGACTATGCAACGTTCCTTGAAGAACCCCCAACCCTCTCTAGTACAGAATTGTGCTTGCACATGTGGGTTTAGAGGAAGGAGATCAGAGTCAATAAATTGCCTCTCCGGAATCAATTTCTTTTGGGCCACCACTCTCGAAATCTGTGGAAGGCTATTTCACTTACAAATCTATCAGCCCATGCTTCCGGTTTTCTTGTTCTATCAACACCACCAACTTGGGGCTCACCCCCCTCACCATATCCTGCACTCTCCCCAGATAATGAAGCTGTGGGTGAGGTTGAGTATAGTGCCTCACTTCTATCTTCGGACTCATCAGACGAGTCCAAAACTACATTCACCGGTCTTTTGAGGTTTTTATCAGCTGGTCCCTTGGAGGTAGGTGAAGTTGAAGGAGAGTCATGCAATTGGAGCGAGAGAGACATGTGAGTGGGAGCAGATTCAGAAGTAATACTCCGGGATGGTGCATACTCACTCCCCAAAGAGTGGGAGGCAGCTCTGTCAGCTTCCCGTATTATCTTGCGGGTCTTTTTTATATTCTCTCGAGTTTGGGGAGTGACTTTAACAACCCGCTTTCCTTTTCCCCCTCGGGAGGAACCACCCCTCCCGGGTTGTTATTCTTTTCCTCCTCGTTTCTTAACCATGATCTGCAAAGAAAAGTCTAACATTGTTAGTTGAATCATATGCAGTGAATTAGATGGTACAGCTGAAAGCATGGTTTAGAAACAGGGTTGCAGAATAGAAGGGGCGCGGACCGCGCAAAAGTGCCACACGGACGCGCTGGGTAGCGCGGACCGCGTAAAACTGGAGCGCGGACCGCGCTTAAGATATTCCAAAGACACCCCTCTCTGAATCTCACCGATGCGGTCCGCACTGTTTTGGACCGCGACCGCGTAGGGCAGACAATGAACTGAGTATGGGGATTTTCATTTAAGTCCAATTTTTTTTTGCTCAAATTATGGGTCCTAATTGTCCCAACTCAGTTACTAATCAATAATCCATGCCCATTGTTTCACATAAACACACAAAATCTACCCTAACAAGTAAAACTAAGAGAGAAAGAAGGAAATAAGAAGTTATACTAATAGAAAGCAAATAAAAATAAAAAGATTAAACTATGAATGAGATTAGTGAGGAATGTTACCAGGGGTTGTGAAAGTTTCAACTACTTGAAGCAAGTTCTTTTGATGCACAGTGAAAATTTAGAGCTCAGGTAGAAAATTGGCGAAAAGGTTAAAATGAAGCCTAGGTCTCTATTTATAGAAAACACTGTGGGACCCATTACTTACCCACCAGCGCGGCCGCGGACCGCGCTGGATTTCCAGCTTCCTTAATTGCCTGAACAACTCACTCGGACCGCACTGTTTTGGTGCGCGGATGCGTGGGAAACTTCAGAGAGTATGTAATTTGGGATTCTCCCGCGTGGACCGCACAAAAATGTCACGCCGACCGCGCAGCAAACTTCAGAGACTCAGCTCCCCTTTCACCAGTCTACGCGGACCGCACTATTTTGGTGCGCGGTCGCTTAGGCAAACTTTAGAGACCTTAAAATTTTTGCTACTTTTGCCCTGCAGTGGTCCAACATCAACCCTGCAACATCTCACAAACCATGAGTTGAAAAATCCTAATCTACAACGGAAAAATAAAAAGAAAGAAAAAGACATGGGTTGCCTCCCAAGAAGCGCCTGATTTAACGTCGCGGCACGACGCATTTTACCACAATATCACTTCAAATGAAGGAGTGCCACCACGTGGCTGTCATCAATCTTCCCCAAGTAATGCTTCACACGATGCCCATTGACTCGGAAAACTTCACCATTTTTGTTCTTGAGATCAATAGCACCAAATGGGGTCACCCCAACAACTTCAAATGGAGCACTCCACCTAGACTTGAGCTTTCCCGGGAATAACCTCAACCGGGAGTTGAAAAGAAGAACCATATCACCCACCTTGAATTTTTTACCCTGAGCATACTTGTCATGGAGGTACTTCATCTTGTCCTTGTACAAAGACGAGCTGGAGTAGGCGTGAAATCTAAACTCATCAAGCTCGTTCAATTTCTCCACTCGGAGATTTGCTGCAACATCCCATTCCAAGTTCAACTTCCTCAATGCCCACATAGCTTTGTGCTCAAGTTCCACCGGAAGATGGCAAGCTTTACCAAACACCAACCAATACGGAGACATACCAATTGGAGTCTTGTAAGCCGTCCGATAAGCCCAAAAGCATCATCCAATTTCTTCGACCAATCGGTCCTATTAGCATTCACCGTTTTGGACAGAATACTCTTTACCTCCCGATTTAAGACTTCCACTTGTCCACTAGCTTGTGGATGATAGGGGGTGGTCACTTTGTGATTAACTCCATACTTAGCAAGCAATGAGTCAAAAGTCTTGTTGCAAAAATAGGACCCCCCATCACTAATAATGGCCCGAGGAGTACCAAATCTCGTAAAGATACTCTTTTTCAAAAATGCTACAACACTTCGGGCTTCATTGTTGGGTAGAGCCACGGCTTCCACCCATTTTGAAACATAGTCCACCGCCACGAGAATGTAAGTATTTCCACAGGAGCTCACGAACGGACCCATGAAATCGATGCCCCAAACATCAAAAATATCCACCTCAAGAATTGTTTTGAGGGGCATCTCATCCTTCTTGGAAATACCGCCGGCTCTTTGACATGCATCACATCTCTTCACCAATTCACTAGCATCCTTGAACAGCGTCGGCCAATAGAATCCGCAACTTAAATCTTTTGAGGCCGTCCTCACCCCCCCGTGATGGCCACCATAGGGAGAAGAGTGACAAGCCTCCAATATGTTCATTTGTTCACATTCCGATACACATCTTCTTATCACTCCATCCATGCAAATTCTAAACAAATACGGATCATCCCAATAGAAATCCAAACTATCTCGCTTGAGTTTCTTCCTTTGGTTGGAAGAGAGCTCACACGGGACGTTACCAGTCACAATGAAGTTGGCGATGTCCGCGAACCATGGAATTTCACACATAGAAATGGAAAAAAGCTGCTCGTCAGGGAACCTATCATTAATCTCAATACCATCACTTGGTCTCCCCTCTTCCTCTAATCGGGACAAATGGTCTGCAACTTGATTCTCGCTTCCCTTTCTATCCACAATCTCTAAATCAAATTCCTGAAGGAGTAGCACCCATCTCATCAATCTTGCTTTCGAATCCTTCTTAGTCATCAAATACCGGAG
The DNA here is from genome assembly GCF_001879085.1 of Nicotiana attenuata. Classification (NCBI taxonomy): domain Eukaryota; kingdom Viridiplantae; phylum Streptophyta; class Magnoliopsida; order Solanales; family Solanaceae; genus Nicotiana; species Nicotiana attenuata. The sequence goes on along the minus strand of NC_032000.1, from coordinate 8,361,956 downwards.
GGATGCATGGTCCGTGTGTATGATCACCTTTGCTCCCATAAGGTAAGGTCGAAATTTCTCCATCGCGAACAAAATAGCCAATAACTCCTTTTCTGTCACTGTGTAGTTTCTCTGGGCCTCATTCATAGTCTTGCTAGCATAATACACAGGATGGAACATTTTGTTGATCCTTTGTCCTAGCACCGCCCCAACCGCTACATCACTCGCATCGCACATAAGTTCAAAAGGCAAATCCCAATTAGGTGCGGTGATGATAGGAGTTGTTGTCAACTTGTGTTTCAATAGCTCAAAAGACTCCATGGACTTCTCATCAAAGATAAACTTTACATCCTTCACTAACAATTTGCAAAGCGGGTTCACAATTTTTGAAAAATCTTTAATGAATCGCCGGTAGAACCCGGCATGACCAAGAAAACTCCTCACCCCTTTGACAGAAGTAGGGGGAGGGAACCTTGAGATAACCTCTATTTTTGCCTTATCAACTTCAATTCCTTGCCTTGAGATTTTGTGACCCAATACAATTCCCTCTTGCACCATAAAGTGACATTTCTCCCAGTTGAGCACAAGGTTGGTTTCTTCACACTTGCCAAAACCCTATCCAAGTTCACCAAACATTCCTCAAATGAATCTCCCACCACGCTGAAGTCGTCCATGAATACCTCCAAGATATCCTCCACCATGTCAGTGAAAATTGCCATCATACATCTTTGGAAGGTCGCTGGGGCATTACATAGTCCGAAAGGCATTCTCGAGAAAGCGAACGTGCCATAAGGACATGTAAAGGTTGTCTTCTCCTGATCCTCCGGGGCAATGAGAATTTGATTATACCCCGAGTAGCCATCTAGAAAATAATAAAAGGCCCGGCCTGCAAGACGATCGAGCATTTGGTCCAAGAATGGTAGTGGGAAATGATCTTTTCTTGTCACCTTATTCAGCTTTCTATAGTCCATACACACTCTCCAACCCGTAACTGTCCGAGTAGGAATCAACTCATTGTTGGCATTGGTCACTACCGTCATTCCACCCTTCTTTGGCACATATTGGACCGGAGAGGTCCATGAACTATCCGAGATCGGGTAAACCACCGGCGTCAAGCCACTTGATAACCTCTTTCTTTACTACTTCTTGTATCACCCCGTTGAGTCTCCTTTGATGTTCAAGAGATGGTCGTGCATCCTCCTCTAAGATGATCTTATGCATGCAAAATGCGGGGCTTATTCCCCTGATGTCTTCCAAAGTCCATCTTATTGCCCTTTTTCTCTTTTGAAACACCTCCACAGTGGCCTCAACCTGCAAGTTAGTAAGGCAAGAAGAAAGAATAAATGGAAGAGTAGAATTAGAGCCCAAGAATTCATACCTGAGGTGTGGAGGAAGTGGTTTCAACTCCAACACCGGTGGCTCCTCAATTGATGGCTTGGTTGGCGGAGTTTTGCGATTCTCAAGATCCAAAGATAGCTTCCTAGGCTCATATGAATATGAACCCATTCCATGCAATGCATTCACGCACTCCACTATACCGGCATCATCATTGACATCCATGTTAAGAAGCACGGCTTCAAGAGGATTTTCAACATTAATCAAGGCACTTGTGTCATCCACTATCACCGTCGTGACAATGTCCACAAATGAACACACCTCCGTACTATTGGGTTGTCTCATTGATTTGCACACATGAAATACCACCTTCTCATCACCCACACGGAATGTTAACTCCCCTGCTTCCACATCAACCAATGCCTTCCCCGTAGCTAGGAAAGGTCTTCCAAGAATAATAGGCACTTCGAAATCCACTTCACAATCCAATATGACAAAGTCGGCCGGCAATATGAATTTGTCCACCCGGACAAGCACATCATCGATTATACCTAGAGGCCTCTTCATCGACCGGTCCGCCATTTGAAGTCTCATTGAGGTTGGCCTAGGTTGCCCAATTCCCAAAGTCTTGAAGACTGAGTACGGCATCAGATTAATGCTAGCCCCCAAGTCACATAGGGCCTTAGCAAAGTCCGCACTCCCGATAGTGCAAGGAATAGTGAAAGCTCCAGGGTCTTCTAGTTTCGGGGCCATAGAATGCACAATCGCACTAACTTGGTGCGTCATCTTTATTGTTTCACACTCCATAGAATGCTTCTTGGTGACTAAATCCTTCATAAATTTTGCGTACCCAGGCATTTGTTCAAGTGCCTCCACTAAAGGAACATTGATTGTGAGACTCTTCATCATGTCTATGAATTTCTTGAACTGATTGTCGTTCTTTTGCTTTGCTAACCGCTGAGGATATGGTGGAGGTGGTGTAGGCAAGGGTGCCTTGGCCTTGGGCACCGCCGGCTCGGGTATATCAATAATATGTTCCCTAGACGGGTTCACGACATCTTGAGTCTCTACCCTAGCCTCATCATCAATATCAATCCGCACATCATTTGTCACTATTGGTTCAACCACATTGTCAACATTCAAAGGTGCATCATCATCATGCAACTCAATTTCATCATTCACAACTTGATTCTCAACCGAGGCATGCACATCACCGCCTCTTCCACTCCTAGTTGTAACCGCCATCACATGATTGTTACCCCCCTTCGGGTTCACTACCGTATCACTTGGTAGCGCACCTTTTGGTCGAGTATTTAAAGCTTGAGAAATTTGTCCTATTTGCACCTCTAGGTTCCGGATAGATGTGTTATGCGAAGCCAATTGTGCGTCAGAATCTTGGTTCTTTTTCATCATCTGCTCGAACATCATTTCTATCCGTCCCATATCACTTCCAGAAGAACTAGGCCCTTGT
>NC_032000.1:8185913-8357856 GCF_001879085.1 Nicotiana attenuata | reverse complement strand
GCTCAACATCTTCAACCTCCTACCCCCGCCAAGGCATTGCCAAGAGGGTCATTTCCGTTTAGAGCCATGTGTACCTGATGGATCAACACAAATAAAGTTAGTAAAAAGAAGGAAAGAGAAGCAAAACACAAAACTAGCTACAAAAATAGTCAACACCGTAAGCTCCCCGGCAACAGCGCCAAAAAGTTGATCGCAGCGGACTCAACCTTAGGAAGAGTGGGCGCTAATACTTTTACCCAATAGTGGTATTGGGGTCAATTTCCACAGGGAGCTAGAAAGGGAGTTGGATATTTGCTTAGCCTAGAAATGCGTGTTTGCTTCTAATTGATCTTCTATCATTTTTGGGTTTTTATGATTATCAACTACAATTTAACAACTACTAATTATAACTAAATTATGCTAAGATATTAATTCTAGGTTGTATGCAAGATAGAGAAAGACACTAGGGTCGTGGCATTTACCTAGGTGGTCAGCTAACGGGTAGAGATTCCTAATACAAGAATGCTGATTATGGGGCTTATGCTATAACCGTTGCACGATTGCACTCACTCTCACACCTCTCGGTAGAAAGAGTGATTTTTCCCAATTGACTCTCTCGAGACCAATTGGGTAGGCCAACAAGCCCAAGCAACTTAGGGTTCAAGTTGGGTAATTACTCTCTCGAGGTTTAACCCGTTAATTGGGACTACCATTCTCATGGGTCCATCCCAATTCCTTGTTGGGTTAATTTTGGAGTCATAGACACTCTTTCTCAAGAAGAGTCAAGACCCACTAAGCTAGACTTAGTGTTTGCAACCACCAAATCCCAGTTATATCATAAAATTAACCCAAATAACAAACACCCAACATCATTCAAGCATTAAACAATCACACCCATTAATTACCCACACTAGGGTTGAGCCACAACCCTAGCTAATGGGTTTAGCTAGACATAATAGCAACAGAAATTGAAGAAGTAGTAGATAAAATTAACATATTAATTAACTAGAATGTTAATCTACAAGAATCCACGATAAAACAAGATGAAAATGCCCAAAATAGGCTAAAACATGAGTCTCACGAGTGCTGCTGCTATCTGATATCTAATGCTTGACCTAAAAATAATAAAATATTTTATTTATACTAGGCTAGAAAAACTGGACAAAAATACCCCTGCGAGGCTGGCGCGGACCGCGCACAATTGCAGCGCGGCCGCGTAGGGGTCTTGGTCTTCGATCACTCACTTCTGAAGCTGGGGACGCGGACCGCGCAGGCTAATGGGCGCGGACCGCGCAACAATGAAGCGCGACCGCATGGACACAAACGCTGACCGCGTAGAAAGGAGCGCGGACCGCGCATGGATACCCTTGAAATGTGTACTCTCTGAATCTCCTAACGCGGCCGCGCAGCAAAACAGTGCGGTCCGCGCTAGGTCCTTTTGTCCCCACTTCAATGATTTTTGACACTTGAGCAGGTTTCATTCCGTTTCGAGCCGATTTTTGACTTTTATCATGTTGTCGCTCAAACCTGCAATCAAGCGCACTTTGTAAGCATTCTGGGTCTATTTTATGATAATTCATACATAAAGCATAGGCAAGTATGGGCATAAAACGTGTTAAAATCACAGTTATCAACTCCCCAAAACTTAAACCTTTGCTTGTCCTCAAGCAAATAAAATAAGACCCACCCCTCAAAAGGAAACATCCAAGTAATTCCAGCTTATCCTAAGGAAGCCTCATCACGCATCAATTGGGACTAACAATTGCCCTTAATACGAATGCATCATTAACACATTTTTAAACTTTTAAGAACTATGGATCAAATTTGACACAAGAGCATCAACGGTTGACTCATTTTATCAAGGAGCTTTTCTCGAATACCTTGGTCATTGTGGAACCCAAACTCACACATCCTCAACTCTCCCTAAGCGAACCTCACCTTTTAGAGCAATGACACACAACCCGAGGTTGATGGATTTTTCACACATTTCTCTCACAAAGAAGGTCATAAGTCCAGCTTTAGGTACCATATGCTTGCCCCTTATGTAAGTATCCACTAATGTAAGCTTCCCTCAACTCAAGATCATATAGGGCTTTTGAGGAGTCATTGTGAAGGCTTTTGGGTAAAGGTAGGGCATGTTTTTGTTCATTTAGGTTCAATCTTCCCTTTAGCACTTCTTTTGATTCATTTTGGCATACTTTTTGACTCATTTGAGTATTTCACTTCTTTCAAGGGGAGACACATTGTCACTCTTTCTCTTGCAATTCAAACCTTTCTCCTTTTTCTACTTTTACACAACCTTTTTTCACTTTGTTTTCTTTGAATCCCCCTTTTTTTTGTTCTTATTCACTTTTGTATTTCTTTTTGTCTTTTTCTCTTTTTCATTGCCTCCCTTTTCTTTTGCTTTTTTGCCTCTTTACCACATTGATGCCTTTCTTGTCTCTCCCCCCCAAACTTAGATATTTGCCATTACTCAAGGGAAGATTTGGGTGCCAAGAGAGGGTCTCATTGAGAACGGGTATAGGCTTGTAGCTTTGGTTCATGAAAGAAGAAAGTTTAAGGCTTAAAAGGGTTGAACTAGGGATCATTTCATTGGTAGGTCATGGAAATTGTTCAAATTTGGAAGTTCGGATCAAGGAGGGCCTATATTCACTTCTCAAGTCAAGTTTCACCTATGATTTCGCCTCAACAAACATTCAGGGCAAGTTCTAGACCATCGGCTTGGAGCTTAGACTCACAATTCGAATTCTCACCACACACACTCAAGGATTGCTAAAGACATCGAGTTGAGAGCCCACAACGACCTTAGTTCCAATTCAAGCGCACAATGGCCCCCACACGACCATATGATGATTGTTTGGTCAACACAAGAGTCTCAAGGCCACAATTTTCACCATCCTAAACACAACATTATGTCTTTGACCATGGGATCAAAGGCAAATGTGTTAGGCCCAAGTGAAGCTTGCCTGAGGTCCTCTTAACTACAAAATATTGAAAATCAAAAGAAGAAAAATCAAAAATGGACTCAAACCCTNTCTGATTGTTATTGTTCCAATTATTGCCACCTTGTTGTCGATTATTGTTGTTCCAATTGCTGCCTCCTTGTTGATTGCCCCAATTGCCTTGGGGGCGCCATTGTTGATTCCCTTGATTCCCTCTATTTCCTTGGTAGTTATTGACATATTGGCATTCCTCACTTTGATCATCAAAACACTCGTTCGAATAACCACCATCATCATTGTTGTTGTCAAACTGCTCACCATTACCTTGAGGTTGTTGTTGCCCTCTTTGCCTCCTTTTTAGCATAGAAACATTCTCCATTGCATTGACTTGGCGCGGGCTTTGTACTTGTTGCAATTGCGCCTTCGGCAACTGATTCATTGTTGTTGTAAGTTCGGCAATAGCTTGGCCATGATCACTCAACTCCTTGTGCAAATGGATGACCGTGGGGTCACCTTGGGCTACATTCGCTCGGCTTTGCCATGCCGAAGAGGTGTCAGCCATTTCATCAAGTACGTCACATGCCTCTTTGTGCGGTCCGCGTCCCCAGCTTCAGAAGTGAGTGATCGAAGGCCAAGACCCCTACGCGGCCGCACTGCATTTCTGCGCGGTCCGCGCCAGCCCTGCAGGGGTATTTTTGTCCAATTTTTCTAGCCTAGTATAAATAGAATATTTTATTATTTCTAGGTTAAGTTTTAGATATCAGATAGCAGCAGCACTCGTGAGACTCAAGTTTTAGCCTATTTTGGGCATTTTCATCTTGTTTTATCGTGGATTCTTGTAGATTAACATTCTAGTTAATTAATATGTTGATTTTATCTACTACTTCTTCAATTTCTGTTGCTATTATGTCTAGCTGAACCCATTAGCTAGGGTTGTGGCTCAACCCTAGTATGGGTAATTAATGGGTGTGATTGTTTAATGCTTGAATGATGTTGGGTGTTTGCTATTTGGGTTAATTTTATGATTTAACTAGGATTTGGTGGTTGCAAACACTAAGTCTAGCTTAGTGGGTCATGACTCTTCTTGAGAAAGAGTGTCTATGACTCCAAAATTAACCCAACAAGGAATTGAGATGGACCCATGAGAATGGTAGTCCCAATTAACGGGTTAAACCTCGAGAGAGTAATTACCCAACTTGAACCCTAAGTTGCTTGGGCTTGTTGGCCTACCCAATTGGTCTCGAGAGAGTCAATTGGGCAAAATCACTCTTTCTACCGAGAGGTGTGAGAGTGAGTGCAATCGTGCAACGGTTATAGCATAAGCCCCATAATCATCATTCTTGTATTAGGAATCTCTACCCGTTAGTTGACCACCTAGGTAAATGCCACGACCCTAGTGCCTTTCTCTATCTTGCATACAACCTAGAATTAATATCTTAGCATAATTTAGTTATAATTAGTAGTTGTTAAATTGTAGTTGATAATCATAAAAACCCAAAAATGATAGAAGATCAATTAGAAGCAAACACGCATTTCTAGGCTAAGCAAATATCCAACTCCCTTTCTAGCTCCCTGTGGAAATTGACCCCGATACCACTATTGGGTAAAAGTATTAGCGCCCACTCTTCCAAAGGTTGAGTCCGCTGCGACCTAATCACTTTTTGGCGCCGTTGCCGGGGAGCTTACGGTGTTGACTATTTGTGTAGCTAGTTTTGTGTTTTGCTTCTCTTTCCTTCTTTTTACTAACTTTATTTGTGTTGATCCATCAGGTACACATGGCTCTAAACGGAAATGACCCTCTTGGCAATGCCTTGGCGGGGGAGGAGGTTGAAGATGTTGAGCAAGATGAGCTTCCGGTACCTCAAGTACCACGGAGAGGTCGAAATGCCAATGCTAATGTACATGACAACAATCCTATTCCAGACCCTCCTCCGCCACCGCCAAGAGCGGTCCCAAGAGTTCTTCCTAATCAAGGGTACGCGAGTGCCATCGTTCCTCCCCGAATCCGGGCGGGGAACTTTCAAATCACAAATGTCATGTTGACCTTGCTCGAGCAAAGGGGATATTTTACGGGCGCCTCCGACCAAAATGCATACAAGCACTTGAAGGGGTTCGTAGATACTTGCTGGGGCAGCAAAACAACAAACGTGTCAGAGGATGCGTTGAGATTGAGGCTTTTCCCGTTTTCTCTTCGGGGCAAAGCGTTGGACTGGTTAGAAAGGTTACCAAATCATTCTATCACCACATGGGATGAATTGGCGGACAAATTTATTGCCAAGTTCTTTTCTCCAAGTCATATGGCGGCTCTTCGGGACGAGATTCTAGCCTTTAAGCAAATGCCAACGGAGCCATTGCATGAGATCTGGGAGCGATATAGAACAATGGTGAAGGAGTGCCCTAACAACGACATGACTGAGGCGATGATCCAACAGACTTTCTATAGGGGCATCAACACCACAAATCAATGCATTGTGAACCAATTGGCCGGTGGGAACTTTATGAAACTTTCTTACCAAGAGGCATGTGACGTACTTGATGAAATGGCAGACACCTCTTCGGCATGGCAAAGCCAAGCGAATGTACCCCAAGGTGACCCCACGGTCATCCATTTGCACAAGGAGTTGAGTGATCATGGCCAAGCTATTGCCGAACTTACAACAACAATGAATCAGTTGGCGAAGGCGCAATTGCAACAAGTACAAAACCCGCGCCAAGTCAATGCAATGGAGAATGTTTCTATGCTAAAAAGGAGGCAAAGAGGGCAACAACAACCTCAAGGTAACAGTGAGCAGTTGGACAACAACAATGATGGTGGTGGTTATTCGAACGAGTATTTTGATGATCAAAGTGAGGAATGCCAATATGTCAATAACTACCAAGGAAATAGAGGAAATCAAGGGAATCAACAATGGCGCCCCCAAGGCAATTGGGGCAATCAACAAGGAGGCGGCAATTGGAATAACAATAATCAATAACAGGGTGGCAACAATTGGAACAATAACAATCAAAACAACAATTGGGGTAATCAAGGTAATAACCAAGGCAATTGGAATGGGAACAACAACAATTGGAACAACAACAATAGCAATCAAGGAGGGTGGAATAATGGTGGTAGGGGGCAAGGCTTTCAAAGGCCCCCCATGTTCCAACAACCAAACAATCCAACCCCCCCCCCCCTTTCAGTCACAAGGGCCTAGTTCTTCTGGAAGTGATATGGGACGGATAGAAATGACGTTCGAGCAGATGATGAAAAAGAACCAAGATTTTGATGCACAATTGGCCTCGCATAACACATCTATCCGGAACCTAGAGGTGCAAATAGGACAAATCTCTCAAGCTTTAAATACCCGCCCAAAAGGTGCGCTACTGAAGGGGGGTAACAATCATGTGATGGCGGTTACAACTAGGAGTGGAAGAGGCGGTGATGTGCATGCCTCGGTTGAGAATCAAGTTGTGAATGATGAATTTGAGTTGCATGATGATGAAGCACCTTTGAATGTTGACAATGTGGTTGAACCAATAGTGACAAATGATGTGCGGATTGATATTGATGATGAGGCCGGGGTAGAGACTCAAGATACCGTGAACCCGTCTAGGGAACACATTATTGATATACCCGAGCCGGCGGTGCCCAAGGCCAAGGCACCCTTGCCTAGACCACCTCCACCATATCCTCAGCGGTTAGCAAAGCAAAAGAATGACAATCAGTTTAAGAAATTCATAGACATGATGAAGAGCCTCACAATCAATGTTCCTTTAGTGGAGGCACTTGAACAAATGCCTGGGTACGCAAAATTTATGAAGGATTTAGTCACCAAGAAGCGTTCTATGGAGTGTGAAACAATAAAGATGACGCACCAAGTTAGTGCGATTGTGCATTCTATGGCCCCGAAACTTGAGGACCCTGGAGCTTTCACTATTCCTTGCACTATCGGAAGTGCGGACTTTGCTAAGGCCCTATGTGACTTGGGGGCTAGCATTAATTTGATGTCGTACTCAGTCTTCAAGACTTTGGGAATTGGGCAACCTAGGCCAACCTCAATGAGACTTCAAATGGCGGACCGGTCGATGAAGAGGCCTTTAGGTATAATCGATGATGTGCTTGTCCGGGTGGACAAATTCATATTGCCGGCCGACTTTGTCATATTGGATTGCGAAGTGGATTTCGAAGTGCCTATCATTCTTGGAAGACCTTTCCTAGCTACGGGGAAGGCATTGGTTGATGTGGAAGCAGGGGAGTTAACATTCTGTGTGGGAGATGAGAAGGTGGTATTTCATGTGTGCAAGTCAATGAGGCAACCCAATAGTACGGAGGTGTGTTCATTTGTGGACATTGTCACGGCGGTGATAGTGGATGACACAAGTGCCTTGATCAATGTTGAAGATCCTCTTGAAGCCGTGCTTCTTAACATGGATGCCAATGATGATGCCGGTAGAGTGGAGTGCGTGAATGCATTGCATGGAATGGGTTCATATTCATATGAGCCTAGGAAACTATCTTTGGATCTTGAAAATCGCAAAACTCCGCCAACCAAGCCATCAATTGAGGAGCCACCGGTGTTGGAGTTGAAACCACTTCCTCCACACCTCAGGTATGAATTCTTGGGCTCTAATTCTACTCTTCCAGTTATTCTTTCTTCTTGCCTTACTAACTTGCAGGTTGAGGCCACTGTGGAGGTGCTCCAAAAGCGAAAAAGGGCAATAGGATGGACTTTGGCGGACATCAGGGGAATAAGCCCCGCATTTTGCATGCATAAGATCATCTTGGAGGAGGATGCACGGCCATCTCTTGAACATCAAAGGAGACTCAATGAGGTGATGCAAGAAGTAGTAAAGAAAGAGGTTATCAAGTGGCTTGACGCCGGTGTGGTTTACCCGATCTCGGACAGTTCATGGACCTCTCCGGTCCAATGTGTGCCAAAGAAAGGTGGAATGACGGTAGTGACCAATGCCAACAATGAGTTGATTCCTACTCGGACACTTACGGGTTGGAGAGTGTGTATGGACTATAGAAAGCTGAACAAGGTGACAAGAAAAGATCATTTCCCACTACCATTCTTGGACCAAATGCTTGATCGTCTTGCGGGCCGGGCCTTTTATTGTTTTCTAGATGGCTACTCGGGGTATAATCAAATTCTCATTGCCCCGGAGGATCAGGAGAAGACAACCTTTACATGTCCTTATGGCACGTTCGCTTTCTCGAGAATGCCATTCGGACTATGTAATGCCCCAGCGACCTTCCAAAGATGTATGATGGCAATTTTCACCGACATGGTGGAGGATATCTTGGAGGTATTCATGGACGACTTCAGCGTGGTGGGAGATTCATTTGAAGAATGTTTGGTGAACTTGGATAGGGTTTTGGCAAGATGTGAAGAAACCAACCTTGTGCTCAACTGGGAGAAATGTCACTTTATGGTGCAAGAGGGAATTGTATTGGGTCACAAAATCTCAAGGCAAGGAATTGAAGTTGACAAGGCAAAAATAGAGGTTATCTCAAGGCTCCCTCCCCCTACTTCTGTCAAAGGGGTGAGGAGTTTTCTTGGTCATGCCGGGTTCTACCGGCGATTCATTAAAGATTTTTCAAAAATTGTGAACCCGCTTTGCAAGTTGTTAGAGAAGGATGTCAAGTTTATTTTTTATGAGAAGTGCATGGAGTCTTTTGAGCTATTGAAACACAAGTTGACAATAACTCCTATGATCACCGCACCTAATTGTGATTTGCCTTTTGAACTTATGTGCGATGCGAGTGATGTAGCGGTTGGGGCGGTGCTAGGCCAAAGGATCAACAAAATGTTCCATCCTGTGTATTATGCTAGCAAGACTATGAATGAAGCCCAGAGAAACTACACAGTGACAGAAAAGGAGCTATTGTGTTCGCGATGGAGAAATTTCAACCTTACCTTATGGGAGCAAAGGTGATCATACACACGGACCATGCAGCCCTTCGGTATTTGATGACTAAGAAGGATTCGAAAGCAAGATTGGTGAGATGGGTGCTACTCCTTCAGGAATTTAACTTAGAGATTGTGGATAGAAAGGGAAGCGAGAATCAAGTTGCAGATCATTTTTCCCGATTAGAGGAAGATGGGAGACCAAGTGATGGTATTGAGATTAATGATAGGTTCCCTGACGAGCAGCTTCTTTCCGTTTCTATGTGTGAAATGCCATGGTTCGCGGACATCGCCAACTTTATTGTGACTGGTAACGTCCCGTGTGAGCTCTCTTCCAACCAAAGGAAGAAACTCAAGCGGGATATTTTTGATTTCTATTGGGATGATCCGTATTTGTTTAGAATTTGCACGGATGGAGTGATAAGGAGATGTATACCGGAAAGTGAACAAATGAGCATATTGGAGGCTTGTCACTTCTCCCTATGCTGGCCATCACGGGGGGGTGAGGACAGCCTCAAAAGTTTTGAGTTGTGGCTTCTATTGGCCCACGCTGTTCAAGGATGCTAGTGAATTGGTGAAGAGATGTGATGCATGTCAAAGAGCCTCCGGTATTTCCAAGAAGGATGAGATGCCCCTCAATACAATTCTTGAGGTAGATATTTTTTATGTTTGGGGCATCGATTTCATGGGTCCGTTCGTGAGCTCCTGTGGAAATACTTACATTCTCGTGGCGGTGGACTATGTTTCAAAATGGGTGGAAGCCGTGGCTCTACCCAACAATGAAGCCCGAAGTGTTGTAGCATTTTTGAAAAAGAGTATCTTTACGAGATTTGGTACTCCTCGGGCCATTATTAGTGATAGGGGTCCCATTTTTACAACAAGGCTTTTGACTCATTGCTTGCTAAGTATGGAGTTAATCACAAAGTGACCACCCCCTATCATCCACAAGCTAGTGGACAAGTGGAAGTCTCAAATCGGGAGATAAAGAGTATACTGTCCAAAACGGTGAATGCTAATAGGACCGATTGGTCGAAAAAATTGGATGATGCTCTTTGGGCTTATCGGACGGCTTACAAGACTCCAATTGGTATGTCTCCGTATCGGTTGGTGTTTGGTAAAGCTTGCCATCTTCCGGTGGAACTTGAGCACAAAGCTATGTGGGGTTATTCCCGGTTGAGGTTATTCCCGGGAAAGTTCAAGTCTAGGTGGAGTTGTCCATTTGAAGTTATTGGGGTGACCCCATTTGGTGCTATTGATCTCAAGAACAAAAATGGTGAAGTTTTCCGAGTCAATGGGCATCGTGTGAAGCATTACTTGGGGATGATTGATGACAGCCACGTGGTGGCACTCCTTCATTTGAAGTGATATTGTGGTAAAATGCGTCGTGCCGCGACGTTAAATCAGGCGCTTCTTGGGAGGCAACCCATGTCTTTTTCTTTCTTTTTATTTTTCCGTTGTAGATTAGGATTTTTCAACTCATGGTTTGTGAGATGTTGCAGGGTTGATGTTGGACCAGTGCAGGGCAAACGTAGCAAAAATTTTAAGGTCTCTGAAGTTTGCCTACGCGGCCGCGCACCAAAATAGTGCGGTCCGCGTAGGCTGGTGAAAGGGGAGCTGAGTCTCTGAAGTTTGCTGCACGGTCCGCGTGACATTTTTGTGCGGTCCGCGCAGGAGAAGCCCAAATTACATACCTTTTGAAGTTTCCCACGCAGCCGCGCACCAAAACAGTGTGGTCCGCGTGAGTTGTTCAGGCAATTAAGGACGCTGGAAATCCAGCGCGGTCCGCCAATTTTCTACCTGAGCTCTAAAGTTTCACTGTGCATCAAAAGAACTTGCTTCAAGTAATTGAAACTTTCACAACCCCTGGTAACATTCCTCACTAATCTCATTCATAGTTTAATCTTTTTATTTTTATTTGCTTTCTATTAGTATAACTTCTTATTTTCTTCTTTCTCTCTTAGTTTTACTTGTTAGGGTAGATTTTGTGTGTTTATGTGAAACAACGGGCATGAATTCTTGCTTAGTAACTGAGTAGGGACAATTAGGACCCATAATTTGAGCAAAAAAATTGGACTTAAAAGAGACGTCCGCGTGGCACTTTTGCGCGGTCCGCGCCCCTTCTATTCTGCAACCATGTTTCTAAACCATGCTTTCAACTGTACCATCCAATTCACTGCATATGCTTCAACTAACAATGTTAGACTTTTCTTTGCAGATCATGGTCAAGCAACGAGGAGGAAAAGAACAACAACCCAGGAGGGGTGGTTCCTCCCGAGGGGGAAAAGGAAAGCGGGTTGTTAAACTCACTCCCCAGACTCGGGAGAATTTAGAAAAGACCCGCCAGATAATACGAGAAGCTGATAGAGCTGTCTCCCACTCTTCGGGGAGTGAGTATGAACCATCTCGGAGTATTACTTCTGAATCTGCTCCCACTCACATGTCTCTCTCGCTCCAATTGCATGACTCTCCTTCAACTTCACCTACCTCCAAGGGACCAGCTTATAAAAACCTCAAAAGGCCGGTGAATGTAGTTTTGGACTCGTCTGATGAGTCCGAAGATAGAAGTGAGGCACAATACTCCACCTCCCCCACAGCTTCATTATCTGTGGAGAGTGCAGGATATGGTGAGGGGGGTGAGCCCCAAGTTGGTTGTGTTGATAGAACAAGAAAACCGGAAGCATGGGCTGATAGATTTTTAAGTGAAATAGCCTTCCACAGATTTCGAGAGTGGTGGCCTAAAAGAAAATTGATTCCGGAGAGGCAATTTATTGACTCTGATCTTCTTCCTCTAAACCCACATGTGCAAGCACAGTTTCGTACTAGAGAGGGTTGGGGGTTCTTCAAGCGTTGCATAGTCGCAAATGAACATATGGTGAAAGAATTTTACTACAATGTTTATCATGTAGTGAAAGACTCAAAGGCGACAAAAGTGAGGGACAAAGTGGTGATGTTTGATGGGAAGTCTCTGAATGAGTTTTTGGGGTTAAACGAAGAGGACGAAACCCAATACTTAGAAAAGCTGGCAATGAAAGAAGAGGTTCGCCCGTGGTTGGCCCAGCACTTGGCAGCCCCGGGCATTGTCCCAGTTTGGTTGAAAGCAGGGGAGAAGATTCTGAGAAACACGTTCAGTTTTGAAGCAAAGGGTTGGTTGACCTTCGTGTGTAGTAGGCTTGACCCCTCCACTCATGATCACACAGTTCCTATTCCCCGTGCAGTGTTAGTGGCTTCTATTATGGCTGGTTTTCCTCTGAATGTGGGCAACATCATGTCAAGGGTGATTTCTACGGTCGGGCAGGAGACCAACACAAACTACCCCTTCCCGAACACTCTTTCCCTGTACTTTAGAGAATTGAAGGTGAAGAAGAAGAGGTTTGATGTCCAGGTAGATCCAGTGGCCCCCTACTCATGGTACAGTCAGTTGGGTCCCGACAACCCAAAGAGGTCCAAAAAGCCTCAGGCATCCACTTCCACCGCACCTGGCCAGTCTGAGGAGCCAGCGGTTATTGAGCAGTCCACTGAGCCTTCCACCATCCCTGTTACAAGTGAGACATTGCCTCAGGGCCCTTCTACTATTGCTGGTCCATCTACTACAGCAGTCTCGGATGTCCCTTCATCGAAGACTCACCGTTTCACTGCCCACCAGCTTGCTCAATCTCTAGCCAGTTTGAACAACTGGATGTCAGCTGCGACATCCAAGTTGTCAAACTTGGCCACTGTAGTTCTGGCACAGTCAGCCCCTTCCACAGTTGAGATCCCTCCTTCTATTGAGGAGACACTGAAGAAGATCCTGGCCAACCAGGAGAAGATGATGGAGACACAGGATGCCTTGGCTAAGGCAGTTGGGGCACACAGCACAGCATTGGGTAAACTAGCTAGGGAGCACAGGAAGTTGAGGAAGCAGAAGGCTTCCAAGGAGTCAGTGATGAAGTTGAGGGAGGATGTGGATAAGCTTTTGGCGGATCAGATGCCACTTGACTTACTCTTCGGGGAGCCAACTGTAGATCCAGCAGCAGTTCAGCCACAGTAGGAGGAGACTCCCAGGCCGAGGAAGAAGAGGAAACTCCCTAGCACTGAGGGAGTTGTGATAGAGGTGGCCCAGGTTCATGAGGGTACATCCAGTGTTCCACCGGTGGTTCAGCCTGTCCTTGATCCAGCTCATGTCCCAGCAGCACAGCAGCAGCAGGTCGGAGACCAGTCTGAGGTCCCGGCGACTACAGAAGACCCAGGGACGACAGGAGACCCCACGCATGTGGACTAGGCTTGAGGGGCCTTTCTATATCCTTTTACTATATTTTTGAGCTTATTTTTGTAGTTGGCATTGGGGACAATGCCAGCTTTTATTCGTGGGGGTGCGCCCTACCATTTTGATTCTGATACACTGGATGACTGTAAATATTTATTCATTTCTAGTCTATGTTTTGGATTGTCTTGGATTTTTAAATAGTTGGCCTGTATATAACTTTTAACTTTGGCTACTTTTAGACTCTTATGTATATATTCATCCCGTTATATATTCTACTCCCCATTGTACATATTCATTTGGTTTTTCTATTTTCGTTTTCAGCCTAGTAGTGAGGCTCGTAGCCTTTTGTTTCGGTTTTAGTGTTTTCAATAAGCCCTTGGTTTTCTTAATGCCACGGTTCTTTCCAAGGGTAGTGTGTTGTGCGAACCGGGTGGCTCTTCCCAATGATAGATGGCGTGACAACCTTCTTAAGGGTTTGAGTCCGTTTTTGATTTTTCTTCTTTTGATTTTCAATATTTTGTAGTTAAGAGGACCTCAGGCAAGCTTCACTTGGGCCTAACACATTTGCCTTTGATCCCATGGTCAAAGACATAATGTTGTGTTTAGGATGGTGAAAATTGTGGCCTTGAGACTCTTGTGTTGACTAAACAATCATCATATGGTCGTGTGGGGCCATTGTGCGCTTGAATTGGAACTAAGGTCGTTGTGGGTTCTCAATTCGATGTCTTTAGCAATCCCTGAGTGTGTGTGGTGAGAGTTCGAATTGTGAGTCTAAGCTCCAAGCCGATGGTCTACAACTTGCCCTGAATGTTTGTTGAGGCGAAATCATAGGTGAAACTTGACTTGAGAAGTGAATATAGGCCCTCCTTGATCCAAACTTCCAAACTTGAACAATTTCCATGACCTACCAATGAAATGATCCCTAGTTCAACCCTTTTGAGCCTTAAACCTTCTTCTTTCATGAACCAAAGCTACAAGCCTATACCCGTTCTCAATGAGACCCTCTCTTGGCACCCAAATCTTCCCTTGAGCAATGGCAAATATCTAAGTTGGGGGGAAGAGACAAGAAAGGCATCAATGTGGTAAAGAGGCACAAAAGCAAAAGAAAAGGGAGGCAATGAAAAAGAGAAAAAGACAAAAAGAAATACAAAAGTGAATAAGAACCGAAAAAGGGGATTCAAAGAAAAACAAAGTGAAAAAAGGTTGTGTAAAAGTAGAAAAAGGAGAAAGGTTTGAATTGCAAAAGAAAGAGTGACAATGTGTCTCTCTAACCCCTTGAAAGAAGTGAAATACTCAAATGAGTCAAAAAGTATGCCAAAATGAATCAAAAGAAGTGCTAAAGGGATGATTGAACCTAAATGAACAAAAACATGTCCTACCTTTACCCAAAAGCCTTCACAATGACTCCTCAAAAGCCCTATATGATCTTGAGTTGAGGGAAGCCTACATTAGTGGATACTTACATAAGGGGCAAGCATATGGTACCTAAAGCTGGACTTATGACCTTCTTTGTGAGAGAAATGAGTGAAAAATCCATCAACCTCGGGTTGTGTGTCATTACTCTAAAAGGTGAGGTTCGCTTAGGGAGAGTTGAGGATGTGTGAGTTTGGGTTCCACAAAGACCAAGGTATTTGAGAAAAGCGCCTTGATGAAATGAGTCAACCCTTGATGCTCTCGTGTCACATTTGATCCATAGTTCTTAAAAGTTTAAAAATGTGTTAATGATGCATTCGTATTGAGGGCAATTGTTAGTCCCAATTAATGCGTGATGAGGCTTCCTTAGGATAAGCTGGAATTACTTGGATGTTTCCTTTTTAGGGGTGGGTCTTCTTTTATTTTCTTGAGGACAAGCAAAGGTTTAAGTTTGGGGGAGTTGATAACTGTGATTTTAACACGTTTTATGCCCATACTTGCCTATGCTTTATGTATGAATTGTCATAAAATAGACCCAGAATGCTTACAAAGTGCGCTTGATTGCAGGTTTGAGCGACAAGATGACAAAAGTCAAAAATCGGCTCGAAATGGAGTGAAACCTGCTCAAGTGTCAAAAATCATTGAAGTGGGGACAAGAGGACCTAGCGCGGACCGCACTGATTTGTTGCGCGGCCGCGCTAGGAGATTCAGAGAGTATACATTTCAAGGGTTTCCATGCGCGGTCAGCGCTCCTTTCTACGCGGTCAGCGCTGGTGTCCACGCGGTCGCGCTTCATTGTTGTGCGGTCCGCGCCCATTAGCCTGCGCGGCCGCGCTACCTCTTTTGTGCGGTCCGCGTCCCCAGCTTCAGTAGTNCTGCATTTCTGCGCGGTCCGCGCCAGCCCCGCAGGGGTATTTTTGTCCAGTTTTTCTAGCCTAGTATAAATAGAATATTTTATTATTTCTAGGTTAAGTTTTAGACATCAGATAGCAGCAGCACTCGTGAGACTCAAGTTTTAGCCTATTTTGGGCATTTACATCTTGTTTTATCGTGTATTCTTGTAGATTAACATTCTAGTCAATTAATATGTTGACTTTATCTACTATTTCTTCAATTTCTGTTGCTATTATGTCTAGCTAAACCCATTAGCTAGGGTTGTGGCTCAACCCTAGTGTGGGTAATTAATGGGTGTGATTGTTTAATGCTTGAATGATGTTGGGTGTTTGCTATTTGGGTTAATTTTATGATTTAACTAGGATTT
Source organism: Nicotiana attenuata (assembly GCF_001879085.1). Taxonomy (NCBI): domain Eukaryota; kingdom Viridiplantae; phylum Streptophyta; class Magnoliopsida; order Solanales; family Solanaceae; genus Nicotiana; species Nicotiana attenuata. The sequence goes on along the minus strand of NC_032000.1, from coordinate 8,342,124 downwards.
GGTGGTTGCAAACACTAAGTCTAGCTTAGTGGGTCTTGACTCTTCTTGAGAAAGAGTGTCTATGACTCCAAAATTAACCCAACAAGGAATTGGGATGGACCCATGAGAATGGTAGTCCCAATTAACGGGTTAAACCTCGAGAGAGTAATTACCCAACTTGAACCCTAAGTTGCTTGGGCTTGTTGGCCTACCCAATTGGTCTCGAGAGAGTCAATTGGGCAAAATCACTCTTTCTACCGAGAGGTGTGAGAGTGAGTGCAATCGTGCAACGGTTATAACATAAGCCCCATAATCATCATTCTTGTATTAGGAATCTCTACCCGTTAGTTGACCACCTAGGTAAATGCCACGACCCTAGTGTCTTTCTCTATCTTGCATACAACCTAGAATTAATATCTTAGCATAATTTAGTTATAATCAGTAATTGTTAAATTGTAGTTGATAATCATAAAAACCCAAAAATGATAGAAGATCAATTAGAAGCAAACACACATTTCTAGGCTAAGCAAATATCCAACTCCCTTTCTAGCTCCCTGTGGAAATTGACCCCGATACCACTATTGGGTAAAAGTATTAGCACCCACTCTTTCTAAGGTTGAGTCTGCGCGATTCACGGAGCGGCAAAGAATGAGAAAGGACATATGGGGAGTGTCAGGCGGTGGTTAAAATTTCTAGAAGGCCAGGTATAAGAAGCAAAGGTCGAGTAGTCAACTAAAGAGGTGAGTTTCGCCAAAGTGGGAGAGTTTGGGGTGATTTGGGAAATTTTGTGATTAGTGATTTGGGCCTACGGATTTACTTGAAGTGTGGGTTATTATGCGGTAGGAGATTTGATCTAAAGGAAAGGAGCTGTTTGAAATGAAGAAGGATACGACCTAACTTTGAATTTGGAAGGATGTTGTCGCGCACTTAATTGATGTCGATGAGAGGTGAATGGACTTGTGCAGCTAGAGAGTGAGCTGGGACTCAGGATGGGTCGTTAATGTCGTGGTGATTGCGCCCCGCATAGCAGCGTTGAAAGGCGTCGGCACGTAGATTCCACAGGCGGGATATCTCCAGTGAGCTGGTCGGCAGTCGCATGGTTGGCGAGGCTTCTGCAAAGGGTTCTATTGGCTATACAGCAAAGAGATCGGTCGTGTAAACGCAGTTGATGATTAAGGGTATAACAAGAGGGGTTTACAGAAAGATTCCCAGAATTTTGGCAGTTGATTACGCAAGGTTATGTCAACAAGAGATGAAGGATCCTGGTGAATTCCAGAATTGTATAACAATGGCTTCAAGCAAAGTGGGAGATTCCCACCGCCTATGATTAAGGATTATCTGGTTAACTACTTGCGAGGTTTCTGGTTATTAGCATAGTGATGGCTCAGTTCAGCTACGGAAAGAACATAAGTAGTAATTCGAGCAAAGGAATTGTTAGAGGCGTGCTAAGTTGGCCTTATTGGCTCATGTTCAGACTTGGGGAAGGATTCAGGACTTATGCCTTGTACAGGTGGGTTTCAAGGGAAATGATTCTGCTGGGTGCTTCGTCGAGAGGGTATTCATGTGCTAGAAGATTTATGAAATTTATTATATTCGGCGCCAAGTCAGAGCAGGTGGCTCTCAACAACGGTCCTAGTGGATTCAAAGGGGCAAAGCGTAGTGACTAATGATTTCGAGCCTATGGGTATGGTTAAGAATCAAGCTTTGTAGCAGCTTATGAGAAAAGGCACAGAATGTTCTATGATGTTTTGACTTGCAGTGTAGTCTTCGGGAGGTATGAAATGGTTTGTGGGGTTTGAGACGGCATGGTCTCGTGATTCAGGGTCACTCGGGATGAGTGCGGGTGGAGCATGCTATGTGTTGGATGGAGTATTATCATTTCTAAGGCAATCAAGGATAAATGGGAAGAAGATGGATTGATTAGCCATAGTTGAATTGGCATATTGGTGGCAGTGATCAGTTCTTTCAGCGCGATCAAGTTATGCAAGTGATTTGTGGCGGTACGTGTGAGGCTTGTCGGCTACCGTAATTGATGTCATTCAGATGTATTCTACTGTTATGGCCTGCTATGCATAGGCAGACTCCGGAAGGGCTGTGGTAGCTTAGACCACTACTCAGAGATTTGCATACTCTCCGGTTATGAGGATTCACCTGTGTGTTGCTATGGTCCTCCTGAAGATAGATAAGTGGAGAGTTTTATATGATGAGGTGTTGATCCATTTGTGGTTATAGATCTGTGATGAAAGATCGTGTTCTATCGCGTAATGGCATGTTGGGTACAGCGAGTGGTTTGAAATTCGAAGAGAGGATCAAGGTTGCAGTTCGGTGATGACAAGGAAGTCACGAGCTCGGATGAGCAGGGAAGCAGTCTCGATGTTTAAAGTAAGAGGGTATTGTCTTCAACGTCATATGAGATCGGTGTTTGTGAAAGACTTTGCATCTTGGTTAAGGATCCTTGATCGCTTTTTCAGCGTGAGTACAGCCGGTGGTTTGGATGTGCAGACTTGTTATCTATTACAGAAGATCGTGGGAGCGAGCCCCACGGGAAGGTTGTATAAGTGTGGCATGTAGTCACTTGATTGGTTGGAGAATTAAACTAAGTATGAAGATTGGTGATATTATTGATTTGGGAATTGATGCCTAGAGGGCACTTGATCTATAGAGTTGTGGACTGCGGATGATTTCTTCGGTTATGATGGTTGTTCTTATGTGTTATGAGAGGAGGGAGAGTGATTATGGACCTTTGAAAGGTTATTATCCTAGTTCAGTGCGACCAGAATCAGCTTGAGGTCTGTGGATGGATTCAAATGTGAATATGGGCTCTATATTAGGCCCGATGTGTTCATTTCAGTAATGCGCTCCTTATGGAAGGGTAGTCAAGGTGTTATTTCGTCTTCAGTTATCTCATGTAAAGATTCATTGCACCGAGTGAGATGTGAGACGGCTTGGTGAATGGATTATGTGTTGAGGTTCCGCGTAGAGATGATGATATATGAGCAAAATGGCTCTTGACATTCAGATCGTATATCGCACCTTAGTTGAGCTTGCGTTTTGTAGCTTATAGTGCTATATGATCCCTCGGGGATGGTATTATGCACTTAGCGTGCTTACGACTGATATTCGGTATTTTTGTTGTAATGAGCAATTTATTGATGTGCATCTCCTTAGGTGAGTATTATGTTATTTTGATCAGGTTGCGCGCCGCAACAGTGTGATGTTGAGTACAGTTCCCTATATCTATTTTTATTTATTTTGTTTCCTATTTTTCTAAGTAAAACTCATATAGTTGTGTGCCCGCGTCGCATGTGTGATTTGCGAGCGGGGTAATTGGATTTCCTTTTTTCAGAGTTCGTTTTCATTGTATCGCGATCGAATTGATAGCCTATTGGCACATTGTGGCATCATATGAGACTTTTGATCATGTCCGAGGTGGCTTATTGCCTGAGTGGTTGGTACTAGGGTGAGACGAGATCATTAGATTTAGGATCAGTGCAATCTGATTATATGAAACATATTAAGGAGCTAACACCATTATTTTGTTCGGGATGAGGTGATGGTTCTTGATAGGAGTATAGACCCAAAGATTTGTTGATTCGACAGTTGGTTATGAATTTCCACACATCTCTTCCGTCGTGGCGGTATTTTAAGAATTAGAGCAAGACCTATGTAGGTCATGAGGTGCAATGGGAGCATCGGTTTCATGGAATTTCGATTTATTTGATCAGAAAATGTTATTGGGGTCCTGTGAGTAAAGTGGTGCAGGTTGTAAATTCAGCTAAGGTATGCAGTCATGCTTTGGTGCTGCGAGTAGTTATTGATACGGTGAACGTATGTTGGAACAGGCCTGGCAGAGAATTACGGGTGTTGGAATTGGGCTCTAATGCTTATTTGCTTAATTGAAAATGGATATCTTCAGATTGATCGAGCTAGGGTGCTCAGCTGAGTTGTGGTAGCACGGGTAGGTGCTCGAGGTGCTAAACAGCGATTCCAGACAACCCTAGCACAGTTCCTAGCACGTTTGAGGACGAACGCATGTTTAAGTGGGAGAGGATGTATCGACCCGACCGGTCGTTTTGAGCTCTGGCACGTCGTCCAGCAGTTTGAGGCCATGAGCAGCTTCATTTCAGGTATTATGACTTGCACGTGTGGTCGGAATTGAACTTCGGGAAGTTCGGAGTTGATTTGGAAAGAAAATTCTCATTTCAAAAGCTTTAAGTTGAAAGAAGTAGCTAAGATTTGATTTCTGAGTAAATGACCTTGAAATCAGGATTCGAAGGTTCCAGCTGGTTCGTATGATAATTTCGGACTTGGGCGTATGTCCAGGTCGGGTTTTGGATGACCCGGGAGCGTTTTGGCGCATATTGTGGAAGTTAGCACTTTGGAAGAAATTTCATAAATTTGGGTTGAAGAGCATTTCAGTGTTATCGATGTCTGTATGGGATTCCGAGTCTGGGAGTAGCTCCGTATGGTGATTCGGAGTTGGGGGCGCGATCAGAAGTGAATTCGGAGGTCCGTGGGTTATTTTCGGAGTCATTTGGCTAAAGATAGAAATTTAAAGGTTTTTGATATCGAGGTCGGGATCCGATTACGAAAGTTGGAGTAGGTCCGTAAAGTCGAATATGACTTGTGTGCAAAATTTGAGGTCAATCGGACGTGATTTGATAGGTTTAAACATCGAAAATGGATGTTTGAAGTTTTAAAGTTCATAAAGCTTGGATTGGAGGGCGATCCGTGGTTTTAGCGTTGTTTGATGTGATTTGAGGCCTCGAGCAAGTCCGCAATGTGTTTTGAGACTGATTGGTATGATTGGTTGGGGTCCCGAGGGCCTCGAGTGGATTCCGGGTGGTTGATGGATTGAAAATGGGATTTTGAAAGGGCTGAAGTTGCTGGTTGCTGATATAACCGGACCTGCGAAATTTGGGCCACAGGAGCGGAGCTACAGAAGCGGGCCAGAAGAGCCGCAGATGCGATTTTGGCCAGGAGTGAAGAGACCGCAGATGCGGAAAAGCGGGACCGCACCTGCGGTGGACGAAGCGCAGAAGCGGAAAAGGGGAGCCTGGAGGAAACCGTAGAAGCGGTAGAGTGGCTCGCACCTGCGGAACTGCAGATGCGGTCGAGGAACCGCAGGTGCGAAAAATGCTGGAGGCAGTGGTTGTTTTAAAAATCGGGTTTTGGCCATCTTCTCTCCTATTTTCTTGGCTTGGGCGATTCTTGGAGGGTTTTGAAGTAGGGTTTTTCACCATCAACGACAAGGTAAGCTAATCCCATCCATCTTGAGTTAAATATATCGATTATGTGTGGATTTTAGCATGAAAATTGGTAGAAATTTGGGGGTTTGAAGAAATCCTAGAAAATTGATATTCTTTGAATTTGACCACGATTTTGGGTTTGGAGTTGAGAGTAAATTATATATTTGAGTTCGTGAAGTTATGGGTAAGCTTAATCTTCGAAAATTTTCGGAATCCCGGCACGTGGGCGTTTTTGTCAACTTTTCGATCGGGGTTAGGAATTGTTATAAATTGGATCATAATGAGTAATTGAGCATATATTAATGGAATTGCATAATTATTGGCTAGTTTCGGAGCGTTGTGCATCAGTTTGAATCTTCGGAAGGGCGTGGAATGCCGGTTATGGATCTTCGGAGCGAGGTGAGTCTCCTTTCTAACCTTGTAAGAGGGAATTGTCCCCATAGGTGAAATAATTAAATATGTGCTTCTGATTGTGGGGGCTACGTACGCACGAGGTGACGAAAGTCCGTGCGTAGCTACTATTATGTTCAAGTTCGGGTAGTCTAGGACCCAAAATCATGCTATACTTGGATTATTTGTAATCTTACAGATAGTTCGAATTTGCTTAAATCACATCAAGTTAGTAAATGAATTTCTAAAAAGATTTAAACTTCATTTTTCCTAAAGTGTTGAAAGAGAATTGGTTTTTTCTTGGATATTTGTTTCCTACTGACTTCTTGATTGACTGTATATGTGTGTTTAAATTATGGAACGGGCCGAACGCCTCGGTAGATTAAATAGATGCATCTATGGTTCGCGTCATTCGACCCTCTGGCAGTGCACTGTTTAAATATTGTTGGATCGGGCCGTACGTCCTCGGCATGATTTGCGCATGCTTGTATTGCTTCCTTGATTTTATTAAAGTTGTTATTGCCCCTTCCTGGCTTGAGAATAATTGTATAAAGGACTTAAAGAAATTTGGAGATTTTCTATAAAAGAAAGAATTGCTTACTTGCTTCATTCCACTGAATTACAATCATGTTCATAAAAATCCACGATTTAATGTATTATTGATATCACATTATTAGACCACTAGTAAGTGTCGAAGTCGAACTCTCGTCTCTACTTCTTCGAGATTAGACGGGATACTTACTGAGTACATGTTGTTTTCGTACTCATGCTACACTTGCTGTGCATTTTTATTGCACAGTCACATGTACTTCTAGTGGCCTACTGGGCGTAGCAGCATGGATGATACTGGGACTAGGTGAGCTGCATTACTCGGGGCGACCCGCTGCTAGTATAGTCTCTTTCAGTATTTTGTATTTACTTCCTGTCCAATTTGTATTACGGACGGATGTTGTATTGTATTGCTTCTTAGAAATAGCTCATGCACTTGTGACACCGGGTTCTGGGGATGTCTATGGGTTTATTCAGAATTTTAAAAGTTGTTAAAGGTTTCATTTCTTATTCAGTGAAATTTACTATGTATAGTTTAAACGTATAAAAGAAGAGATTTCAGAAATATTTAAAACGAGAATTTAATTAAGTAATTTGGTTGTCTTGCCTAACAGCGGTGTCCGCCGCCATCACGACCCTTAGTGGATTTTGGGGCGTGACACTTTGAGTGCCACGATACTCATCTTATCACCCACACAGGGTACTACATCCCCTGATTTCATTACTTTCTACCAACATAGGGTACAACATTCCCTAGTAGCATCTCAGAGTGCCATGAGCCTCACTTTTATTGCAAACGGAGGATACAACATTCCCGAGTAGCATCCCGTGTGCCATGAGCCTCACCTTATTTCCAACACTGGGTACTACATCCCCTGGCTGCATTACTTTTTGGCCTACATAGAGTACGACATTCTCTAGTAGCATACCAGAGTGCCACGAGCCTCATTTTATTTCTAACACAGGGTACTACATCCCCTGACTGTGTTACTTTCTGCCAACATAGGGTACGACATTCTCTAGTAGCATCTCAGAGTGCAACGAGCCTCATATTCACATGGTATTACATCTCCCGGTTGACTTTCTTCTTGTTAATGTAGGGTACACCATCCCCTGTTATAAAAAAAATGTCTTTTTCAATTCTTTATTCTGCAATTGCAAAGATAGTTTAATGTGTTTTCAATAACTCACAAATATTTCCTAGTGCAAACTGGGGCAGAAATTTTTTGTTCGTTTTGTTTGTTTGTGATGGCTTGTAGGTTTTTCTGAAAAGCATGGATTTGATGTGCAAAAATAAGATTCTAGCTCTCGCCAGAGAAAGTGGAGAAGGATTGATCTCAATATCAGCCGAACCATCTTTGACACATTCCATGCAGAGACATAGGATTTCAAGATCCATCTTCTTATCACCTGATCAAGGAGCAGGCCTATGAGAATATTTCATAATTTGTTACATCGAGATCATGAAGTTTCAAGTCTAAAGTCAATGGGCGAAGCAAGTCAAGAATCAAGACAAGACTTCAGATGGCGTTTAGATAGAAATTTTGTAACTCTTAGATTTCAAGAGTATGTAATTTTCTTTTTATTTTAATGTAATAGTAGGAATTGCAGATCGTAACCTCGACGGAACCTCAATGGACTCTCCATCTAAGCATACTCCATCACTCTTCTTCCACCTGAACTACACGTGACCTGATTCCCTTATAAAGCGGGGTATGTAGTCTACCTAAAACCAAGGCTCGGTCGCATCTTTTTATTTTATCTTCTTCTCCTTTTCAAATAATAGTGAGGTAAAAAATCAATCACCTTGTTCATTTTTCTTTGCCTGAAAACTCTTCATGTTTCCAAGCAAAGAGGGGCTGGCTGTGAACAACTAATTTTTGACCACACCGGAATTCTATACCATTTTAATATAAATTATTCTTTTAGGTCTAATGTTGATATTTTAAACTTTTATTTTTTATAATATATTTTGTTTGAAAAATAAATTAAATTAAAAATTACAAAAAGAAAAATGTGTTCATATAGTTAGAATACAAGTTTTATTTGTATTTACAAGAGAAAGAAAATTTACAAGCAATATATGGTTTCTTTTAATTAGAATATTAATAAATGATCTAGTGACTTTAATAATTTTTTTTATTGTATTTCATATTCTAGCTTAAATATTTAATGTTTCTTATATTTAATCTGAAATAATTAACTAATATCAAGTAGGATCCTATATTTTTCTAATCTAAAATAGGTAATTAATATTCCTATTTAGGTGTTTTTTTAAATAAGTACGTTACTCTATTATTATGGGCTTCACTAGGTAGTAACTTTTTGAGTAATTGTTTCAAAGATATTTCATACAATATAAATAGTTATTTTTCTTTTCTTATTTTAATATTTGAGTAAGTAGTCTTGTGAATTGGTTTCTATGTCCAAAAAGGATTAAAAAAAAAAAAAAAAATTTCCTATCTAATCTAACTAAATTCCTTACACTCCCCACACACTCACGTCTCTCACCTCAACCCCTCACGTTCACTCAGCACACACCCCACAATTCCTTCTCTATAGGTCTCTTTTGAATTGACATACCACACTATATAATAGATGAGCTTTTAACAGAAAAGAGGGACGGTGAAAAAAAAAAGGATTTGAAGAATATCCAAGTGACAAACATTGAAAAAAAACATATATTTTTATAAAAAAAAAAAAAAAAAAAGAGGTTCTACATCTCTATTTTTCAACAAGATTTCTCACGTAGAAAGCATGGAGTTCGAATAGAGGTTTAGTTTCGAGTTTTGGGTTCGCGCTACGGTTGTTGTTTTTCATCAATTTCTTGTAATTGCCGGATCTTCTTATATTATTGAAAACTTATACAAAGGTTCATATCCTCTATCTTTATCTTTTCAGTGTTCTAATTTTATATGTATTTGTGTGTAGGTAACGTTTAATGTGATCTTTATCTTATTTAGAATTTTTCTTAGTAGTTTAGTTCTTTTCTTAGTTTTTTTTAAAATCTTGATTTTGATGCCATCGATAGTACGTGCAAGTAACTTATGCTTAGTTGAATACCATTTGTTACTAAAGTGAACATTAATAATAAGAAGTAATTTAGTGTATAAGTAGTGAGTTGTGGATCATTTTATCTTTTGTTAGTACTTAACTTTTTTACTAGTTTTCTTAGAAATTGCCAAGTTAAAAAAAAAAAGATAAAATCAATTTATTATCTTCTCGTTGCAATGGTTATGAAATTTGTTAGTAAAATATTAAGTTAGCATTTTTATGTTGGATATTTAAATAGTTTGTTTTATTTTGGGTTTTAAATAATTTTGTTAATATAAAAGTCCTTGAATATTAATTAAGTTTTTCAGAAAATATTAAGATTTAATATTCTTCATAAAGTTAAAGGTATGGTGGTATGGATACCTCATATTATTTATTTTTCTGTACTACTTGAGACGTGAAAGGGATCTCTTTGAGGTTATGTTGATTTTAAGAAAAAAAATCTTTAGTTAATTTTTCGTAAGTATGTTTAGTCATTTGACAGTTGTATGATATTGGTATCTATATTTATTCTTTTTTTAGTGCTAAAGATAATATGTATATATATTAATTACTGCGTACAGAGAGTGGCTTTAGTAGCCTTCCATTACAAGTGATACAAGTATCATACGGTAGTAAGCTATGACTAAAGGAAGATACAGTACTATTACTACTACTATTAACATACATAATATTGTTTGCATCGTAGCTACTATTGTCACACCTCCTTTTTCACCTACACCCCCCGGAAGAGGGTATAATAAAGGGAGTTTTTTCAATTAAAGGACAATCGAAACGGGATTTATTTATTTAAGAATTCAGAGTCGCCACTTGGGAGATTTATGGTGTCCCAAGTCACCTGTTCAAATCCCGAATCGAGGAAAGGATTGACTCTGTTTAACAGTCCGCGAACCAGAAATTCGGGTAAGGAATTCTGTTAACCCGGGAGAAGGTGTTAGGCACTCCCGAGTTCCATGGTACTAGCACGGTCGCTCAACTGTTATATTCGGCTTAATTATCTGATTTTAATGCATTTTTGAACCTATGTGCAATTTTAACTTTTAACAGCTTTTATTTTTTAGAGAAAATTGCAACGTTATTAAAACACGTCTCAAACCACGTCACATAAATGCACCCGTGGTCTTTGACATATTTTAACATCGTTGAGATTGGATTTGGGTCACATAAATGCGCACCCGAATTTAGGAAGGTAATATTATTTAACTAACGCGCCTAAAGCAATTTCGCGTTTGCAACTTTGCGAGGGCCATGGAAATTCGCTAATGGCACACCTCGAATTCTAAAGGATAAACAAGATTAATTAAACGAGGGCAATGCAATTGTCATTTTTGTTTGGCACGGCGCACCTCGATTATTTCAAAAGATTGTGCTCAACTAGAGTAAACTATGGACATTCATATTATTATTTTCTAAACTACTTTGAGATTCAAAGAAAACCACATGTTCGGAAAGCTCATCCTGAAATGAAGATTACAGCCTATGAATATACACCATAACACTATACACAAGATCATATATGTTCGACTTAAGCTCAAGATTTGAGAGAACACTTCCATCTCAAGAATCAACAATATAAAACGTTAAACAAAGGCAGTGAAAATGACTTAAACAAGCACAGGTTCCTGGAGGATTCTGTTCGAAAATGTTGATTACATATTACTGCTACTTACACACATTAGGGCTCAAAAATTATAGGAATGGGCAAATGCACTATACAATCATCTCATGTCAAATAAAATGTAAAATTGCAATGTTTTCCCATCACGTAAGACTCAAAACAAAGCATGGAAATTTTAAACAAAACACAAAACGACCAAATAGTCCTACGGCAGTCATATTCATCAAAGAAACAAGAACATGGAGAAAATATTAAATTCAAAGTGGAAACGGACCTCAAGCAGCCACACTTTCCGATTCACAAGATCTCGAGCTCAGATGAGGGATGTTCAATCTCAGATCGGAAACCTCAATGACACAAACTCAACTCTTCAACGATGATTGAAACCGGATCGGACTGAACTCAGCAACAAGTTCAACGAACAACAGCAGCAAATTGACATCCCATCACGGGCCTCGACTTGGCGCCGGAAAACTCAAACAAGCCCGGGTTCAGCCCCAAACGAGCTCAACCAATGAACTTCCGACATTAAAACTCCAACTCATTTTCTGTTTTGATTTTACTCTTTTCGAAATGATATTAAATCAAAAGAAACCAAGACATCTTGGTATTTTCTTCATTACAATAATCATATCAGTCCATTTCAGTAATCCATTTGCAAATCAGTTGTCACCGCTTAAATACAAAGGGACATAAAAAACGGATACTGATGCAAAATCAGCAGAACCAGTAAAGACGAACCAAATAGAACAGATTAGAATGAGCTCTCTTCAATTAAAAACTTCCTTCTGAGCAATATACCCAAGAGACATCAACGCTGAAACAGAACTGCGGCTACTAAATCCAATCGAACAAATCACAACAGAAAACTCGGACAAAACCCGGCGGAACATCCTCAAACCCTCTGTCTTCTCTCGATTTTTACACGGCTCTGAGTATTTCGTTGAAGAATCTGAAGCTGCTTAGACGAGAATGTGAAAATTTCAACCTATTAAGTCGATTTGAAGCTGATTAACGAACCCCTATTTTGGTCGCCCTTCCCAGCCCCATTTTTGATTTTTCGTGTATGTCTGTGTGTTCGAATGGTCTAGCCAAGATGAAACTCAGGGTGGTCGTTGTTTTGCTGAGGGAGACGAATGGCGGGGGGTGGGGCGTTTTGGATTTTTTGGGCCTGCCGCCGACCTCTTCTTCTATAGAGTAATGCTGCACTGTGGGCCGGGCCCAGCCCGGGACCGGACCGGGACCGCGATCCAAATGGGCTAAACGGGCCTGGTGGGCCGGTCTCAATGGGCCGGTCCCAAATGGTGCACAAGGCCCGTGGCGGGCCGGTCCAATTCAAGGAGCCCACGAGCCCGGGATCGCTAAGCCCGGGACCGGCAGGCGGGCCTGGGCCGGTTCAACCGGGCCCTACGGGCCTAACGGGCTCCAACGGCTATTTTTAAAAAAAAATTTAAAAAAAAAAAAGACCAACGGTCAGATTTTTAAAATCTAGCCGTTGGCCTTCAAAATTTATCCGTTGGCCACTTTAAAAAATAGTCATTTGGCCCCCAAACTTTATTTTAATCCCAAACTTTATATAATTACACTTTTTTCCAATTCTCAACTATAAATACCCCCTCATTCTTTCATTTTTACTCACCAATTCATCAATCTCTCTCAATCTCTCTCAATCTATATCTAATTTCTCTTCTATAATTGCTTATTTTATTATTGCAATTTCGTGAAAAATTATGAAATTGTTTAATTGAAGTCTTCAAGTCTTCAATGATTTTCAATTTTCAAGAAGTTGTTCCGCAATCGGCAAACTCGTTCCAACTCTTAAGTTTTAAGAATATATTTTTGTGTGTTTTAGTTTGCATAATTGTAATTAATATGGCATTTTCTTTGAAAAAAATGTTTGGTGGTAAGGGAAAAGCTAAAATTGGTGAAAGTAGTCTCCAACCTACTACCCTTCCCCAGGCTCCCCGACCCAGACCTGTTACCCGTCCTGCTGCTCCTATTATTCTTGATAGTGATAACCCTTGTTTTCAATTTTCCGATAGTGAATTTTGCCATAATGTTGCACCAGGTGAACAATTAAATGAAAAAGTTATGAATGCTCTTTATCCTAATCAAACTATCTTAGAAAATGATGAGGAAAATGAGGATGTAGATGAAACCCAACCGAATTTAGATGATACACCTACTAGTCCTGTTAATAACCCAACTGATGCCCCGCCCGACCTACCTGTAGAAACCCCTACTTTTAAAAACTATTTTTTCCCTATAATATATATACATAACACACTATATATACTACAAGAAATTATATTTGAAAATATATATACATAACATACTATACATAACATACTATATATATATATATATATATATATATATATATATATATATATATATATATATATATATATATATACTAAGTGTCTAGTATATATATATCTTAATATATATATATACACTAACATACTATATATACTACAAAATATTACAAAAAATTATATTTGGAAATATATATACATAACATACTATATATAGTATAGTATACTATATATACTATATACTATATATATATATATATAGATATATATACTAACATACTATATATTCTACAAAACATTACAAGATTTTTCAAAAGGAGGGCCCCACCCCCAATGACCATTGCCAACGGTCATATTGCACAAATAGCCTATTTTTTTTTTATTTTTTTTTCTTTTTCAATTTACAAAACTAACCTTCTCTAAAACTATAAATACCCCCCTCCCTCTTCTTTCATTTCAAATACTCAATACTCATTTCTCAATCTAAATTTCTCTCAATCTCTCAATCTCTAATTTTCAAGGCTTCAAGTCTCAATCTCAAATTTCAAGTTAAATCATGCCTCGTTCGGAAAGAGTGCGCTTATTTGTTTCGCAACACTTTGAAGTGCTTGAAGAAAATGAAGAAGGCCAAATATTAAAGTGCAAGAACTGTGGAAGAGTCTTAAATTTTCGTTCAGGGTGTACCACAGGCATTTTAAGGAGGCATATAAAGTATTGTCTTGAGCGTATTTATCCGGAAATTCGTCTTTAAGATTTTTCGACAATTTGTGTTATTTTAAAATTATTAGACGTATTTATGCTTAATGTTTTACTTTGTTATTAATTTAATATGCATGATAATTTAATTTTACTATTGTTTTGTTATTTTACTTTTTCTTCAAGCACTTTAATAATTAGGTTTCTATATTATATATACTACATTTATTTATATAGCCATGTATAAGAGCAATTTATATTAGTATATACATATATGGTTTACAAGAAATTGCCTTAAACAAAAAAAATTTAAAAAAAATAGCCCGGAAATAAAAAAGTCCGTTAGGCCCGTATGGGCCCGCGAGCCCGGCCCATTTAGCCCAGGACCATGTGGGCTTAGGCCCGTCATGGGCTGGTTTTACCCGTTGAGCCCATGAAGCCCGGGACCGCCAGAGCCCGGGATCGCTAAGCCCAGGCCCGTTTAGCCCGGCCCATTTAGCCCATTTAGGCCCGGGCCCGGCCCAGAATACAACATTACTGTAGAGTGTATATCTCTAATAAGTTGGTACAGTCTTTGTTTCTGATTTTGAAATAGACAAAGGGATTCACAACTATTACAGCCAACCGGTGCCTGCCTTAGACTTAATTCCAAAATGTGCTTCTTACAATCTTCAAAAACATCCTTCACAAAAACTGGTGCGGCCGCGTAAACACATGGCTCAGAAGATGTCACAAAACATTTGCCTGCCTTTGCTAGCTGATCTGCTACACGATTTTGTTCTCTGTACGCATGTTGGACGAGTGAATTGTTAAGCTTGTCGAGGAGGTACCTGCAGACGTTCAACATATTGGCAAATAAAATATTATTAGTTTGTACATTGTCACAATTTCTTTTGCATCTACCTCAACTTCTAATGGCTTCAAATTATATTGAAATACCAATTTAAGTCCTGTAATTGGAGCATATAATTATGCTGACAATGTCGATCCTTTTTGTATAGCTCATGCATACCCTAGGATCCATTCACCTTTTGAGTTTCGAATTGTTCCTCCAATACCATTTACTGCTTACCATTAGCCCCGTCTGTATTTAACTTGGTGTGGTTTGGTTTAGGAGGATTCCATCGAAGATTAGATGCATGTTTTTTCATAGGTTTATGATGGTAAGTAGTCAAGTATGCAAATTCAGTTGCTTGGTAGGTTGTAAGTTTTACATTAACCTTTTCCTTTGATGGATTAAAGTTATTTTTATTGCGAGTCAGCCAAATACTCCACAGGCTTATGGGTAAGTAGGTTTTTGGGTTTAAATTATAAGGAAGAGTTAGTCCTTTAGAGTTTACTAGGGATTGCAGCCAATTCTTTGTGCCTTGTATGCCTCTTAGATTAGTAATAAGATTAGTAAGGCCTAATTCTTTCCAGTATGTAACATCATTATGACAAGAAAGATGTGTTTAATATTTTCCTCCGCGCATTGGCAGTTAGTGCAAGAATCATTTTGAATTAACTTAATATTCCTAAGCTAAGCTTTAGTGGGTAACCTATCATGGTATAGAAGCCAAACAAACGCTTTTATCTTGGGTTGTATTAAAATTTTCCTTATCCAGGAGAAGTTAGATGGAAGGGGTGGGTGATGTTGTTAACTTGGTTACCAAAGCGTTATACATAGAGTGGGCAGTAAAATTACCCATTTGTGTAAAGTCCCAGTAGAGAATGTCTTGATTTTTCAGAAAATTAGAGATGTAAATTTCTTGGATTGAATTAGTTATGTCCTTAGGTAGTTCAAAGGGCATGTCTTTCCAATTCCAACCAGTGTCATTAAAAAGAGATGATATTGTAATGTCCTTATTGCTTGAAGGTAGTGGTCCTTGTACTAAAGAACGAATTGTGATGCCAAGGATCGTCCCAAAATTTAATATGTTGACCTGTCCCAATTTTTCATTTTAAACCTTTTTGGCAGTGTTCCCAGCCTTTTAAGATATTTGTCAAAATCTTTGAGTATTTATAGGCATTATGTCTAGTTAAGTATTTATTAAGGAGTATTTGTGCCCATATTGCCTTTGGTGATTTAAAAACTCTCCAAGCTAAATTTGCAAGAAGTGCCAGATTTTTTATTTCATGTTTTTGAATTCCCAACCCTCCTGAGTCTTTTGGAGTAGTGATAACATCCCATTTTAGAAGGTGAACTTTCTTTCTTGTAGACCCCAAGAAAGAAAATTCCGCTGGTATTGATTCATTCTATTAATAATAAAAGTCAGAATTTGAATATATTGCATAATATGGTTGGGTAACTTATTTAATGTCGATTTTATGAGAGTAGCTCTTCCTGCCATCGTTAGAAAATTTATTTTTCATCCTGCAAGTCGATTTTTAAAGTTATCAAGAAAGAATTGGAAATCCTCCTTTTTAGGTTTTTCTTGGAACATAGGAAACCCAAGATTTTTTCCAAAAGATGTGCCTTCTTTAATACTAAAGGAGTCAGTCACAAATCGTCTGTCACTGGGCTTGCAATTCTTTGAGAAGTAGATTTTTGATTTGTCAAAGTTTATTTGCTGGCCTGAATGATGCATAAATTGATTTAATACATCCACAATTGCATGACAACTTTTAGTAGTAACTTTGGAAAATAAGATAACATCATCAGCGAAGAATAAATGTGATAGTGCTGGGCCTGCTTTGGATATCTTAATAGGTTGCCATTGGAGATAGTCTATAGTTGTGGAAATCCTATGAGATAACATTTCCATACACATTACAAATAAGTAGAGCGATAATGGATCACCTTGCCTTATGCCTCTAGTTGGTGAGAAATAGTGTGTTCTGGATCCATTAATTATGATTGAGATGGATGATGTAGTAATGCACGACATAATTAAAGACACTATAGGTGTAGGTATGTTAAAATAGTGTAGGGTTTGTTCATTTGTATGTTGCTGCACTTATATAGACTTTTTTTTTTTAAGGTTCACGATTAGCCTTTAATATCTTCACAATATTTTAAAGTTTTAAACTACATGCAGGGATGTGGAGTACTTTAATTTGGAGTTTTTTTTTTTTTTTTTTTGGATTTTGTTTTTATCTCATATGTTCAGTTAGCATAAACGTAGATTTAGCTTTGTCCTATTTTATTTTTTAGTTATTAATGCCATATTTAAATATTTGTGTTAACATTGAGCTATTTTTACGCATGTCAAAATAGACTGCACAGGGAGTATATTATATTATGCTTAGACACATTTAAGGCCTATTAGTAAATAAATAATAATAATAATTTTAAATGAGGGAGTGATGCAGGTTGCGTATTGATTCCAAAACCTTTTTGAGAAATAAATATTTAGAGAGATAACAAATAATTGTGAGGATGTGAGATGAGTTATGAACTAATTTAAGACTCGTTACAATAAGTAATAATAATAAAATTATACAAATAAATGTCTCGAATCTTAAAGTGAAAAACAAACGAAATACTCTAAAAACACTAGAAAAATTTTAGATGCACTTTAAATATTTGCCCATGTGTTCATACCCGAACCTTGGATTAATATGCTTAAATAATAAAAGGTCATGTGCGCATTCCACGTCTCGATGCCTTTAGATTTAAAATAATTATGTTATAACCATGTGTACATTTTCGTACCTTGGTTTAATATTTAATTTTAAAGAAGTATCTTGTATGCGTACCGCATCTGGGTGAACATAATTAATAAAATATAATAAGTAAGTAAGCGGTAATCAATAAGCCACAATCAATAAAATACAAGAATAACCAAAAAATTGATTTAAGCCTTACATTAGTCAATGAAGTGACCGTACTAGAACAACGAGACTCGACCGGTGCCTTACACCTTCCCCTCTGTCAACAGAATTAGTTACCTAGTCTTCTATTTTTGTAGACCATAAATTAGGAGTCAAACCTTCCTTTTGATAAGGGATTCAAGATAAAAGGTGACTTGGAACACCAAAACTCAATTCCAAGTCGCGACTCCAAATAAATATCCCGTCTCAAAATATCACTTTAATTGGAAAAACTCTTCTAACTCAACCATGTAACAGTGTTGTGCGAAAAAAAGAGGTGTGACAAGGATAGTTGGAAGTCCAAGCATAAAGTGAAGTATTCTTGTTTTATTTATTATTATAAGAAAGAAAAATAAAAGAATATATTTTAGAATATTCATAAACTGTTGTTATGTAGCTATTTTAGAATTGTTCTTAGAAGCTTTATGTTTCCATGTATTTATAATCTTTGCTTGTAATGTATATTTTATTAAAGTTTCGTTCCCTTCATTAGTGGGGGGTCGTTGAGACTCACTAAGTACAATGGATGGTGTTGACATTCTCTTTTGGGAACCTGCGTTAGTGTGCAATACAACGTAGGAACCAATTTTGCAGGCGAGCAGGCTACATGTTAGGACTTCCCTCACTTCAGGTGCTATTGGTGAGCTCCGCATTTATTAGTGAATTATTCCTTTGAGTCATCATTATTTAGATATTTCTTTATTTACTTGGAGAACTAGCCAGGAAATCTCTTGTCCTAAGCAGTGTGTCAGTTTATCAGTAGAGTGTTCATAGACACAGTCGGTGGGTTAAGATTAAGAATAATATTTTGAAGTTGGTTTATTTTAGATATTCAAGTTAGTTAAAAGTATTTGATGAGCGCAGATGGTTCACTCGGTCAAATTTAGCGATTGTGTGCTGGTCACGGCTTGTTAAGAAAATGGGTCGTGATAAACTTAGTATCAGAGCCTCAAGTTTATGGAGTCCTAGGGGTTTATGAAGTCGTGTTAGTAGAGTCTTGTTTATGGGTATGAAGCGCGCCATACTTATAAATAGGAGGCTACAAGAATTTAGGAAAAGTCTCATTTTTTTCATACTTTGGATCGTGCAGTAGAGCCTACCTCTAAGAAGTTATCTAATGTATTCGTTTCTCCAAAACTCGCAGGAATGGATCATACTCTCAACTCTGACACCGACACTCAGGATGCTGCTCAAGAAACTATTGCTACTATTGCGGCTCAAGGTAGAACTAAGAAGGCTTCAACTCAAAAAAGGAAGAGTAAATCCACAAAGGGGGTTCAAGTACCCCGGGTTGAACATGAAGAAAGGGTTGAGCACGATGAGCAAGTACCTCAGGATCTAGTGCTACCCCAATAGCAATTCCGGCTCAGACAGATATATATCCAAAGATGGGTCAGATGTTTATTGTTGTCGACAGTGCTATGGAGATGTTTAAAGCCTTCATAGCCAACCAAAACAAGAGAAGAGCTGAGATTCCACCTCAATCAAATAGACAGAACAATTCTGAGTCCTCAAGAGTTATGATGTTTCGAATCTAAGTCCTCCATTGTTCCGTGGTACTATAGTTTATGAAGATCCAATGTTTTGGTCGGAGGGTGCCAAGAAAGCCCTCCGAGCGATGAAGGCATTTGATGATGAAGCTGTGGAGCTGGTTGCCTACCAGCTTAGAGATGTGGCTGGCACCGGGTTTGAGATGTGGGAAAAGGAAAGAAACAAAGATGATGGTCCGCCTACTTGGGAAGAATTCGTAGAGGTCTTCATGGCTAATCTTATACTAAAAGAGGATAGGGAAGCTAAGGCTACAGAGTTCGAGCAGCTCAAGCAAGGGAATAGAAGTGTGCAAGAGTACTATATGGAATACATAAGTTTGGTTAAGCATGCTCCTCACCTGGTTAAGACAGGAAAATCAAATATCCACAAGTTTGTTGGCGGTTTGTCTTATCACATTAAAGATACGGCATCAGCTGCAGCGGTAGGAATGCCAACTTTCTCCTATGTTGTGGATTTTGCCAAGCACTTAGAAAAAGAAAGACAACAAAGGAGAGAAGAAAAATAGCATAACAAGAAAGGCCACACAGTTGGCAGGTTTTGTGGTACATCCAGCGGAGGAGGAAGGGGTTCCTCCAATAAGGGGTCATTAGAACTACCTCAATCCAGTCATCAGTCAGGTGGTGGGTCTTCCTTCAGACGTACTCAGAGTTATGGAAACCAGCTTCGCCAGAATAAGAATTTTAGGACACCATCCTCATATAGCCAGAGTCATGTTAAGCAATATTCACAACAACAAGGTCTTTGTGGTACATGTAAGAAACAACATTCAGGTCAGTGCAAGCTCGGGTTTCACGATTGCTATCATTGCATAGACAGTAAACCTATAAAGGAAAACTGCCCAAAATTGCGACATAATTTTAGTGGGGGATCAACCCGTCCTTCTAGTTCTTCAGCTACTACACTTGCACCACCTCAAGCTCGTGGTTCTTATAATTAGGCTGGGCATTGAGTAGGCAGTGGTTGTATACTTTCAGTCTAAGGTCGCAGCACCGAGGCCGATCTTTTAGAGTTAGAAATGGTGGATTTCGATATGATCATGGGCATGGATTGGTTGTCATCCTGCTATGCCATGTTAGATTATCGTGCCAAGATAGTCAGGTTCCAATATCCAAATGAAGAAGTCTTAGAGTGGAAATCGCTTGTAGGTATGTTTATTTTTTACCTTAAGGAATAACGAAGGATTAGTAAGGGGTGTCTTGCCTATTTGTCTCACATTATTATTCCAGAATCAGAACCACCAACTCTTTAGTCTATGCTTGTATTTAGAGAATTTCCTGAAGTTTTCTTAGATAACCTTCTCGTACTTCATCCTGAAAGAATCATAAACTTTGGCGTCGATCTTATGCCAGGAACTCAGCCCATATCTATACCTCCTTATATGATGGCTCCAACATAACTTATTGAGTTGAGGGAGCAGTTGAAAGACCTTCTTGACAAGGGTTTGATCAGGCCGAGTGTTTCACCGTGGGGTGCCCCGGTCCTGTTTGTCAATAAGAAAGATGGGTCTCTCAGAATGTGCATTGACAATTGAATAAAGTTACGATTTAGAACAAGTACCTACTGCTAAGAATTGATGATTTATTTGATAAACTTCAGGGTGCAAAGTAGTTTTCAAAGAAATACTTGAGGTCGGGGTACCATCAGTTGAGAATTAGAGAAGAGGATATATCTAAAAAAGCCTTTAGAACTCGCTACGAGCACTATGAATTTCTAGTAATGTCCTTCGGGTTGACAAATGCTCCAGCTACATTCATGGACCTCATGAACAGAGTTTTCAAGCCATTCCTTGATACCTTTATTATCGTGTTTATAGACAATATTCTGGTATACTCTAAAGGCAAGGAAGAGCGTGTAGAGCACCTCAAGATAGCCTTGCAGACCTTGAAGGAGAATGAGATTTATTCTAAGTTTTCAGAATGTGAGTTTTGGTTGTAGTCGTTGGCATTCTTAGGCCACGTGGTATCTAGTGAAGGCATAAAAGCAGACTCTCAGAAGATAGAAGCAGACAAGAACTAGCAAAGGCCGACAACGCCAACCAAAATCAAGAGTTTTTTGGGGTTAGATGGTTACTATAGAAGGTTTGTAGAGGGATTTTCCTCACTGGCAGGTTCATTATCTATGTTGACTCAGAAATCAATTAAGTTCAGTGATCATACGCTTGTGAGCAGAGTTTTCAAGAGTTAAAGAAGAGGTTGACCACTGCACATGTATTAACCTTGCCGATAGGTTCGGGTGGGTTCACAGTATATTGTGATGCCTC
This sequence comes from Nicotiana attenuata, assembly GCF_001879085.1. NCBI lineage: Eukaryota > Viridiplantae > Streptophyta > Magnoliopsida > Solanales > Solanaceae > Nicotiana > Nicotiana attenuata. Next base: position 8,320,668 of record NC_032000.1, on the reverse strand, counting down.
TAAAGTTGGTCTTGGTTGTGTTCTTATGAAAGATGGAAAAGTTATTTCTTATGCTTCCAGGAAGTTAAAGAATCATGATAAGAACTACCCCACACACGACTTGTGTCACGACCCAATTTTCCCTCCGTTGGGTTTCGTGATGGCACCTAGTCTCTAAACTAGGTAAGCCTAACATAAATTGAAATAACATTGATGCTTTCTAACTTTAAATTAACCAACTCTGAATAATTCAAAATTTCCCAAAACCGGTGGTACAAGTCACAAGCCCATCTAAGAGTAATTACACAAAATAATACATCTCTGCCCCGAAACAAAAGAGCAAATGGAAATAATTACAGTTGAAGGTGACTCCGAGACCTGCGAACACAGCAGGAGGTTACCGTGAGCCTCCACTACGACGACCCGCTCAGCTACTATCGATCAAAACCTGAATCTGTACACAAAAAAAATATACAGAAGTGTAGTATGAGCACACCACGGCGGTGCCCAGTAAGTATCAAGACTAACCTCGGTGGGGTAGTGACGAGGAACAGTCAGGACACCTACTGGTCATTTAAAATTAACACGATATGATAATAAACATCAAAATAAAGATAACGACGTAATATCAGCTGTAGAGAGAAAATCCAAGTACAAACAGTATAACAACAAAAGGAAGAACACGGATAGTAACGAACGGAAATCACGTAAATCAGATAAACAAACAATTCAACACTGATACAGCAGAGACCGAGACAAGTAAGAATGTATCCAATTAAAGAAAATAATGGCAACTCAACCAATCCCATCAAGTTTAATACACCATCCCCACCATTTCAATCCTCGATTTATCATATCATGATCTCAACTTTCAAACTTTCAGCACATATGGCACCTCGTGCCCACCTATTTTCCATCTCACTCTTAACAACAAAATCCCCATGATATACAGTACCAAATGTCATTACAAGTGCACTTAAGATGTTCAAGAAGCCCTTTTTGCATGATAAAATTTAAATTTGAATTTCTAAATAAGTTTGGAAAATCGTCGAGAAAAGATGAAGTTATTTGTAGAAATCATTCTCGTAAGAAAATACCCCTTTAAATTTAAAATACAATATCGGAAGAATTATTACCTTTACTAGGAGAGTTGAAAACTTAAAACTTAGTAGAAATTTCTCTTTAAGTAAAATACAACCTCAGACGGTTCAAGAGGATAGAATTGAGAAACTAATTGAATTAAGGATGTAAAAATTATTGGAGTTTGAAGTATGGGAATGTATGAATAAAAATATACAAATACGGTGAGGTATTGAAAACATTGTGGGTTCTAACACAAAGGATCACAGCAATGAAAGAATTAAACAGTTTCAACATTTAAATTGACAACAACAGGTAAACATAGCAAACCAAAGGTGCACGACACCAAAAGTCCAATCACTAGCAAGGATAAGAAAAACCAAACACAGAATTTCACTTTCATCTTATTTATCTCGTGGCAGGCATGCCACCCGCTCCCATTTCACTTATCTTGTGGTAGGCGTACCACCCGCTCTCATTTCATTTATCTTGTGATAGGCATACCACCCGCTCCCATTTCATTATATCTTCGTAGTAGGCGTTACCAACCCGCTCCTCATTTCATTATATCTTATGGTAGGTCGTACCACCCGCTCCATTTTATTATATCTTGTGGTAGGCGTATCACCCGCTCCCATTCATTATATCTTGTGCTAGGCGTACCACCCGCTCCCATTTTATTATATCTTGTGGTAGGCGTACCACCCGCTCCCATTTCATTTCCTCATCACAATTTTGAAAGAATCCCGGCAAGGAACAATAAGGGAAACAACAATATCCCGGAAGGGAATAATAAGGAAACAATAATATCCCGACAAGGAAATAATAAGGAAACAACAATATCCCGGCAAGGGAATAATAAGAAAATAACAATATCCCGGCAAGGAAATAATAAGGAAAAATATTCCGGCAAGGGAATAATAAGGAAACAACAGTATCCCGGCAAGGGAATAATAAGAAAACAACAGTATCCCGGCAAGGGAGTCAACAACAAGAATAATTACGTCACAGCAAGGGGGACCAACAGTAAGAATTAAATATGTCCCGGCAAGGGAATCAGCTATAACCACACTTGTACCAACAATTAATTTCCCAATGAAACCTCAACTGCACAACAAGATGTAATAAGCACGTAATAACTACACCGACAACCACAACATTGGACATGTAACCTATTTGCACGAAGTCATAGAGGAAACTCACAAACAAGAAGTACCAAAAAAATAAGGAAGGCAATCACTTCAATTAAGGCAATTTAGGGTCAATGTAACACGTAACAATTAGAAGAAAGCTAACAACGTCATATGGAGCATATAGAGGCAATTTAAGCAATTATCAAACTCAATTATAATGAAATACTCTCCACATTTGAACATAAGAACCTAAGAACGCCTAGTGCATACTTTCCACAAATATAGTCCGAGCACACACTCGTCACTCATGTGCACGGACTACAATTAGCATAGAACGACTCAATTCTAAGGGGAAGTCCCCCACACAAGGTTAGGCAAGATACTTACTCGAAGACGACAAATCGATACTCAAAAATGCACTTCTCGGTTGAAAGAACCATCCGGACGGCTCAAATCTAACCAAATTAACAAAAGTGCAAGTGCATGTAAGTAGGAGGATTGAAACTGTCTGTGGATACAAGAACTACATGTGTCTTTTCTTCCTTTCCCGGACTTGATTGCCCCTCCTCTTGTTTTATTAATTCTAAAGAAACTTATCCCGTGGTAAAGCAATATCAGTCATACCTTTATTGATGAATTTTGGAGATGATAACTTGTAACCCAACGACCAAAATGAGCAACAAACAAGCTCACAACAGAACCTTCGTTTGGAGAAATGTCGACTTCGACGGACCTCTTTGACTTTCGAACTTCTGGGTTAAACAGGGGCAGAAGCAGGCTGTTTTGGGATGTTTCAAGAGCTCATTTTGGGCTGATTTTTGCTGGCTGTTTTTCAGCTGGTTTCAGGCTTGGTTTCAGGTGTAAAAGGGTGGTGGTTTGGCTAAGGTTTTGGAGCTATGTTAGGGTGATTTTGGGGGCTGGATTTCTGGTAATCTGGAGCTGATATTTGGGGTCTTTCTTCAGCATTTTTGGGCTATTTCGGAGGCTGATTTGGGCAGCAGTGGTGCAGCTTCTTTGGGGCTATTTTGAACTGAGTTTTTTAATGGTACTCACTGCTGGTTTTTGGGTGAATAAGAGTGAGTTTTCACATGCGTTTTCAGTAATTTTTGGGAGAATTTGAAGCTATTTTTGACTGGTTTGAAGGTGTTTTGAATGGGGTTTAAGGGCTAGTTTCCATGGCTGTTTCAATGGAGCTTTGGATGAGTTTTGGGGACTGATTTAGATATTATTTTTTGTGCTAAAATGGGGGAAAGTAGTGATCGTTTTTTTCCAGGTGAGGAAGAAAGGAGATGTCGCTTTTTCTTTTTCTTTTTCAAATGCTGCTGCGCACCTTTTCTTCTTTTTGAGTTTTAGGGTTCCTCTCTCAATTAAATTTCGATTCATCCGGAAACCGAATCCAACCATGTACACAAGTCGATATACATAATGTGAAGCTGCTCGAGCCTTAAACTACCGAATCGAGCGCAATCGCTCAAAACGACCAGTCGGGTCGTTACATCCTCCTCCACTTAAACATACGTTCGTCCTCGAACGTGCCCGGAGTCGCTCCTAAGCCATCGAACCACTGCATGAGCTCACCATACATACACCCGGGGGTGTTTCCCCATCACCCAACCTATGAAGAACTGACAATGCCACTTAGCTGAAGATCTCATCTCCTCCTTAGTCCATAACCTTAGAAAAGGACCCAAACCTCAACATCTGAAATTCATCATAGGACACGAATTCCACATCATCACACTAAACATACCCAAACAAGCTGAATCGAGCCAAAAATTCCAATCCTGAATACAATCACATGCTGCTCCACACAACTCAATGCCCGAAGCAATAACCTCTGGCCACCATAGCTGTTCAAATAATACCCTGGGTGCCGGCAACACGCCTCACATTGAATATAACCTTATTCCGGACCTCCACATCACTGTCCATGATAAAGAAACATGCGGGAACTCATAGCCGCCTATGAAGTCAACAAGTCAAGAAACTCTCTCGCCCGCCAGGGCCATTATCCAAATCTTAGCAGAAATACTCACATACTTTCAAACACTCCTCACCCCCAATACCATAGTACCACTCTCAGGTCTAGGAACCACATCTCGACCAATACAAGCAGCTCAACTGATGATTCATCACAGAAACGCACAAATTCTCACACTACACAGCTCGTACACTGAACTAGCGATAACTCAATTACGCCACACAATTAAAGAAAAACAAAGTAGAAGAATTTTCCATTAAGTGTAACATGCGCAACAATGAAAATATAGTTTTCATCAAATTGTTCCACAAGGGAAAAACAGAACCCCAAACAAACACAAGGAAAGGGTATCTCATATAACATCCGCTGCGGCGTGCAGCCCGCTCCCAAATACTCGTCAAGCCAAAATGCTCGGGCTCACTGATCATATAAACACTGACATCAAGTACAACAGAGTGCACAAATAAAACTGTGGGAAAATAAATGAAAGTGCTAAAACATGAAAGAAGCAAGCACGACTAAGGTGCAATAAGCAAATCAACATCACGAGGGCTATCTTGCCCGCATCGCCATAAGGCCTGAACAGAATCACTACCTGCATGGGAAATAATCATACCACATCACTGCCTAACACAGCATAAAAGAGTAGCACATATCGTAGGCTAGGGCACATATGACATCCATCCTGCCTGGTAACATGATCAAAATGACAATCTCATAGGAGCACACAAACTGAACCTGATACAAAACACACATTCTCGCTGGTCCTCCACATAGCTCATAACCGAATCCCGATCCTTCCCAATTAGATAAATATGCTTCAAAAGGATCCACAACAACTTGTCAACAAAACATGCTATTAATTACCCCATTCTCAACATTTCTCCACAATCCACTAACAAGAAATAGCCCACATACGGGGACACTTAGTCCCAAAACCTCAGGAATACTAAAAATCTCATACCCGGACTCAACTATGCGGATCAAATGGCTGATACATCACTCACCTTTCATTATCCTGTCTAAGCACCCATATAAGATTCTGGCCGCGCAATACAACATGAATCTCAAAAGCCTCAGAACCCAGTAATCACCTGCTACCAACCACGCACTGCAAACCAAAACTCAAGGTCCTTTCCAAAATTCACCCTCTTCACATGTGATAGCCAGTAATCCAACACTCCATTAATTTTTTATATTGATTCAGGAGAAAACCACATTGTACCACATATTCTTTATTCCCACATAAGACACCCAACTCAAGCCGAGTCACCCAAACCGTCCAATCCAAAAGTGCTCCCACAAATGCTAGTTGAGAATTCCCATTCAAAAAGGACCATTTACTTCCATTTCTATGCTGACCCAACACTACTGAACTGACTCAGTTCTTTGGATAGTCGATATGCAATAATCTCAATCAGAGTCCCAATTACAGATAATCCCAACACGGACCACGTAGCCAGAAGCCCATAAACCACTGCATTTCCTCTAAAGCACCCCGTCCTGCCGCAACCACGGCACCTACGCTGAATAGACCTTCTATGAATCTGAAGTTGTTCCCCCGACTCCCCTTGATGCTGAAATGCAGATCCATTATTGACGTAGAAATATCGCAAACCCCTATATCATCTCATGCAAAATATCGATCCTTGGTCAAATGCAAAATCCGGGAATTCACCAATACTACCTATATGCATGCCTCCAGCCTAACTGATATAAGTCTGACTCTGCAATCTGAATGCCGCTATTGGACTCCTTCACTTGGAAAGCCATGGGAAACAACGTCTGATAATTCACAAAACTACTTTCGCCGCTCGCACAACACAATCCACAAGGTACCCCAATACCACTAATTACTCCCAATAAACTCCCACCTCGTGACCTTGCCAAAACAATTGCGACAACTAGTCAATCAATTAAACCTTCCCAGCTCGCACTCATCAACCAGATGTCGGAAACCGCTGCACCTCCATACGATTAACTGAATAGTCTCTCAATACCTCTGGGTCTTCAGTCTGAACAGCATTTTGAGACAATGCCTGAGCATCCCTGACTCCTTCGTAGCCTGTCTGTAGCATCATGAATCACTAGCGCATGGCGAACGCTGAGAGCGTAATATTATACACGAGTGGATGTAAAGGAACATAAGTTATATACTTCGAGCTGAATCAATATCGCACGATAAGGAATGAAAGAAGGGGAATTTCTTAACAGTTCCGTAGCCTCTCGAAGATAAGTACAGACAACTCCGTACCGATCCGCAAGACTCTACTAAACCTGCTTGTGACTCGTAGCACCCATGAACCTAGAGCTCTGATACCAACTTGTCACGACCCAATTTTCCCTCCGTTGGGTTTCATGATGGCACCTAGTCTCTAATCTAGGTAAGCCTAACATAAATTGAAATAACATTGATGCTTTCTAACTTTAAATTAACCAACTCTGAATAATTCAAAATTTCCCAAAACCGGTGGTACAAGTCACAAGCCCATCTAAGAGTAATTACACAAAATAATACATCTCTGCCCCGAAACAAAAGAGGAAATGGAAATAATTACAGTTGAAGGTGACTCCGAGACCTGCGAACGCAGCAGCAGGTTACCGTGAGCCTCCGCTATGACGACCCGCTCAGCTACTATCGATCAAAACCTGGATCTGTACACAAAAAAATGTACAGAAGTGTAGTATGAGCACACCACGGTGGTGCCCAGTAAGTATCAAGACTAACCTCGGTGGGGTAGTGACGAGGAACAGTCAGGACACCTACTGGTCATTTAAAATTAACACGATATGATAATAAACATCAAGATAAAGATAACGACGTAATATCAGCTGTAGAGAGAAAATCCAAGTACAAACAGTATAACAACAAAAGGAAGAACACGGATAGTAACGAACGAAAATCACGTAAATCAGATAAACAAACAATTCAACACTGATACAGCAGAGACCGAGACAAGTAAGAATGTATCCAATTAAAGAAAATAATGGCAACTCAACCAATCCCATCAAGTTTAATACACCATCCCCACCATTTCAATCCTCGATTTATCATATCATGATCTCAACTTTCAAACTTTCAGCACATATGGCACCTCGTGCCCACCTATTTTCCATCTCACTCTTAACAACAAAATCCCCATGATATACAGTACCAAATGTCATTACAAGTGCACTTAAGATGTTCAAGAAGCCCTTTTTGCATGATAAAATTTAAATTTGAATTTCTAAATAAGTTTGGAAAATCGTCGAGAAAAGATGAAGTTATTTGTAGAAATCATTCTCGTAAGAAAATACCCCTTTAAATTTAAAATACAATATCGGAAGAATTATTACCTTTACTAGGAGAGTTGAAAACTTAAAACTTAGTAGAAATTTCTCTTTAAGTAAAATACAACCTCAGACGGTTCAAGAGGATAGAATTGAGAAACTAATTGAATTAAGGATGTAAAAATTATTGGAGTTTGAAGTATGGGAATGTATGAATAAAAATATATAAATACGGTGAGGTATTGAAAACATTGTGGGTTCTAACACAAAGGATCACAGCAATGAAAGAATTAAACAATTTCAACATTTAAATTGACAACAACAGGTAAACATAGCAAACCAAAGGTGCACGACACCAAAAGTCCAATCACTAGCAAGGATAAGAAAAACCAAACACAGAATTTCACTTTCATCTTATTTATCTCGTGGCAGGCATGCCACCCGCTCCCATTTCACTTATCTTGTGGTAGGCGTACCACCCGCTCCCATTTCATTTATCTTGTGATAGGCATACCACCCGCTCCCATTTCATTATATCTTGTGGTAGGCGTACCACCCGCTCCCATTTTATTATATCTTGTGGTAGGCGTATCACCCGCTCCCATTTCATTATATCTTGTGGTAGGCGTACCACCCGCTCCCATTTCATTTCCTCATCATCAATTTTGAAAGAATCCCGGCAAGGGAACAATAAGGAAACAACAATATCCCGGCAAGGGAATAATAAGAAAACAATAATATCCCGGCAAGGGAATAATATGGAAACAACAATATCCCGGCAAGGAAATAATAAGGAAACAATAATATCCCGGCAAGGGAATAATAAGAAAACAACAGTATCCCGGCAAGGGAGTCAACAACAAGAATGATTACGTCATGGCAAGGGGGACCAACAGTAAGAATTAAATATGTCCCGGCAAGGGAATCAGCTATAACCACACTTGTACCAACAATTAATTTCCCAATGAAACCTCAACTACACAACAAGATGTAATAAGCACGTAATAACTACACCGACAACCACAACAATTGGACATGTAACCTATTTGCACGAAGTCATAGAGGAACTCACAAACAAGAAGTACCAAAAAATAAGGAAGGCAATCACTTCAATTAAGGCAATTTAGGGTCAATGTAACACGTAACAATTAGAAGAAAGCTAACAACGTCATATGGAGCATATAGAGGCAATTTAAGCAATTATCAAACTCAATTATAATGAAATACTCTCCACATTTGAACATAAGAACCTAAGAACCCTAGTGCATACTTTCCACAAATAAGTTCGAGCACACACTCGTCACCTCATGTGCACGGATTACAATTAGCATAGAAGACTCAATTCCTAAGGGGAAGTCCCCCACACAAGGTTAGGCAAGATACTTACCTCGAAGACGACAAATCGATACTCTAAAATGCACTTCTCGGGCGAAAAGACCTCCGGACGGCCCAAATCTAACCAAATTAACAAAATAGTGCAAGTGCATGTAAGTAGGAGGATTGAAACTTCCTGTGGATACAAGAACTACATGTGTCCTTTTCTTCCTTTCCGGACTTGATTGCCCCTCCTCTTGTTTTATTAATTCTAAAGACAACTTATCCCGTGGTAAAGCAATATCAGTCATACCTTTATTGATGAATTTTGGAGATGATAACTTGTAACCCAACAGACCAAAATGAGCAACAAACAAGCTCAACCAACAGAACCTTCGTTTGGAGAAATGTCGACTTCGAACGGACCTCTTTGACTTCGAACTTCTGGGTTAAAACAGGGGCAGAAGCAGGCTGTTTTGGGATGTTTCAAGAGCTCATTTTGGCTGATTTTTGCTGGCTGTTTTTCAGCTGGTTTCAAGCTTGGTTTCAGGTGTAAAAGGGTGGTGTTTGGCTAAGGTTTTGGAGCTATGTTAGGGTGATTTTGGGGGCTGGATTTCTGGTAATCTGGAGCTGAGATTTGGGGTCTTTTTTCAGCATTTTTGGTCTATTTCGGAGGCTGATTTGGGCAGCAGTGGTGCAGCTTCTTTGGGGCTATTTTGAACTGAGTTTTTAATGGTACTCACTGCTGGTTTTTGGGTGAAGAAGAGTGAGTTTTCACATGCATTTTCAGTAATTTTTGGGAGAATTTGAAGCTATTGTTGACTGGTTTGAAGGTGTTTTGAATGGGGTTTAAGGGCTAGTTTCCATGGCTGTTTCAATGGAGCTTTGGATGAGTTTTGGGGACTGATTTAGATATTATTTTTTTGTGCTAAAATGGGGGAAAATGTGATCGTTTTTTTCCAGGTGAGGAAGAAAGGAGATGTCGCTTTTTCTTTTTCTTTTTCAAATGCTGCTGCGCACCTTTTCTTCTTTTTGAGTTTTAGGGTTCCTCTCTCAATTAAATTTGGATTCATCCGGAAACCGAATCCAACCATGCACACAAGTCGATATACATAATGTGAAGCTGCTCGAGCCCTTAAACTACCGAATCGAGCGCAATCGCTCAAAACGACCAGTCGGGTCGTTACAACTTGGAGCTTGAAGCAGTGGTGTTTGCATTAAAGATATGGTGCACTAACTTTATGGCGAGCATTCTGAAGTGTTTACGGATCACAAAATCCTCCAGTACATTTTCAAGCAGAAAGAATTAAATGTGTGATAGAGTAGGTGGCTCGAGATATTGAAGGATTGTGACATCAATATCCTTTATCACCCGGGCAAAGATATCATGGTAGCAGATGCACTTAGTATGAAGTCAATGGGTATCTTGGCCCATCTTGCAGTACAAAGGCGATATTTGGGTTGAGAAACTCAAAAACTGGCAAATGATGGAATTAGATAGGATGAGACCAAAGAAGGAGGTATGACTGCTTATTCTTTAGCACAATCCTCTCTTGTTGCGCATGTTAAAGCTAAGAAAGACGAAGATCCGTACTTAGTGAAGTTAAAAGAAGGAGTCAGAAACAAAGAAATCATTGCTTTTACCTTAGGAAGTGATGGAGTTTTAAAGTTGAATGATCGGTTATGTAGGCCTAATATAGATGGGCTTAGGAAGGACATAATGGAAGAAGATCACAGCTCGAGGTACTCTATCCACCCAGGTGCTATCAAAATGTATATGGACTTGAAAGAGATGTATTGGTTGAAAAGAATGAAGAAGCAAGTAGCAGATCATATGTCCAAATGTTTGAATTTCCAGCAAGTCAAAGCCGAGCATCAGAGGCCTGGTGTCCTAGCTCAAGATATAGAGATACCACAGTGAAAATAGGAGATGATTAATATGGATTTTGTAGTAGGCCTGCCTCGCACATACCGTAAGCATGATTCAATTTGGGTTACATAGACGGACTCACAAAGTCTGCCTATTTTTTACCAGTAAAGACGACAAATTCCACAGAGCAGTATGCGCAGTTGTACATAAAAAATAGTTGATTGCATGGTACTCCAGTTTCAATCATATTTGATAGAGGCCCTCTGTTCACGACACATTTTTGGTAGGCATTTCTAAAAGATTAGGTACCAAGGTCAATTTAAGCACCGCTATCCATCCACAGACTGATGGTCAGGCAGACAGGACCATTCAGACTCTCGAAGATATGTTGTGAGCATGCCTTATAGATTTTGGAGGTAATTGGGATGATCACTTGCCACTTATAGAATTTGCTTACAATAACAGCTATCAGGACAACATTGGTATGCTCTTTGTGAAATGTTGTATGGCCGAAGATGTAGGTCTCTAGTGGGTTGGTTTGAACCAGCAAAGGTATCGTTGATCGGTCCAGAGTTGTTTGTAAGGCCTTAGAGAAAGTTCAGCTAATCAGAGAAAGATTGAAACTAGCACAGACTCGTCAGAAGTCCTATTCTGACAAGAGACATCGTGACTTAGAGTTCATGGTCGGTGACAATGTATTTTTAAAAGTTTCATCAATAAAAGGAGTTATGAGGTTTGGTAAGAAAGGGAAACTTAGTCCTAGATTTAGTGAACCTTGTGAGATTATAGAAAAGAAGGGAAAAATGGCTTATGAACTAGCGTTGCCCGTTGAGTTGTCCTCTATTCATCCTTTCTTTCATGTGTCTATGTTTAGAAAGTACATTCATAATGAGTCGCATATAATACCCGTCGTCACCATAGAAATTAAATAAGGCTTGACTTATGAAGAGGCACCTATAGAAATTCTCGATATGCAAGTAAGAAAGTTGAGAACAAAAGATATAGCATCGGTAAAAGTTTTGTAGCATAATCATGATTCAAAAGAGATTACGTGGGAGGTTAGGAAGATATGAGGAAGATGTATCCTTATTTATTATAAGGTCAAGGTATGTGAACCTAAGTTTGGCTTGACATTTATAATTTTTTTATTAGATACAAGTTAGCATGTATTTATGTCCTTGCTAGATTACATTTAGTTGTTGATGTAATTTAGTTTCTGTCAGATAATATTTAGTTATTAAATAATTTAATACCTTGCCAGGGTACATTTAATTCGTTAAAGTGATTTGCTTTTGCTAAAGTATTGTGCTTTAGATTTTGGATGGTTATTGTGGTACCTCCTTGCCAGAGTGTGAGTAATTAGTTGATGAGCTGTGTATGATGCCTATGAATGGCCTGTTATGGCATATTTGGTTGTTGTTGGTGTAGTTATGGTATTGATGACAGAGATATTTTTTTGGATAGTCCAATTTACAGAGGTGAGTCTGCCGAAACTTTTAAAAATTTAGGGAGTTAGCCAAAATTATGAGTCCCTTGGGAAAGTGAGTGGTGCTAAGAAAACTTAAGAAGTTCAAGGACTTAAGGAGTGACTGTTGGCTTAAGAATAAGGCCCTAGCAACATTCGCGGACGAATATTTTTTAGGAGGGAAGATTGTAACATTCCTCAAATCTATAAAAGTTTCAAGACACGCTCAATATAGAGTTTAATATTTTTTAATCTTTCCTTGAGTGCATAAAAATTATACGTCTATTAGAGATTCAAACCCTTGTGATTGACTTTTGAGTAACTTCTCTATTTATAAATTATAGGATATACAATTAGAAGAATATTATTAATTATTAAAAGTGAGTATCACTAATTATTAGTTAATTCAAAACAAAAACAAAAACAAAAATAAAAAGGAGCCTTAAGACCATAAATGGCTGTTGGAAGGAAAAAGGATTAAAAATCCTTATACGGAAAATAGAACAAGTGTTCTGTTCACTCATGAAATAGAGAACCACGAAACAGAGGCAACCTTGATGGTTACTCATGCAGGCAACGGAAAGTTCGGGATTTCTTTACAAATCATTAGTTCTTGAACTCAGGTATATAAAATTTTTTATTGTCAATTATCCTACAATATTAGTAGGTAAGAATTGAATAGTTAATTTCCTTCTTCCTCTGTATCAACATTACTATGTTTGGTGTGAAACTTTGAAATTAATAAAAATGCGCTGGTTGTTGTAGAATCGATTATTTGACGGGTATAAATTGGACTGGGGCCTACGTATTGGCTCGAAAAGTTTTGAGGTGATTTGACATAAACCTTTACTAAAGTGGTTTAACTCACAAAAGCACACATACAAGGTGTTTGATAAATTGCTTGAAAGAGTTAATGTGTACTTAATTGGAGCGAGTGATTACCTATCATTTTAGAATTATTCTAGTTAAAGTTTAGGTGATTTAGTATGATATATGTGCATAAATTTTAGAATTTTTGTGTTATTCTTATATGCCGTTTTCATGTTGAAAATTCATGAAAAAGCAAGAATCTTTAGAAATACTTTTGAATGCTTATTTCATTCTTATGCCATACTTTACATTTAAAGATACCATTATGAGTATGTATAGGTTGTTCCAGAAAAGGTTTAGACTTGAATGGTCAAGAAAGTTGAGAAGTTGATTTAGACCCTAGCGAGGTCACACAGAAAAGTTTTTTTACTAACGTATTTTTGGGAGTATCCTCTATTTTTAGAAGGGGCCATCGTCCAGGCCGAGGGTCCTGACCAAAGGGACTAAAACTACTTGTTCCAAAGTAGGGAGCACACGAGTCGAGGGTCTCGTTGCTGAGAATTTGCCTAGCTAGGATAAGGTATGATACGTGAGCGTTGAAAACCATGAAGCGAGTGGCACCTCGTGGATTGGTACTATTTGATCAGGTTGCGATCAAACCCGTGCGAATCACATTATGACTAAGACAAAAATAAGTCAGGATAGTTGGAACTCCCGAAGCATAAAGTGAAGTATTTTTTTACAAGAAAGAAAAAGAAAAGAATTTCTTTTAAAATATTCATAAATAGTTGTTGTGCAATTATTTTAGAATTGTTCTTAGAAGCTTTATGTTTCCATGAATTTAGAATCATTTCTTGTAATGTATATTTTATTAAAGTTTCGTTCCCTGCTTTAGTGGGTGTCATTGAGACTCACCGAGTAAAATGGATGGTAATGACGTTCTCTTTTGGGAACCTGCATTAGCTCTTCGGTACAACATAGGAACCGGTTTTGCTGCCGAGCATGCTACAAGTTAGGACTTTCCTCACTTCCAGTGCTATTGGTAAGCTCCGCTTTTATTTATGGAGTATTTTTTTTCAGTCATCGTTATTTAGATATTTCTTTGTTTACTTGGGGAACTAGACAGGAAATCTCGTGTCCTGAGCAGTGCGTCACTTTATTAGTAGAGGCTTCATTGACACAGTCGGTGGGTTAAGATTAAGATATTTTTAATAATAGTATTTTAGTAGTTACTACGAATAAAATTTTGGAGTTGGTTTATTTTAGATATTCAAATTAATTTAAAGTATTTAATTAAAGTATTGCCTTGTGGTATATGAAGTTTGAAGTTATAATAGTTTTGATGAGCGTAGATGGTTTGCTTGGTCAAATTTAGTGATCGAGTGTCGGTCACGGCTTGTTCAGCAAATGGGTCGTGACATGTATTCATAGTTTTTACGTTATGTCGATGGTTTATTACTTTACATACTCAGTACATCTTTCGTACTGGCGCCTTTCTGGGCGTTATGTTCATGCCCACATGTTCAGATAGATCCGGTGAAGTCCCTCCCCAGTAGGGTGCACGTATCAGTGATTAGTTGTGGCACTCCACTCCTCCGGAGTAGCTGTATAGAAGTTAATAGGTACTTGTACTTCTAGTGTTGGGTATGGTGGGACCCTGTCCCGACCAAATCATGTAATAAAGCACTCTTAGAGGCTTGCAGACTAAAGTTTGATGTGTATGTACATTTGGGTTAAGGACCTATCTACAACTGTTATATGTCCTCCTATGTATAAATTAAAATGCTGAAAGTTTCTACTATGACCAGCGTGTGTTGATTGGTCCGGGTGGCTCGGCTAACATTATCAGATCAAGGGTCGTAGAGCATTTGGAGTTACAAGACCAAATTGTACCAGCAGTCCGGGTGTTAAACAGATTTAACATGGCATGTGAAACAACTAAAGGGGAAATGACCCTACCAGTGAACACCGCCGGGACCATCCAGGAAACAAAGTTCTATGTAATCGAAGGGGACATGAGATACAACGCTCTATTCGAAAGACCATGGTTCACAACATGAGGGCAGTACCTTCGACCTTACACCAAACGTTAAAGTTCCCTACCCCGATAGGAATCAAGACGGTGTATGGGCAACAACCAGCTGCAATGGAGATGTTCGCAGTCGATGAAGTACTCCTGGTGCCCGCTATCTCAACATTAAGGAACACAGAGCCAACCAGAAAAGCTGAAGTCAAATAGCAACCACCGATGTCTGTATCGGTCGGATCGAATGAACAAGGAGCTAACGATTCAGACGATTACGGATTTCGAGATCATTCATAGCACCTGATGATACCGATGCTACCAAATCAACGGTCGAAGAGCTAGAGCAAGTCGTATTGATCGAATTCCTGTCAGATCAAAGGGTATACTTGGGCACGGGGTTAACCCCCGATCTTAGGAAAGAACTCATTACTTTTCTTAAAGATAACACAACTTGTTTCGCTTGGTCCCATCTTGACATGACAGGGATCCCGCCGGAGATAACCACTCACAAGCTAAGTTTGGACCCAAAGTTCCACCCGGTTAAATAGAAAAGGAAATCTCAGTCCGAGGTCAAACATACATTCATCAAGGATGAGGTATCTAAACTCCTTAAAATAGGGTCCATTCGGGAAGTTAACTACCCGAATTGGTTAGCTAATGTAGTGGTAGTACCTAAAAAGAGAAATAAGAAAAAATGTATGTATATTAAAAAGACTTGAACAAGGCATGCCCTAAGGATTCTTTTCCTTTGGCTAACATCAATCGGATGATCGATGCGATGGCCGGGCACGAGATACTCAGCTTTCTCGATGCCTATTGCAGGTACAACCAAATTCAGATGGACCTGGGCAACCAAGAAAAGACTTCCTTTATCACTAAATTCGGCACCTACTATTACAATGTAATGCCATGATTAAAGAACACTGGTACCACCTACCAACGCCTAGTAAACCGGATGTTCGGAGAATAGATAGGGAATCGATGGAAGTTTATATTGACGACATTGTTTATCGTGAAAATGGTAACAACAATTAAATTTGTAAATGGGATTCTAAAAATACGTGATCTATTCCCGAGCTAGTTTGGAAGGGTGATTAGTACTAAACGTGAAGTAAAATAATAAAGCTCGAGCTAGCCAAAACGATAATCAAATCAGTAAGGGGCGTTTTCCGAGCTTAAGACAAGCCAGTAGATACCTCGGGGCCAGACCTCGAGCCTACCTTGGGCCTATCGAGGGTAATCTTATCAAAGGTAGTTGGGAAGGGAATAACAGATAAATATACGAATAAGTAAGGCTTTACATGATCAAATTTGAGCGAAACGTTTGAAGAACAGATCAAGAAACAATAAAATGCTAAAGACGATCTCGAGATATAATAGACAAATCGAGAGAATAGCTATCGGTGAATATGACTTGAAACCAGAGAGGAATTTAGAGAAAGAGAGAGAGAGAGTATTATTGCTTTCTTTGTAAGGCCAATGGGAGATATTTTACAAGGTGTTGGTGACCCTTCTTTCATAGTAAGAAAGGGGGCGTCCAAATATAATAAACAAATACAATAAAAGAACGAGATGTGACAGCCTGCATTTCTTTGTAGGAGAACTAGTGTCGAGCCGTTTGGAGAAGTCCCGCGGGCCGTCAACTACCTCGGATTACGTGGAGATAGTTGACGGTATCTTGGGTTCCTCGGGAGAGGCGTTGAGAGGTGATCATATAGGGTGGGGGGGGGGGGGGGGGTCGGTTCTGGGACCATAGATAATTCTCCGGAATGTGTTTGAATTTACTTTGGAGATTCGCCCATGCGGGGGCGCTACTTTGATTTTATTCGGAGCTTTGATAAATGTGAAATAGCCTTGTTTCTTTACCACTTGACACGGGTTCTTTTTGGTCCCTCTGGTGGCCGGCCCGAGAGACCGGTGCTATGAGGGTCTCCCGAATTATGCTGAATTCCAAGGCCTCTGGGGGTAATGCCCAAAATGTAGGTCATCTTTGGGTACCCCGAAGACTTAATTGATCTGGGTGTGGACGATCCTCCCAGGCCACCTGGGATATATTTCTTCTTCCTTCTTGGCGTTTGTTCGTTCTTGCGCCCTTCGGGGATTTTGGGGACGATACCCCGAATAGAGGTCATCCTCGGGTGCACTGGTGAGCCCTGTTGATGTGGGTAACTCCTTCAGAGAGCGTAAGGTTGGCTCTCGGCGTCTACACCTACGGAGTGGAAGTTGCAAACTCGGGCGTATGTCTCGTTGTCCGACCTTGGTGCTTCGGGGCTCATCGGGGCCTCTTTCTTTGGGGAAGGCGTACTGGACTTCAAGCGAGTCGTCCCCTCCGGCGTTGGTGCTTTGGGGCTCATCGGGGCCTCTTTCTTTGGGGAAGGCGCGTACTGGACTTCAGGCGAGTCGTCCCCTCCGGCGTTGGCCGCTGACGTTGTTCCCCAACACCTTCTTTACTTGTTCTCAGGGGGACAGGGGGATGTCCAATAGGGGCGTATCTCGTGTTTTCCTTCTTGTACACGAAGCTCCCTTTTGTGGACTTGCGATAGCCTTAGATTTGGGCTGGTTCTTTTAGGACCTGAGCCTTGGATAATCTCGAGCCTGATCTTCGAGGTTCACCTTAACTTGTCCTGCGAGAATACCCCGGTTCAGATGAATGTGATCGAGAGACCTGAGTCTGGACTTTTGAAGGTCAGGGCTGGGGTAATCGATGCGGAAGCTGTATCAAGCCGACCCAGGGCTGATCGAGAGATGGAGACTTTGTATGAGGGAAGCTGCTGCCGTTCAGTCCAAGTTGAGTCGAACCCTCGATCGCGAAGAGAGGGTCGAAGAACGTGTTTGCTGTTTGAACCTGGAGGGAGGTGTTCGAGGAAGCTGGAGCAAGGGCCTTGTCTTTTTAGAGGAGTTGGCCTGAGCCAAGGTAGATGAAGGTGATGTTTGGCCACTCCTTGTGGATGCTGCAGAGGGCGTTCTTTCTGACGAAAAATAGAGGTACCGTTGTTTCGTAACTTTGTTTCTGTCGCGCGAGGCGTGCCTGTAGGCAGAGAATGTTTTTTGCATGTAATATAAGAAATTTTTTTAAGGCTTTTGTTCCTTTTGTACCTTTTTCCTGTCGCTGCTCTCGATCGCACAGATCAGTTTTGGAGGTAGTCTCCGAGTTGCACCATGGCTCGAGCTTGGGTAGGTCCTCCAGCTCCCATCTGCCTTTATGGACGAAAGGCGGTAATCCTCCGTGCTTCTAGGCCGGAGCAATTTCATGGGTTTGTGTTCCAGGGATTTGCCTTTTCTGCCAATGGCGTATTGATACGCCGCTTGGGTCATCTCTTCAGGGGTATCCGTTGTTTAATTATTCTCGGGTTCCGCCTTCGGGTGTCTCGAGACACATCAGGCGAAGCGGGCAAGCTAAAATAACCATCGACTAGACGGCCCAATGGTCAAAGGGTAACTATTTTGTGGCTTTTTAGCCGAGGAGTATCCTGATCAGGTCGGTGCGGGGGGATCCTTTTCCCGGAGAAAGTGGCCCAAGCCAGGAGGACAATCAGGGAGCTCGGTTGTCGTTTGCCGAGGCCATAGAAGGCGTATTTTGACAAGCAATTTTCCTTCCGGTGCGGGGCATAGATTTGACCGTTCTATAGTCGCGAGGTCCCTACAGAGGGAGAGGGCGCCCTGCGTGCTTGATATATATATATATATATATATATATATATATATATATATATATATATATATATATATATATATATATATATATACGAAAAAAGAGAGGTTTTTCGTTTCTTTGGTACCTTTCTGACTTGGGTAGAGCGAAAGATAGCGGCTTACTTTACTTGTTGGGGCCGAGTTGGAGAGGGTCCTTGACTGCGTAGGCAATAGCAGGGAATATGCAGATAGGGGGATTCCCATGGTGATTCAGGCCAGCGGCTTGGATCCTTTTTTTGGATACGCCAAGGGAGCGGAGTTTGATGCCAAGTTCCTGATATCTTGAGATTCAGTCTCTGAGTCGTGTCATGGCTTGAGCTCCGTTTGGCCTTCCACTTTCTTCCCGTATGTATGGGAGGAGGGTGATGACCCCTCGTGTTTCTGGACTGAAGCGCCTTTGTGGGTGAGCAGCTCGGAAATTTGCCTCGGCTATTGTCGTGATTCTTGGGCGTTAGTCGAATTGCCTTCGGATTCGGTCTCTGAGTCGGGATCCTGACTCGGGCTTATCCTACCTTCGAGCCCATTTGGGCTGGCGATAATGATTTTCGTTCTTTGCCTTTGGGCGTTTGGCAATTTTCTTGGAGCTAGTTTCCGAGTTGGGAGATAACGATCTTCGTGTCGTACCTCTAGGCGTACTACAATCCTTATGTCCAGTCTCTGAATCGTGTCATGATTCGAGCTGCAATTAGCCTTTGTCCCTTTTGGAGGTTCTGGTTGGCGATAGTGCCTCTTGCTTCCCGCCCTTAGGCGTTTGATGATCTTCTGGGTCTAGTCTCCGAGTCGTGTTGCGATTCGAGCTGTAATTGACCTTTGATCCTTTCGGGTGCTCCGGTTGGCGATAGTGTTTTTCGTTTCTCGCCCTTGGGCATTTGGCGATTTTCTGGGTCCAGTCTTCGAGTCGCGTTGAGACTTGGGCTGTAATTGACCCTTGAATCTTATTTGAGCTTTCGATCAATACCTTTTAGTATGAGGCCCAGAGGATCGCCTAGCTGGCGATAACGGCACTTACGCTGTTTGGTCGTAGAGACCTTTTGATGGCCCGGAGGCTTTGCTTAGTTTAACTATTTTGGATCCGGTCTCCGAATCGGGTCACGATTCGAGCTCACTTTAATCCTCAGGTTGTCAATTTTCAAATTTGATGGTCGTAGAGACCTTTCGGTGTGAAGCCCGGAGGCTTTGCTTAGCTGGCGACAATGGCACTTACGCTGCTTTGATGTGAGGCCCAGAGGCTTTTTGCAGGCTTTTTTTCCTCTCGTTAAGGTCTTATTGCTTATTTTTCCTGACCCGTCGTCGGTTCTAAAAGACCTCGATTTCAAGTCGTAATTGGCGATGTTTTGAGCACCTCGAAAGGTTCATAGCCCATAGGTCGAGTAGATCGAAGCTTTTTTGATTTTGGAGTCGACGTTGTCGGGACTCGTTTATTGCCTGTTGAGGGAAGCCTGTGTTTTAACCGGTTCTTTTCGAAGTAGATTTGGAGGATTTTTTAGCAACAGTCGGGCGTTCCCGAGTCGCTTTTTTTGGGCTGTAGCAGCCGTTCCGACCGTAGTCGTGTGCATTTGGCCGGGGCCATTTTTGATCCCGAGAAGCAGTTTTAGGCGTCTACACCGAGGGTATGCCCTTTAGGGATTCTTACAAATGCGACGTGTAGCCTAAACTTCGGGATTTTTCATGCCTGTTGAGGTCTTACAGTTTGCCATGCCTGTTGAGGTCTTACAGTTTGTCATGCCTGTTGAGGTCTTACAATTTATCATGCCTGTTGAGGTCTTACAATTTATCATGCCTGTTGAGGTCTTACAATTTATCATGCCTATTGAGGTCTTACAGTTTAGGGAGAATAGATCTGGTTTTGCCGAGGCTGCCCGTTAGGGTCTTACAATTTCGGATTTTCCAGTGCGTGGCGATTGGCGATAGTCTCCGAGTTATCGAGTTCGCTTGAAGACAACTTTCCACGAGCTCGGAGCTGTTTCTGGGGGCTTGATGAGCTCGGAGTTGTTTTTCGGGGGCTTGGTGAGCCCCGAGTTTCGACCCTAGGGGCGTGCTGTGATTTGTTTCTTTTTGCAAAGCAAGGCGTTGGAGATATGCTCTGACTTATTGATGCGATATATGTGTTGTCGAGTTGGCTTGACCGGTTTTTAGGTCAATTCGGGTTGTTTTGTTGATTCTCACGTTGCTTTGCTTTTGTTTAGGAGCCTTTCTTTTCTCCTAAAAGAAGGGGGGTGTTTTTTGATTGCCAGATATAATGATACATGTTCTCGTCTTTAACGAGATTTGGCTACTTTGACCACCTTGGCCTGATACATCATTTCCCCGTATAGATCTTTATTCAGCGCTCGTCTGAGTCTGGTGGATTTCAGGAGGGATGCTCCCAGCCGCTTCGGGGGTTGGCCGTAAAGATGGCTTCGAGCGATTTGTGTGGAGTTTTATCTCCTAGTGGCTTCGCAGGCGTTGCCTCATTAAAAACCTTGCCGGTAAAAACCCTTCTTCTTTTTGGGATAAAAACTCGGTCTAAGGAAAAGAGTGCAACGGGCGCGCCTTTATTGGGGTGTCTCGAGATCTTCGGATAGTGCTAGTGTCTCGATATTTTTGGTCAAGTCAGGCGCGCCTTTCTTGGGAGTCCCCGAGGCTTTCGGGCAGTGCCTGCACGAGGGTTAATTCTATTTTGAAAACAAAATAAAAGAAATAGAGGTACCTTGAGACGGGATACTCCTGGGTGCTGACATGCTTTGATCGTCCGCGATCGGTCATGCGACGCGGGTTCATCTTTGCGTTTTGTCAGACCTGCCCGGGGTTGAGCCCTGATTTGCCTGTGGGCTTATTCGGGGGCGGAGGCAAGGGGACCGAGAGTGCATCGTGTATTGCGAACATTTCTCTCGCCGCGTGCTGCTCTCCATGGATGGTTTTGACCCCATCCTTTGTCGTGAATTTTATCATTTGGTGGAGAGTGGACGGTACTGCTCTCATGCAATGTATCCATGGTCGTCCGAACAAGGCTTTGTACCTCATGTCCCCTTCGATGACGTGGAACTTAGTGTGTTGGGTTACGCCAGCCACAGTGATGGGTATGATGATCTCCCCTTTTGTTGTTTTGCTCGCCATGTTGAACCCGTTGAGGACACGAGTGGCGGGTACAATTCGTTTAGTTAAACCGAGCTGTTCTGTTACCCTTGACCTGATAATATTGGCCGAGCTACCTGGATCCACGAGTACACGTTTTATCTGGAAAGAGTTTACAAGGAAGGAAATTACCAGAGCGTCGTTGTGGGGCTGAGACAAAGCATCTGTATCCTCTTCACTAAAGGTAAGGGCATCATCGGGGATGTATCCTCGAGTCCGTTTCTCCTTTGTGATAGATATTTTTGTTTTCCTCATCATGGGTTCTTGCGGGGTATCGGCGCCACCCATGATCATGTGGATGACGTGTTGAGGTTCGTTTACCTCATTCTTCTTGGCTGCCTCCCTGTCTCGAAACTAATTTTTGGCCCGATCGCTGAGGAATTCACGGAGGTGTCCTTTGTTGAGCAGCCGGGCTACCTCTTCTCGTAGTTGATGGCAATCCTCGGTCCGGTGGCCGTGTGTGTTGTGGAACTCGCACGACAAGTTGTAATTTCTCTGCGAAGGATCCGACTGTATTGGTTTGGGCCATTTTGTATCTCGGATTTTGCTGATAGCAAACACAATGTCCGATACGTCAACGCTGAAATTGTACTCCGATAAGTGAGGTGCGTTGACTGGTCCCATGTTTCGGTCCAACCGGGTCCTATTGATAACCCCTCGAGGATCCTATCCTCGATCCATCTTCCTATCGTCGCGGGGCAGATTGCGCCTTAGGGCGTTCCTTTTGTCTTCGAGGTATGGCTGATACCGTTCTGTGCTTGGCTTCGTCTCTTTTGTCGGGAATCTGCTTGGGTACACCGAGCCCGATAGGGCCCCCAGCTGGTCATCCTCTGCCCCGATCTTCGATTGATACCGGTTGTGGACGTCTGACCAGTTTACGGTCGGGTATTCGATCTTATTTTGTTTTAGTTGTTTCGAAGCCATGGAGCTCCGTTCATTCAGGCCTTGGGTGAAGGCCTGCACCGCCCAATCGTCGGAGACTGGTGGTAACTCCATTCGTTCCATCTGGAACCGGGACACGAACTTTGCTTGATTGAAAACATCGGACTTCCTTGTTGCTACTTTAATGGCTCCGGCGTGTGCTTTTACAAAAGAGTCCGCTAACATGGCGAATGACTCTATGGAGTCGGGGGCCAGGTTATGGTACCACCATGGCCCCCTTTAAAATCGTTTCTCCGAACTTTTTCAATAGTACGGATTAAATCTCGTCACTCTTTATGTCGTTACCTTTTACTGCACAGGTATACGCAGTGACGTGTTCGTTGTGGTCGGATGTGCCGTTGTATTTAGGGAGTTCCGGCCTTTTGAACTTCTTCGGGATAGGTTTCATCGCCGCTTCTTCGGGGAATGGCCTTTGAATGAATTTCTTTGAATCTAGACCCTTAAGGACCGGAGGGGCGCCAGGGATCTTTATGACCCTAGAGTTGTAGGTTTTGACCCTTTTATCATTGGCTGCGATCATTTTCTCTCCCGATTCGATCTTTTTGGTGAGGTCCTTGAGTAATTTTACGATAGCGGGGTCAGCCACCGACTCGTTGTTGCTTGACTTTCGAGTACCCGCTCTGCGGGGGGAGCTGTATCTGGTGCCACTGTACTGGGGGTTCTTGGGTGGCTCTTTAGCTAAGCGACTGCTAGTTGCTGTGCCTACAACATTTCAAAGATAACGTGAAGAGTAACTTCATGTTCTTCCCGGGCCGAGGTTTTTTGCGCTTCTAGTTGGTCGCTGCGTCGTACGCTCCTGTCGGTGTGAGACTTTTCGTCTACTTGCTGAGCATCCTGCGAATCCGCGTCTACTGGGATTGGTCCGGGAATGTCGTCAGGATTCTGTGGAGGTGCACCGACGGCCGGAATGGCCATGCCATTTTCCCCGTGGTCTTCGAGGTCGTTGTTCTCAACCCTGTTTATCGAGCCGGACATTTTGACTGCAATCAAAGAGTTCTCGGGCAAGAAAAAGTGTGAAAGATATCGTTCATTTAAGTGACGAAACTAGAAAGAAAATAATCACTATTATTTTTAGCCCTACGGTGGGCGCCAAACTGTTTACCGTGAAAATGGTAACAATAACTAAATTTGTAAATAGGATTCTAAAAATATGTGATCCATTCCCGAGCTAGTTTGGAAGGGTGATTAGTGCTAAACGTGAAGTAAAATAATAAAGATTGAGCTAGCCAAAAAGATAATCGAATCAGTAAGGGGCGTTTCCGAGCTTAGGACAAGCCAATAGATACCTCGGGGCCAGACCTCGAGCCTACCTCGGGCCTATCGAGGGCAATCTTATCGAGGGTAGTTGGGAAGGGAATAACAGATAAATATACGAATAAGTAAGGCTTTATATGATCAAATTTGAGCGAAACATTTGAAGAACAGATCAAAAAACAATGGAATGCTGAAGACGATCTCGAGATATAATAGACAAATCGAGAGAATAGCTATCGGTGAATATGACTTGAAACCGGAGAGGAATTTAGAGAAAGAGAGATAGAGTATTATTGCTTTCTTTGTAAGGCCAATGGGAGATATTTTACAAGGTGTTGGTGACCCTTCTTTTATAGAAAGAAAGGGGGCGTCCAAATACAATAAACAAATACAATAAAAGAACGAGATGTGACAGCCTGCATTTCTTTGTAGGAGAACTGGCGTCGAGCTGTTTGGAGAAGTCCCGCGGGCCCCAGTCACATCCTTCGGGGAATATCTTCGCCCATCAGGGTCTTAATCGATGCTCGATCTGGGCAAGGCATCGGCTAGGTCTCGAGGGGGGAACCGAACCGAGATCCCGTGCCTTCAGGATTTGCTCTTCGAAGCACTATGTCGAGGAAAATTGGTCTCCCGATTTCCCCGCATACAGACATGTTAGTTAAGTCTCTATGAGCAGTGGACCATTTGAAAAATTTGCAGAAAACCTTCGACATATTGAAGAAATACGATATGAAGCTGAACCCGGAGAAGTTCGCATTGGGGGTAGGATCAGGAAAGTTCCTAGGGTTCATGGTATCCAATCGGGGGATCGAGATTAGTTGACAAAATCAAATCCATGGAAGACATCAATGTGGTGGACAACGTCAAGGTCATTTAGAGGTTGACTGAGCGCATTGCTGCCTTGGTCCGGTTCAGATCGAGGTCATCAGACAAAATCCATTGGCTCTTCTTGCTGTTGAAGAAGAAGAATAACTTTTTTTGGACCCAGAAGTGCCAACAAGCTTTGGAAGAGCTCAAACGGTACCTTTCGGGTCCACCCCTACTCCATAATCTAAAGGCTAATGAGCAATTGTATCTTTACTCGGCAGTATCCAAGGTGGCGGTATGTGGAATCATAGTCCGGAAAGAGGAAGGTACGCAATTTCCTATTTACTATGTGAGTTGAACATTAGGTGAGACCAAAACGAAATATCCTCACCTAGAAAAATTGGTGCTCGATTTTCTAAGCCTCCAGAAAGTTAAAACCATACTTTCAATTTCACCCCATATGTGTCGTAACCTCCTACCCGCCGAGGAACATCGTGCACAAACCCGAGCTCTCGAGCCGGTTTGCCAAATGGGCCATTGAAATTACCAGGCACGACAATGAGTATTGACACCGAACCGCCATCAAATCACAAATTTTTGCAAACTTCATGGCCAACTTTACACCGGCATTATTATCAGAAGTCGAAAGGGAATTACTGTTAACCTTGGGGACTACCTCGGGAGTCTGGACTCTCTTTACGGACGGTACTTCGAACACAAAGGGGTCCGGGCCCGGCATCATGTTGAATCCACGTACAAGAAACATAGTTAGGCAGTCTATTAAAACTGCGAAATTGATTAACAATAAGGTCGAGTATGAGGCCATAATTGCAGGTCTCGAATTGGCTAAAGGCATTAGGGCCGAGGTTATTGAAGCTAAATACGATTCCCTCCTCGTGGTATATAAAGTCGATGGGACGTTCGAGGCGAAAGAAGAACGAATGCGAAGGTATCTAGACAAGTTATAGGTAATGCTGCATTAATTCAAGGAATGGATCCTACATCACATTCCCCGAGATCATAACAGCTTGGGGTCCCCGGTTGATGATAATGAGTTTAGCTCAGGGAAAGTAGTACAACTCATGAAGTCGGTGATAGAAGAAGGTCACGCTAAATTAAATCCCACAAGTTTAACTTGGTATTGGAGGAACAAGTACATATATTACTTGAAGACTGGGAAATTACCCTTGGATCCTAAAGAATCAAGAGCTCTCATATGAAGGCTGCCATATTTAGCTTGTCTGAAGGGACTCTTTTTGGAAGAACATTCGACGGCCCACTGGACATATGCTTGGGGCTTGGAGATACCAAATATGGCTTAAGAGAAGTTTACGAAGGCACTTGGGGAAACCATTCGGGGGCGGAATCTTTGGTTCGCAAATTAATTAGGGTTGGATATTACTAGATCCAAATGGAGAATGACGTGAAGGACTTTGTATAAAGATCTGACGGCTGCTAGAGACACGTACTGATGATCCATCAACCGGGAGAGCTACTCCATTTGGTCTTGTCCCCATGTACGTTCATCAATCGAGGAATGGACATCGTCGGTCCCCTGCCGGGGGCACCCAGTAAGACTCAATTCATACTATTCATGATCGATTATTTTTCTAATTGGGTTGAAGCTCAAGCGTTCGAGAATGTCTGGTAAAAAGAAGTCATTGACTTCATTTGGGACCACATAATATGTCGATTCGGGATATCGGCCGAGATCGTATGCAGTAATGGGAAACAGTTCATTGGTAGCAAGGTAAATAAATTCTTCGAAGATCACAAGATTAAGAAGATACTATCAACACCTTATCACCCTAGTGGAAACGGACAGGCGGAATCAACAAACAATACCATACTTCAAAACCTGAAAAAGTGGTTGACCGATGCTAAAGGAAAATGGAAGAAAATCTTGCCCGAAGTCCTGTGGGCATACCGTACGACCGCGAAGTCTAGCACCAGGGTCACTCCACTTTCGTTAGACTAGGGGGTCGAAGCCTTGATACCGGTAGACGTAGGAGAACCGAGCTTGAGGTTCTGATATGCGACCGAAGAGTCGAATGGAGAGGCCATGATCATGAGCCTTGAACTATTAGATGAAAGGTTCGAGGTCACCCTGGTTCGGTTAGCCTCCCAAAATTAGCGAATAGAAAGATACTATAACCGAAGGGCCAACCTCCGACACTTTAAGATCGGGGACTTGGTGTTGAAAAAGGTAAAATTCTATACACGGAACTCGAATAAAGGGAAGCTAGGACCGAATTGGGAAGCACTGTATCGAGTCGTCGGAATTACCGGCAAAGGCTTATACAAACTCGAAGCACAAAATGGTGTGCAACTACCGAAAAACTAGAATGACACACTTAAAGTGGTACTACTGCTAAGGTATGATCTCAATCACTCTTTGATAATGTTATGAATCGAACTAACACTTGCAGGCAATAGCCTTGGATGGATGTGACTATTAGTTCTGAAAGCACGCGTTGCACTCCTTTTTCCTCGAACTGGTTTTGTCCCAAAATGGTTTTTTCGGAAAAGTTTTTAACGAGGAAACAATAAAACGTGCTAACTTAGATTCGAAGGCCGGTCTCAAACCGGAGTAAATGGGCGCATCAACAGTATACCCTCTCAAGCTCAACCTCCAATACTGGGGGGCATTACCCTCGGGTTAAGGTTCTTAGTAAGGAAAGAAGAAAATTTTGTACTTGAATAGATAAGGCTCGATGATTAGGATTCATTGTAAGGGCCAAAATGTCGTAAGAATCGTGCCCACCCAGTCCACTTTATCCACGATACAAATTTTTATCATGTAATTTATACATTGAAATGAAAGAAAATTCCGCCTTGCTATCACGCATTTTGTTGCCTCTTAAAACCCGGATCCTAAGAGCCCACGAGCTATCCCTACTCGGGGACTATTATTTTTTCTATCGATCCCAAGGGCTACCCCTACCCGGGGACTATCATTTTTTCTATCGAGCCCAAGCGCTACCCCTACTGAGGGACTATCATTTTTTTCTATCGATCCCAAGTGTTTCCCCTACCCGGGGACTATCATTTTTTCTATCAAGCCCAAGCGCTACACCTACCCGGGGACTATGATTTTTTCTATCAAGCCCAAGGGCTACCCCTATCCAAGGACTACCGTTCTTGCCTTGGCTCAGATAAACTGGGCTACCAAATCCTGGCAGCACCAAACTTATTAGGCAGTGCCCAAAAATAAAAGGCTATGGATACCCAAAAATGGCTCGGAGACATCCAAAGCTCGTAACCAAAAGCAAGGCCTTTAAAAAAATTCAAAACCTGCTAGAAGGTTACCCTTGGCAAAAGAATCTTCTAAAATTACTTAAGCATCTTGAAAAACTTCCGTCATACAGAGTTTTCAAAACCTCGAACAAACAAAGTTGTATCAAAGTCGAGCTCCGTTCGGACCTATGAAAAAGAACGCATGTTGATACCCAATTTTTCCTCATATTTTAAAGATAATGTATATATACTTTAAAAATAGCATATGTGCATCATCATTTAGTTTACAAACCTATACAAATATTTTTCATAATTTTTAGAAGCTCTAAATTAATTTATTTCTCCATTTTATTATATAAATATCCAATAATTATCCTTCAAATTATTATTATTGTGATAATTTGTTCATCCAAACGTATTATTTACACCATGTATGCTTTTGAATATTTTACTTCATTTTTCATAATTACATTTGGTTTTTTAGGCTAGTTGCACATTTTTACAATAATAGCCTATATTCATGTATAATTACATTATTTGTGTCAAAATAACTTTTTATATTTTTATAATATTTAGTTATTATTTCCAATCATTTTAATACACAAATAATATTTTTTTTATTTATTAATTACTCTAATAAATTAATTTTTTGATAAATATCGGGTATTTAAATAACAGTCCCACTTTTAAACCAATTTCGGACCAAATAAATGGCCCAAAACCCTCAAAAACCTAGCCCAAATATCCCCAGCCCAAACCGGATTAGCCCAACCCTCTAAACCCGGCTAGTAACCCATTTAAACAACCCGACCCAACCCTTTTTAAATCCTAGAGATCAACGGCCCACATCTAATCCGCCTATTTAGTTAACCTTTACCCCCAAACCTTAACCATTCCCTCTAACCCGCCGCCCCTAAACACTCTCCACTCCCCTTTCTTCTTCAACTAAACCCTCACCGCCGCCTCCTAAATCTTCTCCTAATCCTGCCAAATATGGGATTCAATGGCTGGTTCTTGCCATATACGACCCCTTTCTAGTACTAGCTATTCTCCTATAGTGTTTGCCTAAACATGGCTAGTAGATCTCTCTGAAATCGAACCAAAAATGGTTCAAATCTCTTATTTTGAGTATTATTTATCTATATTCGTCCTATGCTACTGTTTAGTGTATATTATGTTGATATTTACTTTCCCCAAAAAAACTAGGGTTAACAGTCTCCAAAATTAATTTTTCAGATCTATTTGTATATTCATTTTCCTTGTTTATTGCTTAAAACACTCTGTTACTATTTGATTTTTTCTATTACATAAACCCCTTCCCCATTCCCTTCTAGAAAGGACTTCAATCGCTAATTTCACTGAAAATATTGGGGCTTTTACTCTATGTTCACTTGTTATTTTGTTCTATTTGGTTCTTGGCCGGCAAAAAGCCAAGGCCACCGGATTTCCTACTTTCCGGCCTTTGTTGGGTGTGAGCACTGCCCTGAGTTCTTGAAACCCTTGAGAACTTGACGCATATGAGATTCTGTGTCCTGATTGTTGTCCTTTTCTTATTTGTTGAGCAATAACTATTTATTTTCTCAGTCGTCGCAATGTTTATTCCATTATGTTTTAATTAGCATATCTATGATTTTTGAAATTGCCTGACTTGATATAATTCCTTGACTCTCTTCATGTATGATTCTGCCTATAAACTGTTAGCCCTAAATAATGCATTTTGTATCTGAATTAGGCAATTTGGAAAAATCGAAGCATGTTTAGCCTAATGTTATTGATAATTTGAGTGTTTGCATTGGTTATATGGCCTAATCCATGCTTCCTGCCTGATTCTGAATTTCTATAGTGATTTTATGCTATTAGTATGCCCTAATATGTTTAAACTTTCACTATAAGTTATAATTTGTTCTATGACTATGCTTGTTACTTATTATGTTCTTGCCCTATCCAATTCTGTACCTCTAACAACTTGTTATCCTTTTAACTACTCTTTCTTGACTGATGCCCGTTGTGACAACTGATTAAGTTTTCTTCATCAAGCATAAGTTATACTGTTTGTTCCCTGTGTTTAGCATAATTTGATTCTTTAGGTTTTGAACTTATTGCATTAGTGATAAGTGTTTGTCTTACTTGACCCAATGTTCCTTTGCGTATGTACTCTGTCATCCCAGAAGTCTAAGATCCTTGCCTCTTATACCCTGCCCAATATGTTATGTGAAAATTTGCAGCAATAGCCTCTTTCTTGAGTGCATGCATCCTCTGTGTTGATATGTTCATTATGTGATCTTTTTGTAGTGTTTGCAAATGCTTTTCCAAACCTTATAACTTCACTACTATTTTCATTGGTTGCTTCCCTATTCAGAGTCTCTAATTCTTAGCCGGCTGAAAATCAAGGCTCCCTAAAACTTCTCTATTAAACTCCCTAGTGTGAGCACTGCTCGGGGTCCATTTTGAGACCCTTGTGAACTCTGACACACTGAGGCCTAAGGTTCTTTGGCCACTTTGTCCTAATTACTCAATTCTGTCCCTCTCTATGCCTACTGAATATGCCAATTGGCTTGTGTAAATGATTGTTTCCTGGATCTTTTGATCAACTATGGCTGATGGGTATAATCCAAGTTCTCTTGTGGTTTCTGGGCTATGTTGAAATCAGTGTGGAGACGAATTTGAAGACCTGACTTGGCTGGGTAAACTTTGGGCATGTCTTAGGCCCACTATAGTTATTTGTACCACTCAGTAATTTTATTCATTATTGGGCTTGTAATAATTCTGTAATAACAATTTAGGGTATTAGTAAAAATTGGGAAAATAGGTATATTCTAATGTTTGCATGAAAGGGTAGAAATCTTGCCTATAGGACCTGAGTGTTTAATTTGTTCAACATGATCTACTTCGATGTGTTTTGTTAGATAACATGCCTATAGGACATAAATATTCACTTGTGCACATGTTCCACTCTCACGTTATATCTGCCTGCTATACTGCAACAATAGTAATTATTTGTTCAAATTGCTCCATGTTAGATATCATGCCTATAGCATTACATTGAGTAACAAATACCTGCTCTTCACAATATTCGCGTAGATATCATGCCTATATGACATAATAAAATTAGCTGCTATTTTGTTATTCCCATCATACTACCCGCCTAGAAAGTATGCACATATGAATGAAAAGATAAAGAACCAGTTTCAAGCGATAATTCTTAGAAAGCCTGCCTATAGGACTGTATTGCTAGCCCAGAAAGTATGTTGATTAAACGCTGGTCGTTTTGAACTACCACTGCCTGTATGATTAAAATTCATAATCACATAGAAGTCATTCTTATAGGAATTAAAGACCCTATTTCGTATTAATTCTGGAAATTCTCACCTGCTTAATATATAAAACCTGATTGCGTGCATTTGTTGCTTATATGTGTCAAGACCCCCGTTCGCCCTCCGTGAACTATCGTGACGGCACCTAGTCTCTACGACTAGGTAAGCCTAACAAATGCGAAAAACAAACAAATCTTGCGGAATAAATAATCAAAAGCCGAAATAACTGAAAGAAATAATATTTAAATGCAACTCGGCATAAACACACAACTTCTCAAATTCTGATACACTATCCCAAAACCCGGAAACTCACGGATCCACAAGCTGAGAAAAACACTACAGAGCTCTAATCTCCGGAATTTCTAACAAGAACATAAAGTACAGAAGGGCTAACTACTAAATGCAGGAATAGAAAGAGGCTCCTCGGTCTGCGGACGTGGCAGATATACCTCGAAGTCCCGTAGAATCGCCTCACCTCAAGAATGGTAAGCCTGAGTAGAGGTACCTGGATCTGCACATGAAAAACATGCGCAGGAAGGTCATGAATACACCACAGCGGTACTCAGTAAGTACCAAGCCTAACCTCGGTTGGGTAGTGACGAGGAAGGTCAGGGCCCTACTGAGATTAAATAAATATGAAAGTGACAGGAAAAGATAAGCAGTGCAATTGAGAAAACAGAGGTAAAGGCAAACCACAAGGAACTACCACTCATAGCAAGGATGATAACCGGGGATCTCTTCGTATCCCAAGGATCTCTTAGTATCCTCACAAATATATTAGGGATCTCTTGGTATCCCGAGGATCTCTTGGTATCCTCAATATTGCCAGGGGATCTCTTGGTATCCCGCACCTCAGTCCAGATCATAAGACCTAGACTGAGGATGATAACCGGGGATCTCTTGATATCCCGAGGATCTCTTAGTATCCTCAAAAATATATTAGGGATCTCTTGGTATCCCGAGGATCTCTTGGTATCCTCAATATTGCCAGGGGATCTCTTGGTATCCTGCACCTCAGTACAGGGGATCTCCTGGGATGTCGTCCCGTAGTCCCAAATTAAAAACGCACAACAACAACACAAGAATACTCAATAAATGCTAAATTTCGTCGTAAGTAAACAAATAAGTCTAGACTAACATGCTTCATGTAATACAATTAAGGCAACTTGAGCAAATAGGCAATTAAGTCTACTAAACATACTTGTCTAAACTAACAACAGCTAAATACGCAAGTAGAATGAAACAGGAGAAAGAATTCAATTGAAATACTTAAAGAAAATCGGTTTTTCAACAATTAGCTGAAGTACGCGCTCGTCACCTCACGTACGAGGCATTTCAATTACCACAATATCAAACCTAAGGGGAAAGGTCCCCCACACAAGGTTAGACAAGCCACTTACCTCGAACAAGTGCAAGTCAACCCGAAACCACGCCTTTGCCACGAGTATCCGACTCCAAATGGCCCAAATCTATTCAATTCAATTGCATATTGTAAATAACACCTCAAGTAACTGATTCTATAATTAAATTCTAGGCTAATACGCGAAATTAGGTAAAATGACCAAAACACCCATCAGGCCCACGTATTGGAATCGGATAAAATTTACATTTTCAGAAACCTCGTACTCTCACGAGTCTAAACATAACAAGAACACTGAAATCGGAGTCCAAATGACCCCCCAAATCCTTATTTAAAGGCCTCTTAAACTCAAGCCCTAATTACCCATTTTTCCCAAATGTTTCATCATTAATTAGGTCTTTAATCACATAAAAACGAGTTATGAAGTCAAGAACGTTACCTCCAAGCGATTCTCCTTTGTTTTCCTCAAAAATCTCTCTCAAAAGCTTCAAACCCGAAAATGGTGATAGAATGGCTCAATTTCGCAAAGGCAACTAATTATAGGTTCTGCCCAGCGATTCCCGCATTTGCGGCCCTGGGACCGCATCTACGGTCCCGCTTCTGTAGAAACTATGTCGCATCTGTGACTTTCATTTAAGTGCTAGATTCCGCATCTGCGGAACTCTAACAGTAGGAGCGGTTGCGCTTCTGCGGACAACTCACCGCATCTGCGGTTCCTGAGGAAATTTCCAAATTCCTCAACATAAGATAGATCATTCTCTAACTGGACTGAGCTGAAATCCAACACGTGCGATGGATCACCGTGACACCTCCGGAGCATCGAAACATGAAATACCGAATGAACTCCTGCCAAGCTGGGAGGTAAGGCAAGCTCGTAAGCAACCTCCCCAACACGCCTCAATATCTCAAAAGGGCCAATAAACATCGGACTCAACTTCCTCTTCTTCCCAAATCTCATAACACCCTTCATAGGCAAAACCCGAAGCAAAACCCGCTCTCCAACCATATAGGAAACATCACAAACCTTTTGGTCCGCGTAACTCTTCTGTCTGGACTGGGCTGTACGGAGTCTATCCTGAATCACCTTGACTCTCTCCAAAGCATCCCGAACCAAGTCTGTGCCCAATAATCTGGCCTCACCTGGCTCGAACCAACCCACCGAAGATCTACATCGCCTACCATATAAGGCCTCGTATGGTGCCATCTGAATGCTGGACTGATAGCCGTTGTTGTAGGCAAACTCCGCCAATGGCAAGAACTGATCCCAAGAGCCTCCAAACTCAATCACGCACGCACGGAGCATATCTTCAAGAATCTGAATAGTGCGCTCGGACTGTCCGTCCGTCTGAGGGTGAAATGCTGTGCTCAACTCCACCCGAGTACCCAACTCCTGCTGTCTCTCTAGAACCGCGATGTGAACTGAGTACCTCTGTCTGAAATGATGGAAAACGAAATACCATGCATACGGACAATCTTCCAAATATAAATCTCTGCCAACCGCTCCAAGGAATAGGTAGTACACACAGGGATGAAATGCGCGGACTTGGTCAGCCGATCCACAATAACCCAAATGGCATCGAACTTCTTCAAAGTCCGTGGGAGCCCAGATACGAAGTCCATGGTGATTCTCTCCCATTTCCACTCCGGAATTTCTATCTGCTGAAGCAAATCCACCCGGTCTCTGGTGCTCATACTTCACCTGCTAACAATTAAGGCACCGAGCTACAAACCCAACTATATCCTTCTTCATCCGCCTCCACCAGTAGTGCTGCCTCAAATCCCGATACATCTTCGCGGCACCCGGATGAATGGAATACCGCGAACTATGGGCCTCCTCAAGAATCAAATCTCGAAGCCCATTAACATTGGGTACACAAACTCGACCCTGCATCCACAATACTCCGTCATCACTAATAGTCACATCTCGAGCATCGCCATGCAATACTTTGTCCTTGAGGACAAGCAAATGAGGGTCATCAAACTGACGCTCCCGGATACAATCAAACAAGGAAGACCGAGAGACTACACAAGCTAGAACCCGACTGGGCTCCGAAAGATCCAATCTCAAAAACTGGCTGGCTAGGGCCTGAACATCCATCGCCATAGGCCTCTCTGCTCCTGGTAAATAAGCCAAACTCCCCAAACTCTCTGCCCGGCGGCTCAAAGCATCGGCCACCATATTGGCCTTGCCCGGATACAAGATAGTGATGTCATAATCCTTCAGCAGCTCTAGCCATCTCCTCTGACGCAAATTAAGGTCCTTTTGCTTGAACAGATGCTGCAAACTCCGGTGATCAGTATAAATCTCACAAGGCACGCCGTACAAGTAATGACGCCAGATCTTCAAGGCATGAACAATGGCAGCTAACTCAAGATTATGGACAGGATAATTCTTCTCATGTATCTTCAACTGTCTGGACGCGTAGGCAATCACCCTACCGTCCTGCATTAATACCGCTCCAAGGCCAACTCTCGAGGCATCACAATAGACAGTATAAGACCCCGAACCGGTAGGCAATATCAAAACTGGGGCTGTAGTTAGGGCTATCTTGAGCTTCTGAAAGCTCTCCTCGCACTCTTCTGTCCACTGGAGTGGAGCATCCTTCTGGGTCAGTCTGGTCATAGGTGTTGCCATAGATGAAAACCCTTGAACAAATCGACGGTAATACCCGCCAAGCCAAGAAAACTACGGATCTCTATAGCTGAGGATGGTCTGGGCCAACTCTGTACGACCTCCACTTTCTTCGGATCCACCTGAATACCCCCTCTGAGACCACATGACCCAAAAACGCCACGGAATCCAACCAAAACTCACATTTTGAGAACTTAGCATACAACTTCTTCTCTCTCAAGGTCTGGAGCACTGTCCTCAAGTGCTGCTCATGATCTCCCCGACTCCGGGAGTACACGAGAATGTCATCAATAAAAATGATCAAGAAAGAATCAAGATATGGTCGGGAAAACACTGTGCATCAGATACATGAAGGCTGCTGGGGCATTAGTCAGCCCAAAAGACATAACAAGGAACTCGTAATGACCATACCGAGTCCTGAAGGCAGTCTTCGGGATATCTGGCTCCCGAATCTTCAACTGATGATAGCCTGAACGCAAGTCAATCTTAGAAAACACACAAGCACCCTGCAACTGGTCGAACAGGTCATCAATACGAGGCAAATGATAACAGTTCTTCACTGTCACCTTATTCAACTGGCGGTAATCAATACACATGCGCATAGAACCATCCTTCTCTTCACAAATAACACAGAAGCACCACAAGGCGATACACTAGGCTGAATGAAACCCTTATCAAGTACTTCCTGCAATTGCTCCTTCAACTCAGGAGGAGCCATACGGTACGGGGGGATACAAATGGGCTGAGTGCCCGGCAATAGATCAATGCCAAAATCAATGTCTCTATCGGGTGGCATGCCCGGAAGATCAGCTGGAAACACATCAGGGAAATCCTGTACTACTGGGACTAAATCAATAGAAGGAGTATCCATACTGGCATCTCTCACATAAGCTAAGTACGCATCACAACCTTTCTCAATCATACGCGGAGCCTTAAGGAATGAAATAACTCTACTGGGAGTGTGACCAAAAGCACCCCTCCACTCAATACGCGATACACCTGGCATGGCTAGTGTCACAATTTTGGCGTGACAATCAAGAATAGCATAATGGGACGGCAACCAGTCCATGCCCAAGATAATATCAAAATCAACCATGCTGAGCAATAATAAGTCGGCTCTGGTCTCAAAACCACCAAGAACAACCAAACATAACCGATAAATGCGGTCCACAACAAGAGAGTCTCCCACAGGAGTAGAAACATAAACGGGGAAACGCAAGGGATCCCGAGGTACACCCAAATGTGGGGCAAAATAAGAAGACACATAAGAATAAGTGGAGCCTGGATCGAATAGAACAGATGCATCTCTGTGACAGAATAAGATAGTACATGTGATGACAGAATCGGAGGCGACAGCCTCAGTACGGGCTGGAAGAGCATAATATCAGGACTGGCCTCCCCCTCGAGGGTGACCTCTACCTCCCCGACCTCCACCTCTGGCTGCCTGGGCCGGTGGAGTAGCAACTGGTGCTGGGACCATAGCCTAAGAGCTCTGCCGGGTGCGCTACGGCTGAGGGGTCTGTGGGGGTGCAGCCCTCCCAAGTCTAGGGCAATCCCTCACCACATGGCGTGTGTCACCACACTCAAAAGAAGCTCTAGGAGGACGTGGCGGCTGTGACTAGCTCGGGCCAGGTCTGCTGGACTGACCACTGGAAACACCCCGTGCAGGAGGCGCACTAGAGACTAGAGGTGCATAATAAAGCTCCTGAGGCCTAGGTGGAGCTGGAATACCACTGGCTGCTAGAAGAGCTAAGTTAACGGGGCGACCCATGTGACCCCTACCATGACGACCTGCAGCTGGGGCACGGGCACCAGAATAATGGCCCGACTCTCGAGACCTCTTGGCCTCCCTCTCCTCTCTGTCCCTAGCATGCATACCCTCAATCCTCCTAGCAATGCTCACCACCTGCTGATAAGATATATCCATCTCTAACTCACGAGCCATGCTAGATCCGATACTGGAAATAAGCCCCTCAATGAACCGGCAAACCTTC
The DNA here is from genome assembly GCF_001879085.1 of Nicotiana attenuata. Lineage (NCBI taxonomy): Eukaryota > Viridiplantae > Streptophyta > Magnoliopsida > Solanales > Solanaceae > Nicotiana > Nicotiana attenuata. The sequence goes on along the minus strand of NC_032000.1, from coordinate 8,283,393 downwards.
TCACGAACCGTAGAAACCAAAGCTGGTGCATGTCTAGCCAAGTCGATGTAACAAACAGCATACTCCGAGACATTCATAGTACCCTAGCGCAAATGCTCAAACTCCGCGCGCCAGGCGTTCCTAAGACTCTGGGGGACATACTCCCTCGTGAACATATCTGAAAACTAAGCCCAAGTCAGGGAAGCTGCCTCATCCGGACTGTCTAACTCATAAGCACGCCACTATTGATAGGCGGCTCCTCGAAGCTGGAAAGTAGTGAAGGAAACCCTGCTCGATCCTGATATGCCCATAGTACAGAGAATACGGTAGCACTCCTCCAGAAATCCCAAGGCATCCTCTGATGCTAACCCACTGAATACAGGAGGATCATATTTCTTTAACCTCTCAAGTCTCCGCTCCTCATCCTCTGAAGCCGCTGCCCTATCCTCGGGCTGAACTGGTAATGCAGGCGGCGCAGGAATAATCTCTGGGACCTGCTCAACATGCACTCGCTGCTCAGGAGTGCGGGCGGCGGGAGTCTGTACTCCTCCCGTAGCCTGGGATGTGGCTGCAGCAAAGGGAAGCAACCCTGCCTGAGCCAAAGTGGTGTACATGCTCATAAACTGTGCCAAAGTCTCCTGGAGTGCTGAGTAGTAGTGGCAAACATATCAGATGTTTGGACTCCGGCTGGTACTGCTGGTGGTACCTCGGCGGCAGCTCGCGCGGGTGCTTTGGCTGCACCACGAGCGCGTTCTGGGCCTCTACCCCGGCCCCAGCCTCTAGCGGCTCCAGTAGGGGGCACGGGTGCCTGGTCATCTCGTAGCACGTGTCCTCACCATCTGTGAGAGAATGGAAAGACAGAAGTTTAGAATTGGGATATCAAAAATCTCGCACGACAAGGAACTCAAATGAAGTGAAATTTTCCTAACAGTTACATAGCCTCTCGTAGATAAGTACAGACACCTCCGTACCGATCAGCGAGACTCTAATAAACCGGCTTGTGATCCATGACTCCTATGAACCTAGAGCTCTGATACCAACTTGTCACGACCCCGGTTCGCCCTCCGTGAACTATCGCGACGGCACCTAGTCTCTACGACTAGGTAAGCCTAACAAATGCGGAAAACAAACAAATCTTGCGGAATAAATAATCAAAAGCCGAAATAACTGAAAGAATTAATATTTAAATGCCGCTCGGCATAAACACACAACTTCTCAAATTGTGATACACTATCCCAAAACCTGGAAACTCACGGATCCACAAGCTGAGAAAAACACTATATAGCTCTAATCTCCGTAATGTCTAACAAAAACATAAAGTACAGAAGGGCTAACTACTAAATGCAGGAATAGAAAGAGACTTCTCGGTCTGCGGACGTGGCAGAGATACCTCGAAGTCCCGTAGAATCGCCTCGCCTCAAGAATGGTAAGCCTGAGTAGAGGTACCTGAATCTGCACATGAAAAACATGCGCAGGAAGGGCATGAGTACACCACAGTATTACCTAGTAAGTGCGAAGACTAACCTCGGTTGGGTAGTGACGAGGAAGGTCAGGGTCCTACTGAGATTAAATAAATACTAAAGTGACAGGATAAGATAAGCAGTGCAATTGAGAATCTACAGTAAGAGTCTATACAGGATAATAAAAGTACAATAACGGAAAACAGAGGTAAAGGCAAACCACAAGGAACTACCACTCATAGCAAGGATGATAACCAGGGATCTCTTGGTATCCTCAAAAATATATTAGGGAGCTCTTGGTATCCCGAGGATCTCTTGGTATCCTCAATATACGTGCCAGGGGATCTCTTGGTATCCCGCACCTCAGTCCAGATCATAAGTACTTACAGGGGATCTCCCGGGATGCCGTCCCGTAGTCCCAAATTAAAAACGCACAGCAGCAACACAAGAATACTCAATAAATGCTAAATTTCGTACAAAGTAAACAGATAAGTCTAGCCTAACATGCTTCACGTAATGCAATTACGGCAATTGAGCAAATAGGCAATTAAGTCTACTAAACATACTTGTCTAAACTAACAACGGCTAAATACGCAAGTAGAATGAAACAGGAGAAAAAACTCAATTGGAATACTTAAAGAAAGCCAGATTTTCAACAATTAGCTCAAGTACGCGTTCATCACCTCACGTACGAGGCATTTTAATTGCCACAATATCAAACCTAAGGGGAAAGGTTCCCCACACAAGGTTAGACAAGCCACTTACCTCGAACATGTGCAAGTCAACCCGAAACCACGCCTTTGCCACGAGTATCCGACTCCAAATGGCCCAAATCTATTCAATTCAATTGCATATTGTAAATAACACCTCAAGTAACTGATTCTATAATTTAATTCTAAGCTAATACGCGAAATTAGGTAAAATGACCAAAATGCCCCTCAGGCCCACATCACGTAATGGGATAAAATTTACATTTTCAGAAACCTCGTACTCTCATGAGTCTAAACATAACAAGAATACTGAAATCGGAGTCCAAATGACCCATCAAATCCTCATTTAAAGGCCTCTTAAACTCAAGCCCTAATTACCCATTTTTCTCAAATTTCTCATCACTAATTAGGTCTTTAATCACATAAAAACGAGTTATGAAGTCACGAACGTTACCTCCAAGCGATTCTCCTTTGTTTTCCTAAAAAATCTTTCTCAAAAGCTACAAACCCGAATGAAAATGGTGAAAGAATAGCTCAATTTCGCAAAGGCAACTAATTATAGGTTCTGCCCAGCGATTCCCGCATTTGCGGCCCTGGGACCGCAGATGCGGTCCCGCTTCTGCGGAAACTATGTCGCATCTGCGACTTTCATTTAAATTCTAGATTCCGCATCTAGGGAACTCTAACCGCAGGAGCGGTTACGCTTCTACAGACAACTCACCGCATCTGCGGTTCCTGAGGAAATTTCCAAATTCCACTTCTGCGGCCCCCTTAGCCGCTTATGCGACGCCGCATATGCGGTCCTCCTACCGCAGATGCGAAAATACCAGAAGCAGCAAAATTACAGCAGCTGTAACATCTTCTAAATTTCTCGTCAACCATCCGAAATCATCCCGAGGCCCCTGGGACCTCAACCAAAGGCACCAACAAGTCTAATACTACTCCCCAAACTTGTACTTATCCTTAAAATACCTAAAACAACATCGAAACCTCAGATTAACCATGGATTCAAGCCTAAGAACTCCAAATTTCTCAAAATACGCTTCCGATCAAAAAGTCTAACAAACCTTGTCCGAATGACCTGAATTTTGCACACACGTCCCAAATGACATAACGGAACTACTGCAACTCTCGGAATTCCATTCCGACCCTCGGATCAAAATCTCACTATCGAACCAGAAACTTCAAAATTCGACCTTTCGGCATTTCAAGAAATTAGTTACGGACCTCCAAAACACAATCCGACCACGCCCCTAAACCCGAAATCACCTAACAGAGCTAAGGAACCATCAGATTTCCATTTCGAGGCCGTCTTCACACTGTTCCGACTATGGTCAATTTTCCAACACTTAAACTCTCATTTAGGGACTAAGTGTCCCAAAACTCTCTGAAACTCAAAACCGAACACCCAGAAAATCAAAATAGCAGAAATAAACTTGGAGAAAGCAGTTAATAGGGGTAGGGGTGTGCATTCGATTTTGACCCATATCGATTATCGATTTGTACACATGCTTATCGTTATCGTTTCAATAAGGTTTCGATTTTTTCGATTTCGATTTATCGATTTTTGGGGCTTATCCATTCGGTTATCGATTACACCAATAAGAAAATTTGCGGGATTCCACGGAAAGTATATCGCTATAAACACGCCTAACTAATATGGACCAAAAGAAGCTAAAATAAGACGAACACCGTTTATAACATAAAAATTGTGTCAACAAGCACATGCAACGAAACTAAAGTAAGAGATCAAATGTATGCCAACAACACTCCAATGGTATAAAAAAAATACATCATCACGGCTAATTCTATTTTCCATTAATTTGAACTTCATTCCCTTGAGCTTTAAGTATGATCATTCCTTAAATGTGGTAGATGAAATAATAGGGTTAGGGACTTAGGGTAAAGGAAAGGGTATTATAGAATAAGGGTAAAAAAAATTTAAATTTTCTTTTAGTATTTCTTATCGGTTTATCAGTAAACCGATAAACCGAAGAGGACAAAATCGAAATCGAAATCGATAACTCGATAAGGAAAATTTCGAAATCGAAATCGATAAATCGATAAACCGATATCGATAAACCGATAACAAATAATCGATTCGATTTATCGATAAACCGATTCGAATGCACACCCCTAAATAGGGGATCGAGGCATAAATTCCAAAAACAACCGGCCGGGTCGTTACAATATGTGAAGGCCAATTTGAGCCATTTACTGCCCTTATGTGTAGTGTAGACATGTGATTTTTGACCATCCCCAAGATTTTTCATATTTTAGTATGTAAATATTTAATTTAGGCTGAATATAGCTATTTCAACTAATTTTGACTCTTTTACTTTATTTCTTCACAAAATGAAAATTACAAAAAAAAAAAAAATTTAGTTTACGTATCTTTGGTAAATTTAAATAAAAAATATACAAAAATAGTACCTTATCTTTATTTTTATATAATCTTGAAAACACAAAAAATAGTTTTATGTTTTATAGTTTAGTTCAATTAATTAAAATTAGTTTTATATTTTTATATTATAATTGTACATAATTTTAGAAGGAGGAATTAATTTTAGGTTGGTTTATCCCGTCTTTATAAATAGTGTAGTCCATTTTTTTATTCTTTGACCCAATTCCCTAGCCCATAATACCTAGGCCCATACCCCTAACCTAATCCCTACCCCTATATAATAGTACGTAAAACCTAAATATACACACACCCTATACACAAAAATAACGCCTGAAAAAGTCTGAGCTTTAGAAGCCGCAAGAACCAAAAAAAACGACCCCTTCCCCGTCGATCATCTTCTTCATGCCCGACTGGTTTTCAGCTCCGAAAATTCCAGCCGCTACACCCGTCAAGACCCCTTCATCTTCCTCAAGTTAACAAAAACCTAGAAACTTAGTTTCAGCTTCAGCTCCCTTCACCAATCGCTGTTTCTGCTTTTCTCGCCCATAACAGCTCGCCGGAAACGAGCTACATCAACCAACGCCCACCATCCTCCATAGCTGCCTAGCTCCATCACCATCACAAACAAGAAGCTAACACCACACACTAATAGATAGAGGAGAACAGACGAAAATATGGAGAGGGAGGGAATAAGAAAATCTAGAAAAAGCAGAGAGCTGAAACAAACACAGCAAAATAGCTGCAAAAACTAGTCCCAAAAACAGCCTCAAAATCATCCAAAACGACACCACAGGTGCGAGTCAAGTTGACGAGCTGTTCGTGTGCAATTCCGAGAGGTTCTCGTTCATTCGAATCCGATTTCGTCGAGGTCGTAGCTGTAGTTCCCGGCCAAGTTTGAGGTCGTTGGTCGAGCTCCGGTCCGACGGCTGATTCAAAACCTCGTTTGGGGATTTAAGGCTCGAATGAAGCTCAAGAACAGTGTGTTGTCTTAGGAGGTCAATTTTCTATCTCTCTTTTACTATTTTAGTTGTGTGCTACATTATGCTTGCTTCTGTTGAAGTCATTTAATGGATTCACTTTGGTTAAAGATTTTGAATTTACATTGAGTGATTAGTAAGCTCTATTTCTATTCATTTTGTGCTATTTACATTTCTTTTAGTTTGACATGTGATTTTAAGATGATTTAATCTATTTAATAAATCTCATGCTCATGTTTTGAACCTTTGTTAAACTTAATTACTGAAGATGACTATATCAGGTTGTCAAAGTCTTGTGATCTCAATTAATAATGTAATCAGTCATCTGCTAGCTAGAACTTAGGCCATTTGGTTCAAAGTGTAAAATGCAGTAAGTTTTGTTTATTCAATATGTGTGGGCCGTGGAGTGTGACGTGTTTTTTTTTTTTTTTTTTTTTTAAAATTGGCATTCTGTAAGGAGGTGATAATAATAATATCAATTGGATTAGTTGTTATGTTATTAATGGATTGTTAAAGTATTCTTACTTAAAACTATGCAAAGGTCGGTGCAATCTGTTGTAGGATAATAAATTAGAAATGCTTATTTGAGATTAATGAAATACAAACTACTGCTACAAGCATAGAAGGACAAGTCGAGAGTATTCAAAATAATTTGAGGTGTGCCATGCCAAATAAAATCTCAAAATGCACGGCCCTCACTTAATTAATTTTAATCCTTAGACTTTGAGGTGTGCCATTAGTTGAATTTTCCATGGCCCTCGCAAACTTGAAAGTGCATAGTTGCTTTAGGCGCGCTATTTGAATTAACTTCCTTAAACTCGGGTGTGCATTTCATGTGACCCAAATCCAAATCTCAACAACGTTAAATAATATGTGTCTCGGACTGCGGGTGCATTTCATGTGGCGTGGTCCAAAGACGCGTTTTACATGACGTTGAAACCTTCCTTAAAATAATTAAAAGCGGTTTAATAAGTTTAACATGTACCGTAGGCTAAAACGTGTATTAAAATCATATAATAGGCTAATTATAATAGCTTAAGTGACCGTGCTAGAACCACGGAATCCGGGGGTGCCTAACACCTTCCCTCGGGTTAACAGAATTCCTTATTCAGAATTTCTGGTTCGCAGACTTCACAAGGAAAGTCGAATTTTCCTCGATTTGGGATTTAAAATAAACCAGTGACTTGGGACACCAGAAAACAAACTATCCCAAGTGGCGACTCTGAACAAAAAATGAATAAATAATCTCATTTCGAATAATTTCACTTAAATTGGAAAAACTCCCTTATATACTACCCTTCGGGGTGGTGTGTAAAAAGGAGGTGTGACATGTAGTCCTACATGTTTTTGAATGTCGCTAGATTTATCTTTTTGAGCAGCCTAAGATATGTCTAGAATCACCCAAAATAGTGGTCCAAATGCCTCTTGGGCCATAGGCATGGGACGGGTAGTGCATGCATAAGGCACGATTTAGAATCAACTAGTGCACTTAGGTAAAAACTTAAAGATAGTAATCATGTAGCAGGAGATGATAGTCTGTGCCCGCTGAATAATACGAGTAACACCCCATCTTGAGGGAGGTACGAAATATTGTTTATGTTGCACGGGGTGATCCTTTAGGCTAATAAACTTAGAACCCCCATCTTGTCTTTAAATCAATTATTTGTGTTTATTCGAAGACTTTAATAATGAATTTTCTCAAACTTCTTGCTTTCTTTATCTTATTTTTTCTGACTAATCTTTGGAGACGCAAACTGGTTAAACTAGAGTTATTTGCAAATAGGTGCCCTAACGTACCTCAAACCTGTTAGGTGAAGACTCTCTCTTTTAACACCTTCCTTAAAAGAGTTGTCACGTGTCGAAACCCGATTTCGCAAGAAAAAGGGGCACGATAGCATGGCGACTCTGCTGGGGAGATATTTAGGCTCTTACCATAAGTGAACTTGGTCTATATGAATTAGTCTTCTCTGATAAACGTGTCTTTTATTATTTTTGATGTTATATGACCCTTTTATTGCTGCATGTACACCCTTTTCCCCGTTTTACCTTTATTTGAATTCGCATTAATATGCAAAGCTCTGCTCAATTTGGTCATAACATGCGTTTTTCTTTATTTCTAGTCATGTTTGCTTGCTCGAAGAATTTTTTTAAGAATTGCTACATCATGTCTCTCCCCACCCTCACTCCCTCGTTTACTTTATCACAATTTCCACATTACGCGAACTAACTTCTTCCTTGTTTTCCTTTCTTTTTATGTCTTTACGTTTAATTTAATACTGCATTTACTGTTTTTATCGTGCAAAATATTCGGCAACGTATTATTTTATCTTTGCATAAAGCATGCTCCACATCATATTCCACTCGTGCGTAATTAATACCATTGCAGCGCTTGATGAGTGTTCGTGCTCTTCCTAAATCACCCTTTAAATTTGGCAAGGCTTATTTGCGGTTAAACTAGTCGATCATCGGTGCAGTCGACGGTTCCGTGCCTTTCCCTCTCAAGTTGTCCACTTGAGGGTACCAGTCTAGACTCTTCTACAAACCCTCACTCTAATATTAACTATGCATTCATCATGTCCAAACCTAGTATGGGTTAGAATGCTGTCCGCGTAATAACTCGCTAAGGCAAGCCTTGTCCAAAGTCCGTCGGGATTTTCATAATCCCAATGGACACAATCACGATCTATGCATTATTTGGAGAAAACATGCCAATATGTTGATCATTATCGTGTAAATAGCCAAATTCAGAGGGGGAAAGGCTAACTTTATTTATTTTGCAGAAATGAGGCACGAAGTCCCAAGTTCGACATTGTTCAAAATATCCCACCTTTGTTGCTAGATTGGTGAGAACATCTCTCACCAAATGACAAAAACCAGGTGAATAGAGTCCTCGAAAATTTACCTTCCTTGTTAGCCATTCAGCCAGACAATATATTAATTGAGGCCGCCACCGTGTTTTGGGATGAGAAGAGAGCCGTCTTCCATTTTGGCGACATAGAAATGACTCCCCTTTTAGAAGAAATAGAAGGCTTCACTGGGCTCGCATGGGATAGCCCTGGTTTGTTGGTACCGAAAAACCGCACTTCTCGAGGTTTCTTGAAAATGATGGGCTTCAGGAAAAATGATGAGTTAATCTATCTGAGGAAATTTTACATACCATTAGATTTCATTTATGAGCGTTATGGGCACAACAAGTCATATCGCCTTTATCATGATGAGTTTGCCATCACTTCTTTGGGTTGGACTTACCGCCGAGTTTTTGTATTCATTGTCTATTTTCTTGGGATGCTGGGGAGAAAGAATCCACACTCGCCTAGTTATGGTGACTAAGACCTTAATGGAGGGGATTGAGGGGCAAACTTATACTATTGTCCCTATGATTTTGGTTGAGATGTACCGAGCCTTAGACAGTTTGCAAAAAGAAGCATAGGCATTTTGAAGATTGCAATCTGTTGCTGCAAGTATGGTTGTTGGAACACCTTCAAAGAGGAGAGTACTATCAAGAACTTTCGCAACGACCCTGGAATGACCACATAGCCTATCACTTTCCGAAGAGAATGACTTTTATCCCAAATAGGTTTGTGCAACCGGAAAACACTGTAAGTTGGGTACATTTCTTTAGCAATTTGACTAATGACAAGGTACATTGGATGTTTGAGTGGTTCCCTAGCATTGAATTCATCATCAGGTCGAGAGGTGCTCCTCATCTAGTGCTAATAGGATTGAGGGGGATCTACCCTTATGCTCCTATAAAGGTTATGAGGCAAGCTGGGAGAAAACAGGTTATACCCCGAGTTTCTAACATGGTTCAGTACAAAGCAGACTTCCAAGGGAATTCCATTCCATTCAAGTTCGAGGCATAGTACATGTGGAATTAAAAGATCATTGTGGAGAAAGATACCATCAAGCCAGATCAGTATCATGCCGGCCATGTGTACTTCTATCCATCATGGTTGGTAGATGACATAGCGGGAGATGTCAAGCCAGGGGTTAATTTGAGGAATAGGGTTATAGACGATGCTTCTGAAGCACAAGTCAAATACAAGATGTTGCACAAAAAGGTTTTCGAGTTTGAAGCCAAGCATTTGGAACAACATAAAGTGGACATGGAAGCAATTAACAAGTGGAAAGAAATCGCTACTAAATCAATAGAGAGGTTGGAATATTTGGATCAAGGGTTGATGGAGCTTGACGGAAAGATGAGGAAAAGGATCTCGGATTGTCAGAATGCAGAGGGCAACAAAGGAGGGCATCTAACAAGGGCTTTTCTGCTGTTGGACATTTGCGACCTAGGGAACCTGATTAATGTAGCCAAGAAGGCCAAGCATGGAGAAGGTCCCTCTGGGACTAAATAGATTAGGAATGATGTTTACTTGCTTTCCAGACTCATTTTAGACTTTGGCAGAAATAAGGCAAATGCCATTAGTGACTCTTTATAATTATTGCCGTTTTAGTAGGGATTTGGTCGATTTATCATATTAATGAAATGACGCAATTATTGGCATCAATTTTCTCCAAATCTATATGTCGCTCAGGCCTAACTCAGGCACAATGAGGTCCCCAAATTAGGACGCGAATTTATAATTCCGCAATATGTGTTTCAACCGCAAACATCCTTTTAATACTCCTTACTGGCTTGTTTACCTTTTTGTTTTCTTCTTTTCATTGTTTGTTTATTCCCATCCCCTAAGGTTGGTTCGTGCATACTGGCATCATCAGTATATCATACCAGATCTAGAGGCCCTCCACCTCCTCCTCCTCCAAGTGATCCTAAAAGCAAGGGAAAAACTAAAATGGACGATATGAGTGGTATCAGGAAAGACACTGCTACACATGCAGAGAATATCGAGACTTCGGATGGTCGGAGAACTCCAGCACAGAATGACTTGGTATTGCGGTTAAAATAGAAGATACTGGAGTTACAAGGGGAATTTAAGCAGGTCCGGAACTTGGAAAACCTCATCAGTATGCCACACATCCTCAGAATCCTAATCCTCCACCAGTACCTACCCCTTCACAGAGTCATCACCGCCAAACTAAATACCTACAAACCACCACCTATCACACTCATCAAAATGCACCACAACCTACCCCTGACCCCCAAAACTCAACCAACGACCATCATTATGACCAGATTCCTGGAGTCCATCAAAGCAACCCCATATACGTGGAAACCTTACCCCACACTCCACAACAAACCTTATACATACCTAAATCCGCTGAGAAGGACCTGCTCATCAAGAACATGGAAGAACTCAAGAAGCTTACTGGTAGAGTTCAAAGTGTCGAAGGTGGCAAAGGCATTGAGGGTCTGAATTATAAGGATTTATGTATTCAGCTAGATGTAGAATTACCGGAGGGCCAGAAACCTCCTATGTTTGAAATGTTCGACGGGATAGGTGATCTGAATGTACATTTGAGGACATATTGTGACAAGCTCCTAGGAGTTGGTAAAGATGAAATAATTTGCATGAAGCTATTCATGAGGAGCCTCACTGGAGATGCCCTGTCCTGGTACATCAGTCAAAACCCAAAGAAATGGGTTAACTGGGTAAGCATAGCATCAGATTTTATGGATCAGTTCAGGTTCAATATAGAAAATGCTCCAGACGTCTTCTACATTCAGAATCTTAAGAAGAAGCCAACAGAAACTTTCCGTGAGTATGCTACTCGGTGGAGGTCTGAAGCTACAAAAGTAAGGCCAGCACTGGAAGAAGAACAGATGAATAAGTTCTTTGTCCGAGCTCAGGAGCCGCAGTATTATGAGAGACTGGTGGTTATTGAGAACTATAAATTTTCTAACATCATCAAGTTAGGAGAAAGAATAGAAGAGGGTATAAGAGCGGAATGGTGACAAATTTTGAGGCACTCTAAGCAATAAAAAAAAACCTTGCAGTCGGGCGGTATTTCTAAAAAGAAGGAAGTAGTGGCAGTAATGGTGGCCCAAGGGCCAAAGTCTCCTCTAACGTACCAAACACCTCCACCCACATATCAGCCTTCACCTCCCAGATACCAACAACCCCTTGCCACTTACCATACTTATAACACCCAGCCAGCATACTACCACTTACCACCAGAGCGCCAAAGCTATCAAAAACCTAGACTAAATTTTGACCGCAGACCGCCCAGACAATACACCCCGATTGCTGAACCCATCGACCAATTGTATGAGAGACTGAAGGCCGCCGGTTATATCACTCCCATTCCTGCTGTTGCCGTGGAAAACTCCTCTCAGTGGGTCAATCCAAACAAGACATGTTCCTACCACATGGGCATGAAGGGTCATACTATTGATGATTGTCGCACTTTGAAGGATAAGATCCCGACGTTTATTGACACCAAGGTTATACAAGAAAAAGAGGCTGCACTCATTCGTGAAGGTGATGAACCTAAAATTCCTCCAGTCACTCTCACACCTATTGTAGTGCAGATTCAGTTACCGATTAAGGTTGAAGTAGCCGCACCGACTCTATTTGAGGTTGAAGTAACAACGCCCTCAGCCACCTCAACTCCATTTGAGGTGGAAGTGACCACACCTTTCATTGTGATGGTAGCACCTACACCGTCCTATAAGTCCAATGCTATACCTTGGGACTATGCTCTGGAAGCAAGAAGGTAAAGAAAAGCAAAAATAGAGGAAATAGGTGCAGCATAAGGCATGACCAGAACTGGTAGGGTTTACACGCTCGAGAATTGAAGAGGAACATGTAAAGAAGTCACTTCCAAGCCGCCTATCATTGAAACTAGCCCAGATGATCTTTGAAGAAAGGTGCAAGCAAGAGAATATTCCGTGGTTGATCATCTGAACAAACCCCTACTCAGATATCCATTCTGTCACTACTACAAAATTCGGAGGCGCATATGAATGCGTTGATGAAAGTGTTAAACGAAGCTTATGTACCCAACAAAATTACTAGTGGGGACAATATGGTAGGGCAAGTATTGGAGAACCAGAAGATCATTTTTCACGATGACGAACTGCCACCAGAAGGGCTGAGTCACAACAGGGCACTACATATCACAGTGCAATTTGAGGACAAATTCATCGCCAGGGTCCGATAGATGGGGGTTAGAGTCTCATTATTTGTCCATTGACTACTTTGATGAGATTGGGTAAAGGTTTGCATGAAATACGAGCAGGAACTATGAACATGAAAGCATTAGATGGGTCCCAAAGGGCCACAATCGGGGAGACCAACCTCTGTTTGCAGATGGGCCTGACTTGGTTTGATGTTGAATTTCAAGTATTGGACGTATCCGCCACGTACAATCTGTTGTTGGGACGACTGTGGATACATGCTGCTAGTGCCGTAGCCTTCACTCTACACCGGGACGTAAAGTTTTAATGGAATCATCAGGAAGTAATCATCCACGGGGACGGCAATAATCCCATTTATACAAATCAGACTGTTCCAGTCATCGAAATAGAAGGAAGTTGGATAGAGAAACGTACCATCGCATTGAGCGCGTCTATGCAATTGAGAAAGACAAATGGTGGAGTAACAAGATTGAAAGCATATTGTTATGGATAGGGTATGAACCTGACAAGGGTCTCGGTAAGAATCTCCAGGGTATCACTATGCCAATACAACTGAAGCATCACAGCACGACCTTTGGACTTGGATATCAGTACACCTGGCAGGAGTATAACAATTGGTCGCCGCCATGGCACGGTCCTTATTACCCTCTTGAACAGTCGGTACAACATTTGAGCCAATCCTTCCATCATGCTGACGTGATATGGGGATCTGAAGAAGATGAAGCTTTAGCTGGCCCAAGGAACCTATTTGTTGATGATGAAGACATGGATTGTAGTGCAATAGTTGAGGAGGAGGATGAGGAAGACCTTACAATTCAGACCGTGGGAAAAGGAGTTGTTCTCAAGAACTGGACTGCCGCTCCATCGCGGGCCCGTCGAGTTCCTGGGTAGCCTTGAAATTAGCATAATTTATCTTTAAAAGAAATTTTAAGCATTTAAGACATTCTCAGTATTTTGTTTTGAACGTATTTTATTTTGAAATAATTGCTTGAGTCATCGAGTCGTACGTGTTTTGATGTTTTCAAGATTTATTTAATGCATTGCTATTTTAGTATTCATTATTATCCTTTACATTTTCTCTCTACTGCATTATATTACTTATCCTGATGAACCAACAACTGTGACATGTAATGAGACAACGCAACATAAGGATAGTGATTTAGAGGAAATAGAAGAAGAAGAAGATATAATACCTGAGGATATTGTCAGAGAAGTGGAAAATTTTGAGAACAAGCCTGAGTCCAATCTGGACGAGACCGAGATAGTCAATTTGGGAGATTCCGAAACAATCAAAGAAACTCGCATAAGCATTCACCTATCACCGTCAGAGAAAAAAGAATACACCCATTTCCTGAAAGAGTATGAAGATATTTTCGCATGGTCTTATGATGATATGACTGGTTTGAGCACGTCTATAGTGGCTCATAAACTACTTACCAATCTGATGTGTCCTTTGGTAAAGCAGAAACTCAGAAAGTTCAAGCCAGATACGAGTATGAAAATAAAAGAGGAAGTCACCAAGAAGATCAAAGCTAAGGTTCTCAGAGTGGTCAAATATCCTACCTGGTTGGCTAACATCATGCCAGTTTCGAAGAAGGATGGGAAGGTCAAAATATGTGTCGACTGTCGGGATTTAAACATGATACACAAGGAGATAAAAGTATATGTGGATGACTTCATCATCAAATCCAAGAAGGGTACATATTATATAATGGATTTGAGAAAGTTCTTTTATCATCTTCGAAGGTATAATCTGAAACTAAACCCCGCAATATGTGCTTTTGGGGTCCCTGCCGGAAAGTTGTTAGGATTTATCGTTAGCCTCCGAGGAATAGAGCTAGACCTATCAAAGGTCAAGGCTATCCAGGATTTTCCACCTCCAAAGAACAAGAAAGATGTGATGAGTTTCTTGGGGTGTCCCAATTACATCAGTCGTTTCATAGCACAATCAACCGTGATCTATGAGCCAATTTTCAAAATGTTAAAGAAGGATGCTACAACAAGTTGGACTAAAGACTGCCAGAAAGCTTTCGACAAAATCAAGGAATATTTGCCCACACCGCCAGTCCTGGTCCCATCAGAACCTAGGAGACCTCTGCTACTCAATTTGTCCGTATACTATCTGAGTAAGAAGTTCACACCCTATGAAGCACGGTATTCTTTGCTGGAACACACCTGTTGTACCCTAACGTGGATAGCTCAAAAATTGAGGCACTACTTCTATGCCACACTACATATCTCATATCAAGGATGGATCCTCTGAAATATATTTTCTAGAAATCCATACCTACAGGGAAACTAGCAAAACGGCAGATACTGTTGAGTTAATTTGATATTGTCTATGTAACTGGGAAGGCGGTCAAGGGATAGGCATTAGCAGATCATCCTGCAGAAAATCTTGTAGGAGGAGAATATGAACCACCGAAAATGTATTTTCCGATGAAGAAGTATCATTTGTAGGAGAAGATATCACCGGAACTTATGACGGTTTAAGAATGTTCTTCGATGGAAAACAAGAATATCAAGAAAATATTGAGAAAGATGGTAGACAACCACAAGCAATGACACGAGAAATTACCATTTTCCTTATTAGGTTATCATACCACAGTTCGCACATCAACTGGGGATACTCCTTAACTACTGGTCTACGGTACTGAAGCTGTCATTCCCGCCTAGGTCGAAATTCCTTCCGTAAGAATTATACACTCAGTGATGCAGAATGGTAAGTCTCTACGGTCAATTAGCTCTTATTGATGGGAAAAGAATGAATGTGGTATGCCATGGTCAACTTTAGCAGAACAGAATGTCTAGAGCTTTCAAAAAAAGGGGCCAAACCTAGACAGTTCACACCGGGGCAGCTGGTGCTGAAGCGGATCTTCCCGCCTCAAGATGAAGCCAAAGGGAAATTTTCACCCAATTGGCAAGGGCCCTACATGGTTCACAGAGTACTAATAGGGGGAGCACTCATACTTGTAAAAATGGACGGAGAGATTTGGCTAAAGCCTATATATTCAGACGCAGTCAAAAGATATTACATTTAGATTATTTGCATTTCTTCATCTGATGTAACTGAACTACGCTTGACCTGATTCCCGTTTAAGAGGGGATACGTAGGCTGCCCTGTGCGTTCGGTCATAACTCAATAAAATCTTCATTTTCACCATGGTCAGAAATTGGGGCAGAATTTTGAGGAGGACCCTCAAAATTCCGGAGCAAGTCCAGCCAATTTCGTCATATGCAGAACGGTAAAAGAATCTCTTATTAAACTCGGGCAGAATTTTGAGGAGGACCTTCAAAATTCTAGTGCAAAGAAGTAGCAATGTCTCTAAAGTGTCACAATCATTGGTTCATATAATTTACTTGATGTTGCATATCGTTATGTTTAAATAACTACATTCATCAAATGCATGCATATTTTCTCGAAAACTTTATTTTTATGAAATAGCCAGACGCTACCTAGGATAACTTGAACAGGATTCCGATACAGGGCCAACGTAGAGCCAAGCAAAGCAAATCAAACAAGCGAAGGAACGAACCAACCTTCCCTACAAAACTCACGATTTTTCTTTGGATGCAGGAACAAGGAATACCCTCGAATACACACACACACACATCAAGAATCATAACGGCTAGTCGCCAAACGCAACATGTCTCCAAATAAGAAATACTCTGCTATCACTCATTTTCTTTTCTTTGCATGAGGACAAGCATTGCCTCCCTAATTGCATAAGTCTAAGCATTGCCTTCCATTGCATGAGACTAAGCATTGTCTCCTATTATGCATGAGGCTAAGCCTGCCTCCTCAACTGCATAAGACTAAGCATTGCCTTTCCTTGTATGAGACTAAGCACTGTCTCCTAATTGCATGAGACTAAGCACTGTCTCCTATTTTGCATGAGGCTAAGCCCTGCATCCTTAACCGCATAGGGCTAATTCCCTGCATAATACCGAATGTTATGCTACATGAAATCTAGCACTATTTTTTTTACTTTCCCGGGGTTAAGCTCTACCCCAATCTTATAACAAGACTAAGCTCTGTCTTGTTTCACTTCTTATATGACCCAGCATCATGTCTTTTCATCTCATGGGCTGAAACATCGCCATCTTGTCCAAAGGCGTCATAGTCCGAAGGCATTATCCTCATAGCCTGAAGACACCATGTCATGGCCTGAGGATCTCTCAATATTGAACGTCATTATTCAAAGGAGTCATAGTTCAGAGGCTCCATTTTCATGGCGCGAGAACATCATTTCATGGCCTGCGAATCCCTTATCACGCGATTCATGGCCCAGGACATCATGGTCTAAGATCATTCTCATCGTCCAAAGATAATTTTTATGGTCCAAAGGGAATTTTCATCATGTTTAAATTCTTGCAAAAATCCATATATATTTGCATGCATCGTGCTTTTAGTTTTGCAGGTAACCCAGGAGGTAACCATTTTTATAACAGGAGCAATCTTCGCTCCGGTTTCCGTTTGATGCTCACAACCTCAAACACAACCAACCACCGTCTGTTACCCACTTTCACTTGATAACCGTTCAAATGCTCATCCATAACTGTTCTGAGATACATCCATTCAAGATTCCATATAAACTCATCGGATATCGTCCTATCTAGAAAACTTGTTTATTCCTATAACAACTCTGCTGGATCCCGAACTACACACGGCCTGATTCTCATTACACCATGAATATGTAGGCAACTCAGAAACCGGAGTTCGGCCTCTATTTTAAAATCATCCCATTCAGTCTAAATCGGTCATCATTTCTTTACCCGACAATTCTTTCATCATTTCCGGGTAAAGAGGAGCAGCTGTTGATTCCCAATATATATATATATATATATATATATAGCATATTTGCATCATCATTTAGTTTACAAACATTTTCCATAATTCTTAGAAGCGTTAAATTAATTTCTTTCTACATTTTAATATATAATTATCCTTCAAATTACTATTTTTATGGTGATTTAATCATCCAAACTTATTTTTTACACCACCATGTATGCTTTTAAATATTTTACTTCATTTTTCATAATCACATTTGCATTTTTAGGCTAGTTGAACATTTTTGCAATAATAGCTTGTATTCATGTATAATTACATTATTTGTGCCAAAATGACTTTTTATATTTTTATAATGTTAAGTTATTATTTTCAATCATTTTAATACACAAATAATATTTTTTTTTAGCGCCACTTTTAAACCAATTTCGGACCAAATAAATGGCCCAAAACCCTCAAAAACCTAGCCCAAATACCCCATCCCAAACTAGATTAGCCCAACCCTCTAAACCCGGCCAGTAACCCATTTAAACGACCCAGCCCAACTCTTTTTTGAATCCTAGCTATTGATCTCTAAGATCCACGACCCACATCTAATCCGCCTCTTTAATTTACCCATTACCCCCCAAACCCTAACCATTCCCTCTAACTCGCCGCCCCTAAACACTCTCCACTCCCCCTTCTTCTTCAAATAAACCCTAATCGCTGCCCCCAAAATCTTCTCCTAATCCTGCCAAATATTGTATTCGGTGGTTGTTTCTTGCCATATACGACCCCTTTCTGGTACTAGCGATTCTCCTATAGTGCTTGCCTACACATGGCAAGCAGATCCGTAACGACCCGGCCGGTCATTTTAAGAATTAATGCCCCGATCTCCTATTAACTGCTTTCCATGTGTTTATTTCTACTATTGTGAGTTTCCAGGAGGATTTGTTTGGAGTTTCAGAGAGTTTTGGGACACTTAGTCCCTAAATGAGAGTTTAAGATTTAGAATTTGGACGTAGTCGGAGCAGTGTGAAGCCGGCCTCGGAATGGAATTTTGTTGGTTCCGTTAGCTCCGTTGGGTGATTTCGGGCTTAGGGGCGTGTTCGGATTGTGTTTTAGAGGTCCGTAGCTTATTTAGGCTTGAAATGTTGAAAGTTGAATTTTTTGAATTTTCCGGTTCGATAGTGAGATTTTGATATTGGGGTCAGAATAGAATTCCAGAAGTTGGAATAGGTCTGTTGTGTCATTTGGGGCCTGTGTGCAAAATTTCAGGTCATTCAGACGAGGTTTGATAGATTTTTTGATCGAAAGCAAAATTCGAAAGTTTTCGGAATCCTTAGGCTTGGATTGGAGAGTGATTTGTGGTTTTACCGTTGTTTGTTGTGATTCGAGGGTTGGAATAAATTTGTATGATATTTTAGGATTGGTTGGCATGTTTGGTTGAGGTCCCGGGGGCCTCTGGTGAGTTTCGGGTGCTTAACGGAACTTGAATTGGACTTAGGAAAAATCTGAAGTTAGCTGGATCGGTCATAACCGCACCTGCGTGCATGGGACCGTAGGTGCGGCCCCGCATAAGCGATGGAGAATCCGCAGATGCGGCTGGGCCTTTGGAGTTCTGAAGTCGTAGGTGCAAGAGCTGGAGCGCACCTGCGAGACCGCAGGTGCAATAGAAGAAGCGCAAGTGTGGCTTGGTGCTTTAAGTGAATTCTTGCAGATGCGCACCTGGGACTGCAGGTGCGAGTAAATGGCCGCAATTGCGGAAACCCTGGGCCAGAACCTATATAAGGTTTCGGTTGCGATTTTTGCCCATTCCTTCACCATTTTCATCCGGATTTTGAGCTTTTTGGGATTTTTTTGAGAGAGAATTCAAGGAAGATTCGAAGAGGTAAGGTTTTTGGAATCCAAACTCGTTATTATGGTATTTTTCTACTGATTTGGCAAGAAATTTATGGCAAATAAGGGTTAAATTTGGGGGTTTATGGTTTCAAATTGGAGACTTGGAATTGGGGATTTGATAGGTTGTTTATGGTTCTATTTTTGTGTATTTGGTATGTATGAATTCGTGAGAGTGTGAGGATTCTAGTTTTGCAAATTTTATCCGATTCCGAGACGTGGGCCCGGGGGACTTTTTGGGCAATTTTCCTAATTTCGTGTGTTAGCTTTGAATTAATTAGTTGAATTAGTTTCTTGAGGTTATATTTACATTATGAAATTACTTTCAATAGATTTGTGCCATTTGTAGTCGGGTACTCGTGGCAAGAACGTGATATCGAGTTGATTGAGCTGGTTCGAGGTAAATGGCTGGCCTAACCTTGTGTGGGGGAACTCCCCTTAGGATTTGGTATTGTTGGTATATGAAATGCCTTGTACGTGAGGTGACGAGTGCGTACATGTGCGAATTGTTGAAAATCCGGTTTTCATTAAGTAACTATAATTGTGTTTTCTCCCCTGTTTATACTACATGCAATTTAAGCCTACTGTTAGTTTAGGAAAGCATGTCTAAATGACTCAATTGTTTTACTTGCTCAAACTGCTTGATTTGAATTCTGTGCAACGTGCTAGGTTAGAAATTCCTGTTTTACCTTGGTATGAAATTTGATTGAATATTCTTCGTGTTGCTGCTGTGTGTTTACTTTGGGACTACGGGTGGTATCCCGGTATATCCCCCTTGCCTGTTTATTTGGGACTGCGGATCGGTGTTCCGGTAGATCCCCCTGTACAGTTATATTGGAACTACGAGACTCCACACGGTAGATTCCCCCAGTACTAGGTATTTACATTTGGGACTACAGATTGGTATTCTGGTAGATCCCCTTCGCACTACGAGTTGGACTACGGGACGACACCCAGGAGATCCACTGGATATTTACATTTGGGGACTACAGTACGGTATCCTGGTAGATCCCCGGTTGCCGGTTATTTACATTTGGGGACTACAGGACGGTATCCTGGTAGAACCCCGGTTGTTATCTCTGTGTAGAGCTATCTTCTTTTTGTGATTTTATCTGTGTTGTAGTTGTTGTTATTCTTATTACCCTGTGTTTCTTTATACTGTTTCATTTCCTAATATATATATATATATATATATATATATATATATATATATATATATATATATATATATATATATATATATATATATATGTTTATGACCGGTAGGGCCCTGACTTTCCTCATCACTACTCGATCGAGGTTAGGATTGGCACTTACTGGGTACCGGCGTAGTGTACTCATGCCCTTTCCTACACATGTTTTCTGTGTGTAGATCCAGGTTCATCTGCTAAGCCATATCGTTAGCGAGACGAGGCAACTTTCGAAGATTTTGAGGCATATCTGCCGCGTCCGCAGACTGAGGAGCCTCTCTCTATCTCTTTCTGTTAGCTTTAGGTCTTCTGTTCTCTTTGTTGACTAGATATTCTGATGTTAGAACTTTATGTTAAAATTCTCCGCTTGTGATTTCATGAGATTCCGAGTTTTGGGGGTTGATCCAGTTTTTGAGAATATGTATTGGTTTATGCCGAGCGGGATCTTAAACGTTTCTATCTTTATTTATCTTTAGTTTTTATTGGTTTTTTGCATTTCATTTCTTTACCACAATTGTTAGATTTACCTAGTTGTAGAGACTAGGTGCCGTCACGACGGTTCACGGAGGGCGAACTTGGGTCGTGACAAGTTGGTATCTGAGCTCTAGGTTCATAGAAGTCATGAATCACAAGCCAGTTTATTAGAGTCTCGCAGATCGGTACGGTGACGTCTGTACTTATCAACGAGAGGCTATGTAACTATTAAGAAAATTCCACTTCATTTGAATTCCTTGTCGTGCGATATTTTTGATATCGAAATCCTAAACTTCTATCTTCTATTCTCTCACAGATGGTGAGGACACGTGCTAATGGCGGTGACCAGACACCCACGCCCCCTGTGAGAGCCGTCAGAGGTCGGGGCCGGGGTAGAGGCCGAGGACGCGCACGCGGTGCAGCCAGAGCACTCGCGCAAGCTGCTACTGAGGAGCCACCAGCAGTTCCAGCTGGAGCCTAGGCGCCTGACACGCCTACTACTATTACTACTCCAGCTCTCTAGGAGACTCTTGCGTAATTTATGAGTATGTACATCACTCTAGCTCAGGCAGTGTTGCTTCTCCTTGCTGTAGCCACATCCCAGGCAGGGGGAGGAGCATAGACTCCTGCCACCCGCACTCCTGAGCAGCGAGTGCATGTTGAACAGGTCCCAGAGATTATACCGGCATAGCCTATAGCCCCAGCTCAGCCCGAGGAGAGGGCAGTAGCTTCAGAGGAGGAGTAGAAGAGGTTTGAGAGGTTCAAGAAGTATCAGCCTCCTATATTCAGTCGACTAGCATCAGATGATGCTCTGGGATTTCTACAGGAGTGCTACCGTATCCTCCGTACCATGGGTATATCAGGATCGAGCGGGGTTTCCTTCACTACCTTCTAGCTTTGAGGAGCCGCCTATTAGTGGTGGTGTACTTATGAGTTAGATAGTCCAGATGAGGCAGCTTCTCTGACTTGGTCAATTTTCAGATATGTTCTTGAGAGACTATGATCCTTAGAGCCTCAGAAACGCATGGCGCGCAGAGTTTGAGCGTTTGCGCCAGGATACTATGACTGTCTCGGAGTATGTTGTCCGTTTCACTGACTTGGCTAGACATGCACCAGCTTTAGTTTCTACTCTTCGCGAGAGAGTTTGCTGGTTCATTGAGGGGATTATTCCCAGCATCAGGTCCAGCATGGCTCGGGAGTTGGAGATAGATATTTCTTATCAGCAGGTGGTGAGCATTGCTAGGAAACTAAAGGGTATGCATGCTCGGGACAGAGAGGAGAGGGAGGCCAAGAGGTCTCGAGAGTCGGGCCATTATTCTGGTGCCCGTGCCCTAGCTGCAGCTCGTCATGGTAGGGGTTATATGAGTCGCCCCATTCATTCAGCTCTTCCAGCAGCCAGTGGTATTCCAGCTCATCCTAGACCTTAGTAGCCCTATTATGCACCTCCAGTATTCAGTGCGCCTCCTGTACGAGGTGCTTTTAGTGGCAAGTCATAGCCATCACGTCCTCCTAGAGCTTGTTTTAAGTGTGGCGACACACGCCATATGGTGTGGGATTGTCCAAGACTTAGGAGGGGTGCACCTCCACAGACTTTTCAGCTACACCGTGCCCCACAGAGTTCCCAGGCTATGGTTAAAGCACCAGTTGCTACCGCACCTGCCTTGCCAGCTAGAGGTGGAGGTCGGTGAGGTAGAGGTCGCCCTAGAGGGGGAGGCCAGGCCAGACACTATGCCCTTCCTTCCCGTACTGAGGCTGTCGCCTCCGAATCAATCATCATAGGTATTATCCTGGTCTGTCATAGAGATGCATCGGTATTCGTCGATCCAGGATCCACTTATTCTTATGTGTTCTCTTATTTTTCCCTGCATTTTTGCGTATCTCAGGATTCGTTGAGTACTCCTGTTTATGTTTCTACTCCTGTTGGAGATTCTCTTGTTGTGGACCGCATTTATCGGCTGTGTTTGATTGCTCTTAGTGGTTTTAAGACCAGAGCCGATTTATTATTGCTCAGCATGGTAGACTTTGATGCTATCTTGATCATGGACTGGTTGTCACCCCATTATGCTATTCTTGATTGTCATGCGAAAACCGTGATGCTGGCTATGCCAAGTGTACCGCGAGTAGAGTGGAGGGGCACCTTAGATCTTACTTCCAGTAGAGCTATGTCATTCCTTAAGGCTCAGCGCATGGTTGAGAAGGGGTGTGACGCATATCTAGCTTATGTGAGAGATGTCAGTATTGATACCCCTACAGTTGATTTAGTCCCAATAGTATGGGATTTCTCTGATGCTTTTCCCGCTGATCTTTCGGGCATGCTGCCCGATAGAGATATTAATTTTGGCATTGATCTGTTGCCGAGCACTCAGCCCATTTCTATTCCTCCGTACCGTATGGCTCCTCCTGAGTTGAAGGAGTTGAAGGAGCAGTTATAGGAATTTCTTGATAAGGGTTTTATTCGGCCCAGTGTATCACCTTGGGGGTGCTCTTATCTTGTTTCTGAGGAAGAAGGATGGTTCTATGCGTATGTGCATTTATTATCGCCAGTTGAACAAGGTTACTATGAAGAACCATTATCCTTTGCCTCGTATTGATGACCTGTTTGATCAGTTACAAGGTGCCTGTGTGTTTTCTAAGATTGACTTGCGTTCAGGCTATCATCAATTAAAGATTCGGGAGCCAGTTATCCAGAAAACTGCCTTCAGGACTCGGTATGGTATTTACGACTTTCTTGTTATGTCATTTGGGCTGACCAATACACCAACAACCTTTATGCATTCGATGTACGGTGTATTCTGGCCATATCTTGAATCATTCGTCATTGTCTTTTTTGATGACATTCTGTTATACTCCAAGAGTCGGAAAGATCATGAGCAGCACCTGAGGATAGTGCTTCAGACTTTAAGAGAAAAGAAGTTATATGCCAAGTTCTTGAAATGTGAGTTTTGGTTGGATTCCGTGGCATTCTTGGGTCACGTGGTATCGAGTGAGGGGATAAAGGTGGATTTGAAGAAAGTGGAAGCAATGCAGAGTTAGCCCAGACCATCCTCAGCTACAGAGATCTGTAGTTTTCTTAGCTTGGCGGGTTATTACCGTCGATTTGTTGAGGGATTGCCATCCATTGCAGCACCTATGACCAGGCTGACCCAGAAGGGTGCTCCGTTCTAGTGGACAGAAGAGTGTGAGGAGAGCTTTCAGAAGCTCAAGACAGCTTTGACTATTGCTCCAGTTTTGATATTGCTTACGGGTTCGGGGTCTTATACTTTCTATTGTGATGCCTTGAGGATTAGCCTCGGAGCGGTATCGATGTCGGACGGTAGGGTGATTGCCTACGCGTCCAGACAGTTGAAGGTACATGAGAAGAATTATCCTGTCCATGATCTCGAGTTAGCTGCTATTGTTCACGCCTTGAAGATCTGGCGTCATTATTTGTACGGTGTGCCTTGTGAGATTTATACTGATCACCGGAGTTTGCAGCATCTGTTCAAGGAAGGACCTTAATTTACGCCGGAGGAGGTAGTTAGATCTGCTGAAGGACTATGATATTACTATCTTGTATCACCCAAGCAAGACCAATGTGGTGGCCGATGCTTTGAGTCTCCGGGCGGAGAGTTTGGGGAGTTTGGCCTATCTACAAGCACCAGAGAGGCCCATGGCGATGGATGTTCAAGCCTTAGCCAGCCAGTTTGTGAGATTGGATCTTTCGGAGCCCAGCCGGGTCCTTGCTTGTGTGGTTTCTCTGTCTTCCTTGA
The DNA here is from genome assembly GCF_001879085.1 of Nicotiana attenuata. Lineage (NCBI taxonomy): Eukaryota > Viridiplantae > Streptophyta > Magnoliopsida > Solanales > Solanaceae > Nicotiana > Nicotiana attenuata. The sequence continues at coordinate 8,258,744 of NC_032000.1, read as the reverse complement.
TTGATCGTATCTGGGAACGTCGGTTTGATGACCCTCATTTGCTTGTCCTCAAGGACAAGGTTCTGCAAGGTGATGCCAGAGATGTTACCATTGGTGATGACAAGGTATTAAGGATGCAGGGTCGGATTTGTGTACCCAATGTTGATGGGCTTCGGGAGTTGATTCTAGAGGAGGCCCGTAGTTCGCGGTATTCTATCCATCCGGGTGCCGCGAAGATGTACCGGGATTTGAGACAACACTATTATTGGAGGCGGATGAAGAAAGATATAGTTGGGTTTGTAGCTCGGTGCCTCAATTATCAACGGGTAAAGTTTGAGCACCAGAGGCCGGGTGGGTTGCTTTAGCATATAGAGATTCCAGAGTGGAAGTGCGAGCGAATCACGATGGATTTCGTAGTTGGGCTCCCACGGACTTTAAGGAAGTTCGATGCCATTTGGGTGATTGTGGATCAGCTGATTAAGTTCGCACACTTCATTCACATGTGTACTACCTATTCTTCGGAGCGGTTGGCGGAGATTTATATACGGGAGGTTGTTCGTATGCATGGTATTCCAGTTTCCATCATATCAGACAGAGCTACTCAGTTCACATCGCGGTTCTGAAGGGCCGTATAGCATGAGATGGGCATTTGGGTGGAGTTGAGCACAGCATTTCGACCCCAGACGGACGGACAGTCCGAGTGCACTATTCAGATTCTTGAGGATATGCTCTGTGCGTGTGTGATGGAGTTTGGAAGTTCATGGGATCAGTTTTTGCCACTGGCTGAGTTCGCCTACAACAACTGCTACCAGTACAACATTAGATGGCATCGTATGAGGCCTTGTATGGTAGGCGGTGTAGGTCCCCGGTGGGTTGGTTTGAGCCGGGTGAGTCTAGATTATTGGGCACTGACTTGGTTAAGGACGCCTTGGAGAAGGTTAAGGTGATTCAGGATAGACTTCGTACAGCCAAGTCCAGACAGAAGAGTTATGCGGACCGCAAGGTTCGTGATGTTTCCTATATGGTTGGAGAGCGGATCTTGCTTTTCGCCTATGAAGGGCGTTATGAGATTTGGGAAGAAAGGGAAATTGAGTCCGAGGTTTACTAGTCCTTTTTAGATATTGCGGCGTGTCGGGGAGGTTTCTTATGAGCTTGCCTTACCTCCCAGCTTGGCAGGAGTTCATCTGGTATTTCATGTTTCGACGCTTTGGAGGTATCACGGCGATCCGTCGCACGTGTTGGATTTCAGTTCTGTCCAGTTGGACAAGGATCTATCTTACATTTAGGAGCCAATGGCTATATTGGATAGGCAGGTTCGGAAGCTGAGGTCAAAGAACATTGCATCAGTGAAGGTTCAGTGGCGGGGTCAGCCGGTAGAGGAGTCGACTTGGGAGACCGAGCAAGATATGAGCAGCCGTTACCCTCATCTTTTCACCACTTCAGGTATGTCTCTATGCTCGTTCGAGGACGAACGAATGTTTTAAGTGGGGGAGGATGTAACGACCAGGCCGGTCATTTGAAGAATTAACTCCTCGATCCTCTATTAACTGCTTTCCCCGTGTTTATTTCTGCTATTGTGAGTTGTCGGGAGGATTCGTTTGGAGTTTCGGAGAGTTTTGGGACACTTAGTCCCTAAATGAGAGTTTTAGCTTTAGAATTTGAATCGTAGTCGGAGGAGTGTGAAGATGGCCTCGGAATGGAATTTCGTTGTTTTTGTTAGCTCTGTTGGGTGATTTCGGGGTTATGGGCGTGTTTGAATTGTGTTTTGGATGTCCGTAGCTTATTTAGGCTTGAAATGCTGAAAGTCAAATTATTTACGTTCCCGGTTGGATAGTGAGATTTTGATATGGGGGTCGGAATGGAATTCTGGAAGTTGGAATAGGTCCGTCGTGTCATTTGGGGCGTGTGTGCAAAATTTTCATTCGGACGAGAATTGATAGACTTTTTGATCGAAAGCAGAATTTGGAAGTTTTGGGAATCCTTAGGCTTAGATTGGAGAGTGATTTGTGGTATTAGCGTTTTTTTGATGTGATTCGAGGGTTGGAATAAGTTCGTATGATGTTTTAAGATCGGTTGACATGTTTGGTTGAGGTCCCGGAGGCCTCGGGTGAGTTTCAGGTGCTTAACGGAAGTTGAATTGGACTTGGGAAAAATCTAAAGTTGGCTGGATCTGTCCGCACCTGCATGCATGGGACCGCAGGTGCGGGCCGAAGAAGTGATGGAGAAGCCGCAGATGCGGCTGGGCGTTTGGAGTTCTGAAGTCGCAGGTGTAAGAGCTGGAGCGCAGCTGCGAAACCGCATGTGCGGTAGAAGAAGAGTAAGTGCGGCTTGGTGCTTTAAGTGAATTCTCGCAGATGTGCACCTGGGACCATAGGTGCCCGTCCGCAGGTGCGAGGAAATGGCCGCAGGTGCGGAAATCCTGGGCCAGAACCTATATAAGGTTTCAGTCGCAATTTTTGCACATTCCTTCACCATTTTCATCCGTATTTTGAGCTTTTTGGGAGGTTTTTAAGAGAGAATTCAAGGGAGCTTCGAAGAGGTAAGGTTTTTTGAACCCAAACTCGTTATTATGGTATTTTTCTACTGATTTGGCAAGAAATTTATGAAAAATAATAGTTAAATTTGGGGGTTTAGGGTTTGAAATTGGGGATTTTGAGGGGTTGTTTATGGTCCGGTTTTCGTGTATTTGATATGTATGAACTCGTGAAAGTGTGACGATTCTAGTTTTGCGAATTTTATCCGATTCCGAGACGTGGGCCCTGGGGACATTTTGGGCGATTTTCCTAATTTTGCGTGTTATCTTGGAATTAATTAGTTGAATTAGTTACTTGAAGTTATATTTACATTATGCAATTACTTTGCTTAAATTTGGGTCATTTGGAGTCGGGTACTCGTGGCAAGAACGTGATATCGAGTTGATTGCGTTGGTTCGAGGTAAGTGGCTTGCCTAACCTTGTGTGGGGGAACTCCCCTTAGGATTTGGTATTGTTGATATAAGAAATGCCTTGTACATGAGGTGGCGAGTGCGTACATGTGCTAATTGTTAAAAATCCGATTTTCATTAAGTAACTATGATTGTGTTTTCTCCCCTGTTTATACTACTTGCAATTTAAGCCTACTGTTAGCTTAGAAAAGCATGTCTAAATGACTCAATTGTTTTACTTGCTCAAACTGCTTTATTTGAATTCTGTGCAGCGTGCTAGGTTAGAAATACCGGTGTTTCCTTGGTATGAAATTGGATTGAATTAAATATTCATCGTGTTGCTGCTGTGTGTTTACTTTGGGAATACGGTCGGTATCCCGGTAGATCCCCCTTGCCTATTTATTTGGGACTACAGATCGGTATTCCGGTAGATCCCCCTACACAGTTATATTGGAACTACGGGACTGCACCCAGTAGATTCCCCCAGCACTGGGTATTTACATTTGGGACTACAGATTGGTATTCCGGTAGATCCCCTGCGCACTATGAGTTGGACTACAGAACGACACCCGGAAGATCCACTGGATATTTACAATTGGGGACTACAGGACGGTATCCTGGTAGATCCCCGATTGCTATCTCTGTGTAAAGCTTTCTTCTTTCTGTGATTTTACCTCTGTTGTAGTTGTTATTCTTATTACCCTATGTTGATTTATACTGTTTCATTTCCTAATAAATATATATGTTTATGACCGGTAGGGTCCTGACCTTCCTTGTCACTACTCGATCGAGATTAGGCTTGGCACTTACTGGGTATAGCCGTGGAGTACTCATGACCTTTCCTGTACATATTTTCCGTGTGCAGATCTGGGTTCATCTGCCCAGCGATATCGTTTGCTAGACGAGGCAACTTTCGGAGACTTTGAGGTATATCTGCCTCGTCCGAGACCGAGGAGTCTCTCTCTATCTCTTTCTGTTAGCTTTAGGTCTTCTGTACTCTCTGTTGACTAGATATTCTGGAGTTAGAAATTTAGGTAAACATTCTAAGCTTGTGATTTCATGAGATTCCGGGATTTTGGGAGTTGTTCCAGTTTTTGAGAACATGTATTGGTTTATGCCGAGCGGCATCTTAAACGTTTCTATCTTTATTTATCTTCAATTTTTATTGGTTTTTTCGCATTTTGTTTCTTTCCGCAATTGTAAGGCTTACCTATTTGTAGAGACTAGGTGCCGTCATGATAGTTCACGGTGGGCGAACTTGGGTCGTGACAAGATCTCTCCGAAATTGAACCAAATATGGTTCAAACCCCTGATTTTTGAGTGTTATTTTGTCTATATTCATCCTGTGCTATTGTTAGTCCGATTTATGTTTATATTCTCTTGATATTTACTTTCCCTAAAACCAGGGTTTACATATCTCTTCAAAATCGAACCAAAATTGGTTCAAATCTCTGATTTTGAGTATTATTTTTGTCTATATTCGTCCTATCCTATTGTTTTGTGTATATTATGTTGATATTTACTTTTCCTAAAAAACCAGTGTCACGACCCCAGTTCGCCCTCCGTGAACTGTCGTGACGGCACCTAGTCCCTACGACTAGGTAAGCCTAACAAGTGCGGAAAACAATCGAAACTTTGCGGAAAATATAACTTAAAACCAAGATTTAACAAAATGGAAACGAAATATAAAATGCCAATCGGCACATACAGCACAATATCTCAAACTTCTACAATAGTATCCCAAAACCCGGAATCTCACGGGAACACAAGCTGAGAGAAATATAGTAAAGTGCTCTAACTCCGGAATGTCTACATCAACAGTCTGATAGAAGGGCTAACACCACAAGATAGAATAAAGAGGGAGAGTCTTCGGTCTGCGGACGCGGCAGATGTACCTCGAAGTCTCCAAAAGCTCTCCCTGCCTCAAGGATGGTAAGCCTGTGTAGAGGTACCTGGATCTGCACATGAAAAACATGCGCAGAAAGGGGCATGAGTACACCACAGCGGTACTCAGTAAGTGCCAAGCCTAACCTCGGTTGGGTAGTGACAAGGAAGGTCAGGGCCCTACTGAGATAAATATATATATATAATGAAATAACAGGGCAATAAGCAATAAAAATAAGAGTCGATAATAAGGATCTGCACAGTCTAATAAGAGTGCAATAACGGAAACAGAGATAAAGGCAAACTACAAGGAAATACCCCTCACAGCAAGATAAATAGTCGGGATCTCTTGGTATCCTCAATATACACACTAGGGATCTCTTGGTATCCCGAGGATCTCTTGGTATCCTCAATATATATGTCAGGGATCTCTTGGTATCCCAAGGATCTCTCGGTATTCTCAACACACATGCCAGGGATCTCTTGGTATCCCGCACCTCTATCCAGATCATAAATACGCACAGGGGGTCTCCCGGGATGCCGTCCCGTAGTCCCAATTTAAAACACACAGCAGCAGCTCAAGAATATCAAATAAATACTAAGTCCGTAACAAGTAGACAATTAATTCTAGCCTAATATGCTTCACGTAATGCAATTAAGGCAGTCTAAGCAAATAGGCAATTAAGTCAACTAAACACTCTTTTCTAAACTAACACATGCATGTTTGCAAGTAGCATAAAACAAGTAAGAAAAGAGTTCAATTAAAATACATAAAGTAAAACCGGATTTTTCAACAATTAGCTCAAGTACGCGCTCGTCACCTCACGTACAAGGCATTCAATTACCAAATATCATATCCTAAGGGAAAAGGTCCCCCACGCAAGGTTAGACAAGCCACTTACCTCAAAACGGCTCAAAATCAACTAGAAACCATGCTCTTGCCACGAGTATCCGACTCCAAATGGCCCAAATCTATTCAATTCCATTTCATCATGTAAATAATACTTCAAGAAACTGATTCTACAATTAAATTCTAAGCTAATACGCGAAATTATATAAAATGACCAAAACGCCCCTCAAGCCCACGTCTCGGAATCGGGTGTAATTTATATTTTCAGAATCCTCACACTCACACGAGTCTATTCATATCAAAATCTCTCAAATCGGATTCCAACAACCCAATCAAAATCCAATAATTCAGTCTATGAAGTTCATCCAATTTTTCCCAAATTTTTCCAACAAATTCGAAATTTAAGGGCAAGATTCAAGTTAGGAATCATGGAAATTGATCTAAGTTGGGTAGAGATCACTTACCCTAGTTGCCCAGGTGCAAAAGTCTTCAAAAATCGCCCCTCTCGATCTCCCAAATTCGGAATTTTGAAAATAAGTTTAAACCCTCGATTTGGGATTTTTAATAATCTGCCCAGGGATTTCCTTAATCGCGATCGCGTAAGGCCAGTCGCGATCGCGAAGAGCAAAACTTAACGCGACTCGGATTACTCTACGCGAATGCGGAACCCCGTCCACGAACGTGGTGCTCTAACTTCCTCGACCTATGCGATCGCGGTCGACTCCACGCGACCGCGTAGAGAAAAGACTGACCGACCTCTTTCGCCTTATTTCCTCTTCGCGAACGCGGCCTAGCCCACGCGTTCACGATTCAACACTGCCCCAAAAGCTACGCGTTTGCATCCCTCTTCACGCGAACGCGAAGAGCAAAATTCCCTCAGCCTCGCCTAAGCCTTCGCGATCGCGATACACCCCACGCGATCGCGATGAAGAAATGTCTGCAACACCTGAACCTGAATTTCTGCAACTTTTTAACAACTCAAAATGACCCGTTGAGCCTCTGAAACATACCCGAGGCACCCGGAACCTCAACCAAAGGCACCAACATATCCTAAAACCTCACTCAAACTTGTTCCAACCTTCGGAACGCTCAAAACAACATCAAAACACCTATTTTTCATCAGATTCAAGCTTAAGAATTCCAAAAACTCTAAAAACACGCTTTTGATCAAAAGCCTAACCAAACCACATCCGAATGACCTGAAACTTTGCACTCACATCCCAAGTGACATAACGGAACTACTGCAACTCTCGAAATTCCATTCCGACCCTCGGATCAAAATCCCACTATCGAACCAGAAACTTTAAAAATTCAACTTTCGGCACTTCAAGTCTAAATTAGCTACGGACTCCAAAATGCAATCCAACCACGCCCCTAAACCCGAAATCACCTAACGAAGCTAACGGAACCATCGAATTTCCATTCCGAGGCCGTCTTCACACTGTTCCAACTACGGTAAATTTTCCAACACTTAAGCTCTCATTTAGGGACTAAGTGTCTCAAAACTCTCCGAAACTCAAAACCGAACATTCTGGCAAATGAAAATAGCAGAAATAAACTTGGGGGAAATAGTTAATAGGGGATCGGGGCGTAAATTCCAAAAACGACCGGCCGGGTCGTTACAACCAGGGTTTACAATCACCTAAATTGATTTTTCAAACCTATTTGTATATTCATTTTCCTTGTTAATTGCTTAAATCACTCTGTTACTTTTTGATTTTTACTATTATATAAACCACTCCCCCATTCCCTTCTAGAAAGGACTTTAATTGCTAATTTTTACTGAAAATATTGGGCTTTTTCTCTATGTTCACTTGTTAATTTGTTCTGTTTGGTTCTTGGCCGGCTGAAATCCAGAGCCGCCGGATTTCCTACTTTCCGACCATTCTTGGGTGTGAGCACTGACTGGGTTCTTGAAACCCTTGGGAACTTGACGCATCTGGGATTCTGGGTCCTGATTGCTGTTCTTTTCTTATTTGTTAAGCAATAACTGGTTAGTTTCTCATCCTTCGCAATGTTTATTCCATTATATTTTAATTAGCATATCTATGATTTTTGAAATTTCCTAACTTGATATAATTCCTTGACTCTCTTCATGTGTGATTCTGCCTATAAATTGTTAGCCCTAAATAATGCATTTTGTATCTAACTTAGGCAATTTGGACAATTTGAAGCATATTTAGACTAATGTTATTGATAATTTGAGTGTTTGCATTGGTTATGTGGCCTAATCCATGTTTCTTGCCCGATTCTGAACATCTATAGTGATTTTATGTTATTAGTATGCCCTAATCTGTTTAAACTTTCACTCTAAGTTATAATTTGTTCCTATGACTATTATTGTTACTTATTGTGTTCTTGCCCTATCCAATTCTGTACCACTAAAAACTTGTTATCCTTTAAATTAGTCTATCTTGACTGATGCCCTCTGTGACATCTGATTCTGTTTGCTTCATCATATATAAGTTATATTGTTTAATCCCTGTGTTTAGCATCATTTGATCCTTTAGGTTTTGAACTTATTGCATTAGTGATAAGTGTTTGTCTTACTTGGCCCAATGTTCCTTTCCCTATGTACTTTGTCATCCCTGAAGTCTAAGACTCCTTGCCTCTTATACCCTGCCCAATATGTTATGTGACAATTTGCAGCATTAGCATTTTTATTGAGTGGATGCATCCTCTGTGTTGATATGTTCATTATGCGATCATTTTGTAGTGTTTCCAAATGCTTTTCCAAACCTTATTACTTTACTACTATTTTCATTGGTTGCTTCCATATTCTGAGTCTCTAATTCTTGGTCGGCTGAAAGCCAAGGCTCTGTAAAACTTCTCTATTAAACTCCCTAGTGTGAGCACGGCTCGGGGTCCATTTTGAGACCCTTGTGAACTCTGACACACTAAGGCCTAAGGTTCTTTGGCAACTTTGTCCTAATTACTCAATTTTTTCCCTCTTTATGCCTACTAAATAGGCCAATTGACTTGTGTAAATGACTGTTTCTTGGAATTTTTGATCAACTATGGTTGTTGGGTATAATCCAAGCTCTCTTGTGGTTTCTGGGCTATGTTAAAATCTGTGTGGAGACAAAATTGAAGACCTGGATGGGCTGGGTACACTTTGAGCCTATCTTAGGCCCACTATAGTATTTGTTCCACTCTGTAGTTTTATTCATTATTGGGCATGTAATAATTCTGTAATAACAATTGGGGGTATTAGTAAAAACTGGAAAAATTGGTCTATTCTAATGTTTGCATGAAAGGGTAGAAATCCTGCCTATAGGATCTGAGTGTTTAATTTGTTCAACATGCTCTGCTTCGACGTGTTTTGTTAGATAACATGCCTATAGAACATAAATAATTTCACATGTGCACATGTTCCACTCTCACGTTATTATCTGCCTGCTATACTGCAACAACAGTAATTATTTTTTCAAATTTCTCCATGTGAGATATCTTGCCTATAGGATAAACATTGAGTAACAAATACCTACTCTCTTCACAATATTCGCGTAGATATCATGCCTATAAGACATAATCAAATTAGCTGTTATTTCTATTATTCCCATCATACAGCCCGCTTGGAAAGCATGCCCATAGGAATGAAAAGATAAAGAACCATTTTCAAGCGCTAATTCATAGAAATCCTACCTATAGGACTCTATTGCTAGCCCAGAAAGTATGCTGATTAAACGCTAGTAATTTTGAACTACCAACTTATTTCATAAACGAATTGGAAAGCATGCTTCTAGGATTTGTAATACTTGTAATATGCAATTTTTTGTGTTAAGATAGCAACAATGCTTGTATGTTTAAAATCCAGAATCGCATAGAAGTCATGCCTGTAGGATTTAAGGACCCCATTTCGTATTAATTCCGGAATTTGTCACCTGCTTAATATGTTGTTTACCGTGAAAATTGTAATAACTATTAAATTTGTTGATGTGACTCGAAAAATACGTGATCTATTTTTATGCTAGTTGTGGAGCAGTTGGTGTTGTGTGTGTGTAGTTTGAGGGTGAGATGCGAGCTAAAATAAAGCATTAATCAAACCGAGAGATAGCCATTCGGAGCCTCGAGTTGGTCGATTGGGGCCTCGAGGTCGAGTCTCGAGCTATCGGGGGGAATCAGGGAAGGGCTAACAGATGCAATAATATTAAAGGTGGCTCTTTATAGCCAATGATAAGCATTAAATAAGCAACAAATATGGAACAAGCATAAAAATAATGAGATAGAACAACAATGTCGATAGAATATCTTAAAGAGAAAGAGAGAGAGTTATCATTTATTTCATGTAGAGCCTTTAGAGAAACATCAGTCCCTTACAAAATAATCAGAATCCCCTTTATATAAAAAGGGAGAAGTTTACATGGTAAGGCACACATTAGTTGTAAAGGTGTGGAGATGGGACGGTGTGGAGATGGGACGACTGAAATGACGCCTCGAGTAGGGCTCAGAATAGCCTGGCTATGCTTTGCCAGACTTAGCTGCGACATATTTAGTCGTGTCTTGGGAACTCCTACATCTGCTTTAGCCCCGATCAATATCCTCCCGAGGCCGGGTGCCGATGGGCCCCGAGGGAGAAGACTCAAGCGCCCTCGAGGCTTTGAGTCGATCTTTCGAAATGCTTAAAAGACGGGAAATTGGACCCTCCGATTTGACCGTACATAGATAGTCTCCGCATTTCCTAGATCGAAGTGATAGGAAACAAATTTGATGCCCGTCTCTCTGGGCTCTCTGCGATGATGTCATACTGACAATCGCAGCATATGACATAAGCCGTTATAATAACTGGAAACGTTCCATTGTTTTGCCTTTCTAGGGTTGTTCAAAGCCTTGTGGTTTCTCGTCATCCAAACTCATAATGTTGCCGCCGATTCAGCTCCCCAGGACGTATGAAACGCACCTGCTGTTACGCTTTTCGAGGGTGATAATGGCGTCGTCGGTTACGCTTCCCCTCCCCCTCTTTCTATAAATGGGAGCTTTTTGGGATTGATATTTCACCCAAGTTTCTTCCTACATTTTCCAGGTCTTCCCTTCTTCCCATCCTTAACTATCTTTCACCATGATATAGGTTCATGGCTTTGCGATTGTCCAGCCTAGCTTATTTCGGCCGTGCCAAGGTTTACCCCCTGAGCTTCCTTTTGTGGAGCGAAACTTTGCTGTTTCGCCGTTGTTGCTGTTGTTGTTGTTGTCCCGAGACGAAGATACAGGGACGACCAACTTCTTCTGGTCTAGGTGGACGTTTGGACTCTACACCGCTGCTTATGAGGGTGCTCGGACTATACTCCGCTGCTCACCCTCCTGCCCCAGCTTGGCGCATTACACCCCTTTTGGATTCCTTGGGGTGTGGTGGCGCTCATCCACTAACTGTTGCATCTCGAGCCGTGGCAACAGTTTTAAGAAGTGGCCTTTCAATAGTGGTGCTGGCAAAACTCGTACCAGCCAGATTTTTCACACAGCCACTTCTTCGCTCCTTCCGGCTTCCCCCTCGTCAATTTGCTCTTCTCCATCGCTTTCCCCCTTCTACATCATCCCTTTTGAAGATTCCATTCTGGGGGGTCGAGGTAAGTCTTTGAGGGGATGGCGCTTTGGAAGATATTGTCTTTGAGGTCATGCGCCCCAGGGGATGATACCCAGAGATGCAGTCGCCGAAGTTGCACTTTTGAGAATAGGCTAGGTTTTCGATCTTTCGCTACGTATCCCCTTTTTGCTTCTGCGTAAAGATCCTTTGTAAGCTTTTGTAATCATATGTAAAGACCCCTCGAGGGCCTTTGTAAGCAAATTCCCATAAATATAAAGATATTTTTTTTTAACTTCTGCCTTTGATGTTTGCTATATTTCTTTTTGATTTTTGTGAGGACCCTAAATGTATGCTTCTGCTACCGATTATCAATATTCAGCTAGAATGCAAGTATTTTCCTCGGCTTTGTTTGATAGAAATGGCTCCCTTCTGAGCCCACCATTATTTCTCGGACCGAGCTTGGATAGATCTGATAGACCCGGGCCATCGGGACCCTCGAGTCTCATAAAGATAATACTTTGAGACTTGAAGTCCTTAAGGGTGGTGTCTGAGTGAAGTTGGCTTAGGACGCCTGGAGATTTGCCTTGAACTTGTAGAAGATAACCCTTCTAAGACACTGTAGATAGGTCCTAGATGACGGATTACTCGAATTTTGGCAGTGCCCTAAGGCCGAGCCTCTTTGGGCGGAGCTTCGAATTCCCTGTTCCTCCCCTTGGGGGGTTCCTTCGAGTTCAGCTACTATCTCGGGCCCCATAATGGTTATAGAGGTCCTCGAGGTCGAGTATTGCCTCGGGACTGGAGATGATGTTTGCTGGCTTCTTGAAGCCTAGCTTTACGTTGATGGAGGTCCTCGAGGTCGAGTATTGCCTCGGACTGCCATTCAAAGTCATTGACTTACTGGGACATATCTTGGGCAGGCGGGCCGTTGCTGTTTCCGCGCATATATTGGGTTACTTCCGCCTCTTGGGAGATTCCTTTTTAGATATTTCCTTCCATTTTTGGCGTCGATCCCTTCGTTACCTTAGTACTAGGGTGTTTGTGCAGGTTCCTGCTTTAGTTCCTCTAGTCTTGCCATGGCTACAACTGCTGCTTCGAGGTCCGCTTGTCAGAGAGGGAGAGTTCCGCTCCCGGTGCTCAGGATCTGTGGGAGTTTATCTTGAAGACTATGTCTTTGATAAGGGAAGAGCAACTTGAGTTGGTGAGGAGAGACTGCGGATAGGGGGGGGAGGTAGCGCTACAGGTGCTTTCCTCGGATGAAGGTATCGCCGACCCGGCCGATGGATTCCTGAATGTATATACGTATCCCTTCACACTAGGACCTCTCGACAGGGTCGTGCTCGACTTTTGTGTAAAGTATTGGGTTACCTTGGCGCAGGTACACCCGTCATTTTGGCAAATTGTGTTGATGATGAGGTTTTTCACGGAGAAGGCGGCGCTTGAATTCACGCTTAGCCATCTCGTCAGGTTGTACCGGCCTTTTCACCGTCGAGGTCTGCTAACCTTGCAGTGCCATTCGTCCACTCCTTTTGTTGTTGATGATGATGAAGGCGGAGATCGGGAGTGGGCCAGTCAGTTTGTCCGGGTCCGGATGGCCGACGTTATCCCTATGGAGTTTATGCCATTCCCCGAAGAATGGAACTATATGCGTGAGTGGAGTGTCTTGTGCTTTCACAGATTCGTCATGTTGAAAGCTAATCTCATAATGGCGCCAAGCAAAGTTCTTGATCTTCCTGGTTGGGTCAGGAAGCTGGCGACCCACTCAACTTGCGACGAGTGTAGGTGGCGAGCCGTATCTTGGGGAAGGTGGGAAGCAATACGTCATGGTGCGTGTGTATATTGATCTTCCCTTGTCCCTTATTTATTTGGTGAGACATTCTCCCTTCTTTATTTACTAACCTCGCTGTTGTAGGTGTCGGAGAGCCTCCGAAGAAGAGGCTGTGCCCCTCCAGAGAGGAGGAGGGGTTGCCGGCGTTTGGGCCAAAGTATGACAGTGATATGCTGGAAATGCACTTGCAGGGAGATAGGGCTTGTGGCGAGGCAACACGAGGTCGGGTCGTTGAGACGGAAACATCGCCCGAGCCTATCGTGCCCGAGGTTACTGGTTCTGGAAAGTTGGCTCCTCCGAATGATCGTGTTTCAACCGGGGTTGATTCTTCCGGGGCCGAGGGGGCTAGAACGACGGATATGTGCTCGGTCTTCAAGGATGTCTTCCGAATTCATTTTGAGGTGAGTTTCGTCGGAGGCCTTCTGAATCTGCGTCTTTCTTTTCTTACCGGGTTTTTAATTTTGCAGGCCTTTGATAGGCTTAGGTCCGAGCTGCTTCGCCAGGGGGCTAGGCTCCGGAAAGCTCTAGATGAAGGCAAATTCCTTAGGCTCCTTTGTGAGGGGAAGAAAATTGAGTTGGTGTATTGGCGATATAAGGCGTATCGGAGCCTGAATTACGAGAGCTATTTGATGGATCATGTAACTTCTCGTCCTGGTGGAGTATGCGTTTCGCTTTTTTGCTTCTATGGTTAACTTCTTCGCTTACCTCAGCTCCAGAAGAAGGCCGAAGCCTTGGAACGTCTTTGGGGCGAGGTCGATCAAATCAAAAATGATGTATCGAGCTAGGAGCTCAGGCGCAGGTCCAAGCCTCAAAGGAGAAAGATGCATCGGCTAAACTTTCGTCCCTCGGGGTCCACCTCCGTTTAGCCAGTGGAAACATTTTAGTTCAAGAGGATGTGATCGCGAGGCTTGAATCCGAACATTCGAAGGTTAGGGCTGAGATCGTTGATGCTCGGGCCGAAGCGGTTTCGAATTGTACTAGGGTCGATCAGGAGATGGTGCTTCGTTTGAAGGACGCTACCGATGCTCAAGCAGAGCTGAAGAGGGTCCTCGATCGTGGAGAGAAGATAGAAGAATATGCGCATTGCAAATCTTGGAGAAAGTTTCTCGAGGAAATCAGTGTCAGGGGTTTTGTTCTCCCGGAAGAGTTGGCACGAGCGAGGGCGGACGAGTGCGATGCTTGGTTACTTCTGTCCGATGCCGAGGAGAGTGAAGATGAGGCCAGTAGGCCATGGCTCTCGGGGTTAGGGCGTAGACCTCGCCATCCCTACGTAGTACTTTCTTAGAGTATATTTGTAGATGGAGAATGTATTTTTCCACGTATGTACTTGAAAAGAAAAAAAACTCTTGTGCGGCTTTTTTGTTCTTTTGTACCTTCTTTTGTTTCACTTATGGCCAAGCGGACTGGTTTCAGAGTCAGTGAGAATTGCCAGATCTGTGATACGGCCCTGGGGCTTATTAGGCTGGCCCGGAGGCTCATACGCGCTTGGTCGATGCGAACTTTAATGTAAGCAGGCATTTTGAGCACTTACGCTTTTGCTCAACCGTTTCGGGTAGAGTCTCCGAGTCGGGTTTCGACTCGAGATCATATATTCCTCGAGCTTTTTATGTTTTTATGGACCGGTGGCCCTTACACTTTAACTCTTTTGGATCTAGTCTCCGAGTCAGGCTACGGCTCGAGCTTAGTCAACCCTCAAGTTTTACTTTTGTATTGAGCGGGCGATAATGGCTCTTACGTCTTCGATCGAAGCGATCTTTTATGTAAGCTGGCGATAGTGTCTCTTACGCTTCGCCCTTAGGCATGTGTGTGTGGCCCTGAGGCTCGTTAAGCTGGCGAATGGCTCTTATGCTTTGCCCTTAGGCATTTGTGCGACCCTATAGCTCGTTAGGCTAGCAACAATGGCTCTTACACTTTGCCCTTTGGCATATGTGCGGCTCTGAGGCTCGTTAGGCTGGCGACAATGGCTCTTACGCTTTTCCCTTAGGCATATGTGCGGCCCTGAGGCTCGTTAGGCTGGCGACAATGGCTCTTACGCTTTTCCCTTAGGGATGTGTGCGGCCTTGAGGCTTGCTAGACTTATTTTCCTCTCGTTACGGGCTTTTGTAATGATTTTTCCTGACTTGTCGTCGATTCGGGAAGAACCTCGATTTCCAGTCGTTAACGGCGATGTTCGAGCTCCTCGTAAGGTTTGGCTCGTAGGCTGAGTAGCTCGAAGCCTTATGATTCGGAGCTGACATGGTCGAAGCTCTATTGCCTGTTGAGGGTAGCCTGTTTAACCGGTTCTTTTCGAAGTAGATTCGAAGTAATGGCCTATGATTATGTACCGACGGTCGGTTGCCCTGAGTCGCGTTAGTTTGGCTGGTGCAGCCGTATGACCATAGTCATTCATGTTTGGCCGGAGCCATTTTTTGATCCTGAATATAGTAGTTTAGGTGTCTATATCGAGGAAATGCCTTTATAAGGGTCTTACAAATTCGATATATATCCTGAACTTCGAGATTGATTTTATGCCTATAATAAGGTCTTACAAAACTTTTCATGCCTTTTGAGGTCATACAGTTTTTGCTGATACTTGATGCAAGTATGATTCGTGCCTTGCTTGAAGGTCTTACAGTTCGTGTTGTTGCTCTGTGTAAGTTTTACAAGACCGAGTCTGCTCGCTCGGGGTCTTACGGCCTCGGGTTTTTTTGCTGAATGGCGATTAGCGATAATCTTCGAGTAATCAAGTTCATTTTGGCTCGAGAGCCGTTACTCGTGAGCTTAGGATTACCTCATTGAGGGCTTACGAATTTGGAGATTCCGACCCTGAGGTCGTGCGTTTCGGGTGCTGAATTATCGATGCCAGTCTCCGAGTATTCGGGACGTTTTCTGATGGAGAAATCGTTCTGGCGAAAAACATTAGGTCTTCCTGGGAGCATGAATCATGTTGGAAAAAAACTTTCTTTGATTTTTTGACACTAGTACATGTGCCTTCGCCATCGGGGGCTCGATCGTGCGGACACGGTTCATTCGACCGTTGTTCGGTACAACATTCTCTCATTGGGGTCCTATTTGGCATTTCTTGGCTTCTCTGAGCGGACACCTTCCGAAAAGGCGTCCATCGGCGTTCGTGGTTGATAGCCAAAGAAGCCTTGAGGACCTGTTGGATTCCCCTCAGTTAGCATATAGGTGTTGCCTCGTTAAAAACCTTGCCGGCAAAACCCTTTTCGGGACAAAAAGCTCGGTCGAAGGAAAAGAGTGCAATGGATGTCTTTAAAACCTTAGGGTCTTCGTGATGGGCGTGCGTATTTAACCACTTTGATCGAGTGCCTGTATAAAAAATTAGTACGAAATATAAACTGAAAAGGGAGATGGTTATACCTCATCGCAAGATGCGTTTGGCGACGTTTCGAGGTTTGGTACGCCTTTGTTGTTCGCGGCGAGGACTCAGTACGGTCCTCCGCTGTGTTCAATCGGGCTTAGCCGAAGATGTGGTTTGATTGTCCTTAGGCTCTTTCGAGAGTGGAGATATTGGCGTCGGTGCTGCGTCGTGCACCGCAAACATTTCCCTTGCCGCGTATTGCTCCCCATGGACGGTTTTAATCTCGTCTTTTGTTGGGAATTTCATCATCTGGTGGAGGGTGGACGGTACCGCTCTCATGCAGTGTATCCATGGTCGGCCGAACAAGGCGTTGTTCCTCATGTCTCCTTCGATGACATTGAATTTAACATCTTGAGTCGCGCTGGCCACGCTGACCGGGAGAGTGATCTCTCCCTTTAGTGTCTCGCTTGCCATGTTAAATTTGTTAAGGACTCGAGTGGAGGGCACACTTTGGTGCAGTAGTCTGAGCTGCTCTACTACCTTCGACCTGATAATGTTGGCTGAGCTACCTGGGTCCACGAGTACACGTTTTATCTGAAATGTATTTACGAGGAAAGAGATTATCAGTGCGTCGTTATGAGGTTGAGACAGGGTCTTGGAGTCCTCCTCGCTGAATGTGAGGGCATCTTCGGGTACGTACCCCCGGGTTCGCTTTTCCCTAGTGATGGAAATTTTTGTCCTTCTCATCATGGGTTCTTGAGGAGCGTTGATCCCTCCTAATATCATGTGTATAATGTTTCGTTGCTCGTTTACTTCATTCTTCTTGGCTGCCTCCCTTCCTCGGAGCCGATTCTTGGCTCGATCGCTCAAGAATTCTCTAAAATGACCGTTGTTGAGTAACCTGGCCACTTCTTCTCGTAGCTGGTGACAATCCTCTGTCCTGTGGCCATGCGTGTTATGAAATTCGCATAATAAGTTATGATTCCTCTGGGAAGGATCCGACTGTACAGGCTTGGGCCATCTGGTATCCTTGATTTAGCCGATGGCGAACACGATGTCTAAAATGTCAACATTGAAGTTGTACTCCGATAGGCGTGGTGCCCCTGTTGGTCCTGTGTTTCCGTTGAATCCGGCTCTGTGAATAAACCTTGGGGTTCTGCCCTCGGTTGACAGGTCGATTGTTGTGAGGCAGGTTGCGTCTCAGAGCGTTTCTTCTGTCTTCGGTGTATGGCTGATACCTTTCTTTGTTCGGCTTCGACTCTTTGCTAAGAGCCTGTTTGGGTATACTGAGCCCGAAGGGGCTCCCAATTGATCATCCTCGACCCTGATCTTTGACTGGTATCTATTGTGACATCCGATCAGGTTATGGCACGATACTCGATCAGATTTTCTTTTAGCTGCCGTGAGGCCACAAAACTCTATTTGTTCAGTCCCTGAATAAAGGCCTGTACCACCCACTCGTCGGAGACCGGGGGTAGTTTCATTCGTTCCATTTAGAAGCGAGACACGAACTCTCGCAGCATTTCTTTCTCCCTTTGCCTGATCTTGAATTCGTCGGACTTCCTTGTTGCTACTTTGATGGCATCGGCGTGTGCCTTTATGAAGGAGTCTGCCAGCATGGCAAATGAGTCTATGGAGTTTGGAGCAAGATTATGGTACCACATCATGGCCCCCTTTGAGAGTGTTTCCCTGAACTTCTTCAGTAAGACTCGATCTCGTCGTCTTTTATGTCGTTGCCTTTTACTGCGCATGTATAGGCAGTGACGTGTTCGTTGGGATTTGAGGTCCCGTTGTATTTTTGGAGTTCTAACATTTTGAACTTCTTTGGAATGGGTTTCGGGGCCGCTTCCTCCGGGAACGGCCGCCGCACGAACTTCCTCGAGTCTACGCCTTTCAAGACCGGGGACGCGCCCGAAATTTGGTCGACCTTGGAGTTGTAAGTTTCGACCTTCTTGTCGTTGGCTGTTATCATCTTCTCGCCCGACTCAATCCTTCTGGTGAGATCCTCGAGCATTTTTACGATAGTGGGGTCGGCTGTCGAACCATTATTGCTCAGTCTCTCTGGTACTTGTTCTGCAGGGGGAGTTGTTCCTGGTGCTATGGTGCTGGGAGTTTTTGGATGGCTTTGCAGCTGAGCGATAGCCAGCTGTTGTGCCTGCAACATTTCAAAGATAACATGAAGGTAACTTCCTATTCTTCCCGAGCCGGGGTTTTTTGGGCTTCCTACTGGTCGGCTTGTTGTACGCTCCTGTCAGTGCGTGAGGTTTCGTCGACCTGCTGTGCATCTTGTGAACCCGCGTCCGCTAGAATCGGTCCAGGCACGTTGTCAGGGTTCAGTGGTGGTGCGCTAATGATTGGAACTGCTACGCCATTTTCTCTGTGGTTTTCGAGGTTGTTGTTCTCAACTTTGTTCATTGAGCCAGACATTTGACCTGAAATCGAAGATCTTAGACAAGAAGAAGTGTGAAAGATAACTTGCGTTGTAAGACGAAACTAGCAAGAAAATAATCACTATTATTTTAGCCCCACGGTGGGCGCCAAACTGTTTACCGTAAAAATGGTAATAACAATTAAATTTGTTGATGGGACTTTAAAAATACGTGATCTATTTTTATGGTAGTTGTGGAGCAGTTGGTGCTGTGTGTGTGTAGTCTGAGGGTGAGACACGAGATAAAATAAAGCAGTAATCAAACCAAGAGATAGCCGTTCGGAGCCTCGAGCTGGTCGATTTGGGGCCTCGAGGTCGAGTCTCGAGCTCGAGCTATCGAGGGAATCGGAGAAGGGATAACAGATGCAATAATATTAAAAGTGGCTCTTTATAGCCAATGATAAGCGATAAATAAGCTACAAATATGGAACAAGCATGAAAATAATGAGATAGAACAACAATGTCGAGAGAATATCTTAAAGAGAAAGAGAGAGAGAGTTATCATTTATTTCATGTAGAGCCTTTGGAGCAACATCAGTCCCTTACAAAATAAACACAATCCCTTTTATATAGAAGGGGAGAAGTTTACACGGTAAGGCACATATTAGCTGTAAAGGTGTGGAGACGGGACGGCTGAAACAACGCCTCGAGTAGGGCTCAGAATAGCCTGGCTATGCTTTGCCAGACTTAGCCATGACAAATTTAGCCGTGTCTTGGGAACTCCTATTTCTGCTTTAGCCCCGATCAATGTCCTCCCGAGGTCGGGTGCCGATGGGCCCCAGGGAGAAGACTCGAGCGCATCTTTGCAACCTCGAGTCTTTGAGTCGATCTTCCGAAATGCTTAAAAGACGGGAAATTGGACCCTCCGATTTTGCCGTACACATATGTAAAACCTGATTGCGTGCATTTGTTGCTTATATGTGGAGGCCAACTTGAGCCATTTACTGACCTTATGTGTAGTCCTACATATTTTTGAATGTCGCTTAGATTTATCATTTTGAGCAGCCTAACTTGAGTCTAGAAACACCCAAAATAGAGGAATGCCTCTTGGGCCATAGGCATGGGACGGGTAGTGCACGCATAAGGCACGATTTAGAACCAACTAGTGTCACGCCTCCTTTTTACCACCCGAAAGGGATATAAGGGAGTTTTTCCAATTAAAGTGACAATAATCGAAACGGGATTATTTGTTCAAATTCAGAGTCGTCACTTGGGATAATTTATGGTGTCCTAAGTTACCGGTTTAAAATCCCGAATCGAGGAAGTTTGACTCTGTTATAGTCCGGGAAACACAGAAAATACGGGTAAGGAATTATGTTAACCCGGGAGAAGGTTTTAGGCATTCCCGAGTTCCATGGTTTTAGCATGGTCGCTTTAATCATACTTGGCTTAATCAAATTATCTAGTTACTTATTTAACAACCTGTGTACTTTTTTACCTCTTACCTCTTTTACTTACTTGGTCATTCGTAATTAAGGAATTATCTTTAAACGAGTCACGCGTACGTGTACTCATTTCATTTGGCGCGTCAAGAATCATGTCACGCGTACGTGTCCACAATTCCTAACACTTAGTTATTTAGGAAAAAGCTTGGCCAAAGTTGCACGAATGCATACCTTGATTTATTTTTAAAATCAAAATTATGTCACGCGAACGTGTACACAATCACGATGATAGATTAAGTCGCGCCTAAAGCTAGCTACAAATATTCATTTTAGAAACCGTAAATATGTCACGCAAATGTGTACATAATCACGATAATAAATAAACAAACTGCTATAACAGTTCAACCCATTCTTGAAATATCCAAGAGTATCTACTGCTATATAGGAACTTATGTAACTCGTATTGTACCCAAGCTCTCACCTCGAGCCAATGCAAGCAGTTTCAGTGTATAAAAAAGCTTTAAACTTGGGCTATACCAAATGAACTAGCTCAAGATTTATAAAAACTCCTAGTTGATAAATTCATTGTAACCAGCTCACAGAGATTCAGAAACCGAATTATCGGAATAAGCTTGATACATCAGTTTTGGTTATAATAAGAGAAGAAGCAATCTTGATCCTAATATGCTTTGCTTACATCAGGTAACTGATGTAACGGCCAAGAATGCATCCGTTCATGGAGATTCAAACGCATACTTTGGCCTTAATTTGGAACTTGTAATTATTCTAAAATGTCATTGTGATACTTTTTAGGTGTTATTACTACATGAAACTTGCAATATAGACTAATCTGGGATCATGTCGGTTGTTCGCTATCTTTTCTTTTCCCGATATAGACTAATAGATCTAAATATTAATTAATCAATTTTTTACACAAATGTGATGATTCCAACTACTCTAATCTAGGGAAACATTTGAAACGAAAATTGAGAAAGGTTAACCAGCATGCATTCACTTCGCTTAGCGAATTAACATCGTGCATTCAACACAAATCAAGCACAACTATTCCAAAATGGGAACAGAGGCATGTTCTAAGCTCATCATGATTAAAATAGCAGAAAAGACTTATGAAGAACAAAACAATCCAACTGATATGATCTAAACCTAAGCTAAATAAATCCCAGCTTTTATTATATTTCAATCAACACAACAAATAGAGTAAGAGAGAATTAGAAATGGACCTGAAAACTGAGTTATTCAATTAATAAACGTCCAGCAGTTACAGGGATGGAAACAAACCACAACTACGATCGGAACTCAAATCGGACAGGATTCTCGAACACGGACCTTGACAGAACCTCAAATCGGAAAAAGCAATTTTGAATTCACATACAAATTCAAATGACCTCCATTTTGGAACGAAAATAAAAGGACAACACCTCTGATTTTTTAGACGAAAGTCGGAAAAATGAAAGAAGAAAACAAAATATTTTTTTTTGTTTTTTGTATAAGGGACGGAGTTGCGGCTGTGATTTGGGGTTTCTAGCCAGATCCGTTGCTGGTGGCGTCGCCACTCGCCGGTGATTAATTCCGGTGAGGCTACAGCTCGAGTGAAGAAGCTGAAGAGAGGCACGACTGGGAGTTGTTGGAGTCAGCAGCGGGTCTGTTGGTGTATCTCCTCGGTTAAGAAGATGAAGAAGCTATGGGTGTGTTGAGGGTGGTCGTTGGTTGTAAAATCCAGTACTGGGAATGGCTAGGAGCAGTTTTTTTCTCGCTGGTGTCTCTATGTGTGTTCTGCGGCTGTGCATGTTTAATGGTGGGTTAAAGAAGATGACCTTCCAAGTTTTTTTTTTTATGGAAAACGGCTGATCTCCCCTTAGTCTAGGTCTCTCGGGATAGGAAAATTAGGTCTCTTCTATATAGAGGGAATTAGGGTATTGGTATTGGGCTTAATGGGTTAATCCAAAAATTGGGCTTAAAAAAGGAGTTGTTTGAGCCCAAATTTTATTCTTTCTCATTGAACAAGACTAAAATACTACCCCATTTACTAATTAATCCTATTTAAGTAAAATAACTATTAAAATAAAACTAACCATTAAAACAAACCTTTTTTTGGTATTTTTCAAATATCATACTAAAAGATAAAATGAAAAATCATTGTAAAATTAAAATGGTATTCCTGAAAACAAAGTGGAACTATTTTTATATTTTTGAATTTTAAGTAAGGTAAGTAAATTAAAAGTAACTAAATAAAATATTAATTAGCGAAATAAGAGAAAATATTTTTGTAATTTTTATTTTTGTGATAAAATAAAGTAAAAGAGTCAAAACTAGTTAAAATACCGATATTAAACCTAAACTAACTATTTAAATGCTAAAATATGTAAAATCTTGGGGAGGGTCAAAAATCACATGTCTACAGCCGCCCCTCTTTGATTGGAAATACGAAGTATTTTCAGACAAAGAACGACGAGACAGGTTTTTTTACCCGACCCTTATTTAGAGACACCAAAACTAAGAGAAAGGAGAATGTGATCGAGCCCTGGTATCTGAGCTGCCTACATATCCTTCGCTATAAAGGAATCAGGCCACGTGTAGTTCAGAAGTAGGAACAGTGATGGAGTATACCGAGGTGGAGAGCCAATTGAGGTGCCGTTCCTTCGAGGTTCCGGTCCGTGGTCCTGTTATTACATCAAGATCAAAAAATAAAAAAGACTAACTAAGCCTATCAGCTACGAGTTACAAGATTCCTATCTATGAGTCTTCTGAAGATTGATCTTGAGTCTTGGTTGGTTCTTCATGCGGACTCTGATCTGAATCTTGATGCTTGTTAGCTGCAGGTGTTAGCTCATTCTTCCACGGCTTCCTCGGATCATGACCGGACATGCAGTGCTCGTGACTTCAGCCATGTCTTGACCAGCTCACATCTTTCATATGCTTCTGCATTTAGATTCACTTCCCATTTTTTTTTCTTTTCTTTCTTTTTTCTTAGATTGAGACTTCTTCTTTGGTCGTCTCAAACCCATGTGCCTCGAGGTAAAAACCTTATTTTTCGGGCAACTCGTGCTACCTCCGATTTGAAACTTGAAATGAATTCTGAAATGACTTCCCCCATTCTCCGGGTGGGTGCCTGCTACTGACTAGAAACTTGAAATAAATTCCCTTGTTCTCCAGGTGGACGCATGCAACTGGCTCAAAAGTTGAAATAAATTCCCTTGTTCTCCAGGTGGGCGCCTGATGCTGAAACATGAGATGACTTCCCTTGTTCTCCAGGTGGGCGCCTGATGCTAAGACTTGAAATGAATTCCCCTGTTCTCCAGGGCGCCTGATGCTGAAACTTGAAATGAATTCCCTTGTTCTTCAGGTGGCCGCCTGATGCTAAAACTTGAAATGAATTCCCTTGTTCTCCAAGTGGGCGCCTCATGCTTAAACCTGAAATGAATTCCTTTGTTCTCCAGGTGGGCGCCTGATGCTTAGACTTGAAATGAATTCCCTTGTTCTCCAAGTGGGCACCTAATTCTCAAACGTGAAATGGATTTCCTTGTTCTCCTGATGGGCGCCTGATGCTTAAACTTGAAATGAATTCCCTTGTTCTCCAGGTGGGCTCCTGGTGCTAAAACTTGAAATGAATTCCCTTGTTCTCCAGGTGGGCGCCTGATGCTGAAACTTAAAATGAATTCCCTTGTTCTCCAAGTGGGCTCCTGATGCTAAAACTTGAAATGAATTCTCTTGTTCTTCAGGTGGGCGCCTGATGCTTTAACTTGAAATAAATTCCCTTGTTCTCCAGGTGGGCGCCTTATGCTTAAACGTGAAATGAATTCCCTTGTTCTCCAAGTGTGCGCCTGATGCTTAAACTTGAAATGAATTCCCTTGTTCTCCAGGTAGGCGCCTGATGCTTAAACTTGAAATGAATTCCCTTGTTCCCCAGGTGGGCGCCTGATGCTTAAACTTGAAATGAATTCTCGTTAGTCCCTACGTGGGGCTACCTGATCGCTTCTACCGACTTGAATCTGAAAATTGACCCTGTTCTTCAGGTGGGTTCCTACTGTCTTTGACTCGTACGTAAAACCGATTTCTAAAATGTTTACCCCNCGTTACTCCTAAGGTGGGTGACCCTGGCCAATTCAAACGAACAAACGAACAAAGTTTTTTCAGCCCCCAAGTTTTGCACCTTGGGGAAGAGTTTGTGAGTTGTTAGCCAAAAATGGTAAATCTACATATGCTATTGGTNTAAGGATGCGATGATGACGAGTAAACTAAGACTCGACTTAGGATCGTGCGTACTCGATGTGAGATTGAACATAAGAAAACTATAAGCTAAGCTTGACTAACGTAAAATTGATCCTAGTCTTCAGCGGAATACCTAGAACTAAGAAACTAGATTTACGACTTAGAAACTAAATTGACCCTATTTACGAGCGGGACCCCTGAACTTAAGGAAAAGCTAAAGATTAACAACTTGAGGAAACTAAAAACTGATACTATTTTCCAGGCGGGACCCCTGAACTCAAGAAAAACTAGAGATTAACGACTTAAGGAAACTAAAACTGACCCTATTTTCCAGGCGGGACTCCTGAACTCAAGAAAAACTAGAGGTTAACGAATTAAGAAAACTAAAACTGACCCTATTTTCCAGGCGGGACCCCTGAATTTAAGGAAAACTAAGACTAACAACTTATGGGAACTAAAACTGACCCTATTTTCCAGGCGGGAGCCCTGAAATCATGAAAAACTAGAGATAAACGACTTGAGGAAACCAAAACTAACCCTATTTTCCAGGCGGGACCCCTGAACTCAACAAAAACTAGAGATTAACAACTTAAGAAAACTAAAATTGACCCTATTCTCCAGGCGGGACCCCTAAACTTAAGAAAAACTAAAGATTAACAACTTAAGGAAACTAAAAACTGACCCTGTTTTCCAGGTGGGACCCCTGTATGTAAGGAAAGCTAAAAACGAACAACTTAAGGGAACTAAAAACTGACCCTATTCTCCAGGCGGGACCCCTGAACTTAAGGAAAGCTAAAAACTGAGAATGCCTAGGAGGTACGGTTCTTCTCAACTAAGGAAAATGTGTAAGCGGTAAAAACCTTCTCAAACAACCTTTGTGCTGATAAAATTTGGGCACTTCAATTGAAAAATTCAAGCTTCTAAGCTTTGATTTGGACATAGTCTTCGTCCCTGTTTCAAACAAACAAAACTTGTGAGTTTAAACATGGTGGTTGGTTTGTGGCCTTGACTTTGAGGGCGATTGCTCCTTCACTTGCCATGATAACTTTGATTTCAACTTGAAAGACCTTGCTTGTTTATTGACTAAGCACTTTCTCTGTCACCCTTATCACAGAAAATACCTCTGATCCGTTCAAACCCAATACCCTCTATCTGTTGCATTGTGCTCATGAATTGATATATACCGAACCTTTGTATTTCACATGAATCCCAAAGCGCGTCAATTTCCACCCACTCAGTGTGCATACTGTTCTTTCCTGACCTATGCCACTTTGTAGTGCTAGCCAGATTCCGTTTTGTGCAGTTGAAAAGATGGTCACAAATTTTGAAGTCATTTCTCACTTGTTCTGACCAAACCGGCTCAAGAAGAGGAAGCAAACAAAACAAAAGGAATAAAGTAAGGGACAATAGAAAGAGATGATACCTAACAAGAAAACTACAAAATAGAAACTTATCAGATGTGGATACCAACTCTAATAACCATGACATGCACCTTTGGATTAAGTGGCCTAATCTATCAAGCAAGTCTAATGTTCAACTCTTGTTGTACCTCTGAGTCGTAAAACTGGGCTTCAATGCTCCGATTATCCTATCTGAATCACGGTCCTTGTTCGACTTGTAGTGCCCGAAGGGTTTTCACCATCAAGTCTCTCTCATTTTTCTCTTTCTCTCAACTCATTGTCGCCTTACGGTGCCTGTGAAGGTTTTCACCAATAAGACTCTCTCATTTTGTTCTTTTTCTTTTTATTTCCTCTGATTCTGTAGATGACAAGGCATTGACCATAGTAAAAACATCATATGCTCCGGCATGGCTAACTCAGCACTCTCAAAGATTATCTGGGAGACCTTTTTTGGACTGTAATGTGGCTTTTGGACAGGGTTAGAAAGAAAGGATATCAAGGCTCAAAATAACTAAGACAACGGGGTTAATTTATTTACAACTTTTGGAATCCATTCTAAAAACTTTGCCCCAATTTCTAAAACAAAGGAATTTGAATCTATTTTTCCTTTTTTTTGCTTTTTTTTCTTTTTTTTGAGATGGAATTTCTAAGAGAGACTATCCCACTCTCGACTTCGAAGGATTATAAAATACTTTATTTGGTGCGACCGAACCGTAAGGCTGCCTACATATCTTGTGGTGACAAGAATCAGGTCAAAGGTAGTTCAAAACTAATTCTTGTTTTTTATTTTTTGTTGCTCTTTTTCTTTTCTTTCTTTTTTTTTCCTTTTTTTCTTTTTTTTCTTTTTCTCTCTTTTTTTCTTTTTGATTTTTTTTGTTTTTGTTTTTTTTGTTGGGAATGAACTTTCTAAAACAAACCTATGGGGACATGAACATTTTTCTTTTTATGACTCTAACTTGATTCCAAAAGAGGGGAGGTCAAAGAAATCAGCACAGGCTTAAAGGGGTATCTAAGGGTATAAAGTTTTTGGATAGCTGAAAGAGGGCCTCCCAATCTCTAAGAATACCTAGTATAACACATGCAACTTGAAGATGAAAAATGAAGATCATGCATAGCATTTCTTTTGCAGCATCAGCATTGGTATCACAGATATGTCTTCCACCTTTCTTTAGTGCCTTGTCAAGTACAGAGCTCTTCTTGGATGATTTCTTCTTCAAAATGGATGTGCTCCGTCGGTTTGGAGCAAACTCCCTTGGCTTTATGTTGTAACTTGAGATGCACTTGAACTCAAAGTTGCTTGCTTCAAATTGTCTGGGACGCACTTTCTTGTAGCAAATTCTTATCGTCCTCTTAACTTCTCAAACCATCTGCCCCAGTTTCACACAATTCGGGCTTTAAATGATCTCAAAATATCCAATCTTTACTTATTTCCCTCAAATGTCTCTATCATCTTCAAAATTATTTCATTGTTTCATGATTAGACTAACTTTTAAGACCAGGATGAGAATTACGCGTGCATGTCATGTCACTAGAATCAGCATGAAAAGATTATAAAAGGAAAAGAGAACTAAACAAAAAATGACTAGAAATAACAGAGAACAGAAAATTGCATCAGATAGATGGTGAAAGGGTTCGAACAACAAAACAAGAAAAATAAATCGGGGTTACAACCCTGGAACAAACCTAGATAACACTAAATGAGTACTACGACTAAACGAACTAGGCAAAATAAAAGGATGGAAGGGTTTGAGTCACAAGACAATATCCGAGTTACAACCGTGAAATAACCCGGACAACAGAAATGACAACAAAAAAAACCACCAAGACTCCTCCCCAGCTAGCCAAGAAAGGAACGTCTTTCCAATTACCAAGCTCGGCATCTTAGCCACTGAGTTCCACATCAATATTACGAAGATCATTACCAATTTCAATATCATTAACTTCAGTCAGAAAGTTCCCAATAGGATTCTCATACTCCTTGTCACCACGCGTCATCCACACGAAGTGTGCGTCATCATGAGTTTTGAGTGGGTGTTCGTTGTTGGATCTTTGAAGGGAAGATTATTGAGAAGTTGTGATCGTGGGGATAGTGGATATGACAGGAGGGCAATTTTTGGGAAAGGTAGTTGGAGGACGAGTGATGGAGCTACTAGGGTGGTTGGGACAGCTGTGATAAGCGGGAGAATCTGGAGAGTATGGTAGATCATCTGGCACTATGACCGGAGTTTGGGTAAGGGTAGCATCAAGGAAGCTAGGTGGTGGCGGGGGTGGTGCCTTCCTAGTCATCCAATCCCGACATGTCTGCCATGTGTTGTCTTAACATCCTTACCTCTTCAACCAACCCATTGTCCTGTTTAACTAATTGCTTTCCGGAACCAGTATCAGCCAACTCAATTCCGTTGTTGTCTGCCATTGCCTTTCGACTTTATGTTGTAGGGAAGAGTTACCACTTTAAGAACCGCAAACCAACCCCCCTTCTGCTCAATAAAGATAACAAAAAGGAACAAAAATGAGGTCATCACGTTAGCATTAGGGCATTCAACAGCTAAAATTATCACATTGATGTGATAGCACCCAGCAACAATTAATGGTTCAAGAATGACTTCGAGGGTCACAAGGTCACTTGGCATCATCCCAATTTGTTCATTTCAACCTTCTCTTTTCTTTCGGATTGTCACTCATTTCTTTCCACTCATTTCTCAAGTCTCACAATTTCATTCTCTCTTTTTCTTCTTTTTTTTTCCTTTTCTTTTTTTTGGTTGGTCTTTCTTTCTTTTTTTTCCTCTTTTTTTATTTAATGATGATTCGATCGAACCCTATGTAGGTTGTCTACGTATCATGTTTCTCATGAATCAGATCAAGCGTAGTTCTGAAGATCGGTAATAAAGTAAACAAACTAACGTTCTCTTTTTTTTTTTTACCTTAATGACTATTCTTATGAGAAAATAGAAATAAAAGAAGCAAATCCCTTTTTTTTAATTTTATAGACTTAATGCTCTATAACATATTCTAACTCAAGCTTAAACGAGCACATATTTTTTTTTTTTGAAACAGATATTCTATGAGAAATTACTAAGGAAAACAACCTAGAAGAGAAATAGTATTTTTGATTCTTTTTTTTTTTCAGGAAGGAAATCTAAAGAACAAACAAATGAAAAACATTTTGAATTTTCATTTAATATCCTGGAGAAAGACTTCGCAACGAGAAATGAAAAAGATAAAAAAAAATTTGGATTTCAGTTTTTGATTACCTAAGGGAGAAACTCTAAAGATAAACAAAAAATAAAGTATGTTTCTTTTTTCCTCTTCTATATATAATGTCCTAAAGTTCTAGTGAAAACAAAAAGAATATTTTTTCTATTTTTTCATTAATCTCCCAAAGAAGAACCTCAAAAGAAATTTTTTTTGGATTTTTGGAAAATATATCTTAAAGAAAACTTCTAAAGAGGTATCAAATGAAATTTTTTAAAAGCAATTGTTTTTTTTTGGGTTCTAGATATTAATTTCCTAAAGGAAAACCACCTCAAATGAATTTTTTTTAGTTTCTAGAATTAGTATTCTAAAGAAACTTCTAACGAAAATATAAAAACGCAAAATTTCTTCTTTTTTTTTTGGATTTTTGATTTATAACACATTTTTTCAAATACAAAATAGGAAGTACAATAACAAAAGACTCGACAAACTTAACTGGACTATGACAGACTCTAACATCATCTAAAAGACTCGACATTACTGTACAAAACTGGAAGGTAAAAGACGGCATAAAAAGAAAAACAGACTCAAAACATTGAAATAAAAAAAATCTCTTTAAGCAAACTCCTGAATGAGCGATCATGACTGGATGGTCCCGGGGTGTCTGTCATGCTCAAACTCCGGTAAGAAGATCCACAACTGTACGAAAATAATTAAGGCCAAATAAAGTTAAAGACCTAGAACACTATGTGAGACAATAGCACTTCCTGTTAGCCATATGCAAGACATGATTGAGGCTATTTTGGCAAAACGGCCTGTGTGGCCAGTGGCTAGACATGCGAGATTTGGCTAAGACCCCGTGAAGCCAAGAACCTAAGACTCACTAGGAAGACCGGACCCGATGTGGGCTGCCTCCGTATCCCGCCACAAAAGACGAGAATCAGGTATGCATAGTTCATGCAGATTGGATACGGTCGAGAATTAAAAAAAAATAACTAATTTAGAGAAAACATATTTTTGTCTTTTTTTTGTTGTCTTTTTCTAAAAAAAAATGTGAAAGAAAAATATAATTGGGCCCTACTTGCTTTATTTTTTACACTTCACCCTTTTTTTTTCTCATTAATCCTCAACCATCATTGATTCGCCAAATGACCCTTTTACCCTTGAAGAAATGCAACATGTAGCACATAGGATGCATTAGGATGGTCTTTTATTTTTGGGGTACACCTGTCCTAGACGGACCCAACCCGTGTGTTGAGTCCCCTAAGTCAAATGCACGTGATGCAAACAAACGTTCCTACTAGGGATCTGGCATGAGGTTATGTTATTCTAGGTTTAAACTTGGGGTTGTGTTCTAGACCTGGCTTACCCGAGCAGACAGTGTACCGAGAGCACGAAAGTCTACCCGGCCTTGTTGCTAGCCCAGCCTCGCTCTATTTGGTATAACTTCTAACAGAAAAGTGGGCCACGCGAACATGTGCACCATTTTTTAGAAGACTCAGATGGGAGGCGTAAGAAGATAGTTTAATACAATTCAAATAATATCAAATCGGTAAATAAGCAACAGTTATCACATTAGGTCCACAAATACGGTAATATGAACAATAAATAAAGCCAAGTAAAAATCACAACACAAGCTCGAATTCTTGAACCCTAAACTAGAGATTTTGGATTCTTGTCCCCAGGCAGAGTCGCCAGAGCTGTCACACCTCCTTTTTACCACCCGAAAGGGGTATAAAGGAGTTTTTCTAATTAAACTGACAATAATCGAAACGAGATTATTTGTTCAAATCTAGAGTTGCCACTTGGGATAATTTATGGTGTCACAAGTCACAGGTTTAAAATCCCGAATCGAGGAAGTTTGACTCTGTTACAGTCCGCGAAACACAGAAATTCGGGTAAGGAATTCTGTTAACCCGAGAGAAGGTGTTAGGCATTATGGTTTTAGCACGGTCGCTTTAATCATACTTGGCTTAATCAAATTGTCTAATTACTTATTTAAGAACCTATGTACATCTTTACCTCTAACGGCTTTTACTTACTTGGCTATTCGTAATTAAGGAATTATCTTTAAACGAGTCACGCATACGTGTACTCATTTCGTTTGGCGCGTCAAGAATTATGTCACGCGTACGTGTCCGCAATTCCTAACACTTAGTTATTTAGGAAAAAGCTTGGCCAAAGTTTCACGAACGCATATCTTGATTTATTTTTAGAATCAAAATTATGTCACGCGAACGTGTACACAATCACGATGATAGATTAAGTCGCGCCTAAAGCAAGCTACGAATATTCATTTTAGAAACCGTAAGCATGTCATGCGAACGTGTACATAATCATATTAATAAATAAACAAACATTCTACTGATATAATAGTTCAACCCATTATTGAAATATTCAAGAGTATCTACTGCTATATGGGAACTTATGTAACTCATATTGTATCCAAGCTCTCACCTCGAGCCAATGCAAGTAGTTTCGGTGTATATAAAAGCTTTAAGCTTGGGCTATACCAAATGAACTAGCTCAATATTTATAAAAAATCCTAGTTGATAAATTCTTTGCAACCAGCTCACAGAGAGATTCAGAAAGCGAATTACCAAAATAAGCTTGATACATCAGTTTTGGTTATAATAAGAGAAGAAGCAATCTTGATCCTAATATGTTTTGCTTACATCAGGTTGCTTACATCAGGTAACTGATGTAACGACCAACAATGCATCCGTTCATGGAGATTCAAACGCATACTTTAGCCTTAATTTGGAACCTGTAATTATTCTAAAATGTCATTGTGATACTTTTTAGGTGCTATTACTACATGAAACTTGCAATATAGACTAATATGAGATCATATCGGTTGTTCTCTATCTTT
The DNA here is from genome assembly GCF_001879085.1 of Nicotiana attenuata. Classification (NCBI taxonomy): domain Eukaryota; kingdom Viridiplantae; phylum Streptophyta; class Magnoliopsida; order Solanales; family Solanaceae; genus Nicotiana; species Nicotiana attenuata. Next base: position 8,226,957 of record NC_032000.1, on the reverse strand, counting down.
TCTTTTCTCGATATAGACTAATAGATTTAAACATTAATTAATCAATTTTTTACACAAATGTGATGATTCCAACTACTCTAATCTAGGGAAACATTTGAAACTAAAACTGAGAGGAAAAGGTTAAACCAGCATGCATTCACTTCGCTTAGCGAATTAACATCGTGCATTCAACAAAAATAAAGCACAACTATACCAAAATGGGAACAGAGGCATGTTCTAAGCTCATCGTGATTAAAATAGCAGAAAAGAGTTATGAGAACAAAACAATCATACTGATATGATCTAAACCTAAGCTAAATAAATCCCAGCATTTATTATATTTCAATTAACACAACAAATAGAGTAAGAGAGAATTAGAAATGGACCTGAAAATTGAGTTATTCAATTAATTAAAACATCCAGCAGTTACACGGATGGAAACAAACCACAACTGCGATCGGAACTCAAATCGGACAGGATTCTCGAACACGGACCCTGACAGAACCTCGAATTGGCAAAGCAATTTCGGATCCACACACAAACTCAAATGACCTCTATTTTGGAACGAAAATCAAAGGATAACACCTCTGATTTTGAGACAAAAGTCGGAAAAATAAAAGAAGAAAACAGAATATTTTTTCGTTTTTTGTATAAGAGATGGAGTCACGGCTATGGTTAGGATTTCTGGCCAGATCTGTTGCTGGTGGCGTCGCCACTCGTCGGTGATCAATTCCGGCGAGGTTACATCTCGAGTGAGGAAGCTGAAGAGAGGTACGGCTGGGAGTTGTTGGAGTCGGCGGGGGCTTGCTGGTGTATCTCCTAGGTTAAGAAGATGAAGAAGCTATGGGTGTGTTGAGGGTGGTCGTTGGTTGTGAAATCCAGTACAGGGAATGGCTAGGAGGAGTTTTTTTTCGCTGGTGTCTCTATGTGTGTTCTGCGGTTGTGCGTGTTTAAGGGTGGGTTGAAGAAGATGACCTTCCAAGTTTTTTTTTTATGGAAAACGGCTAATCTCCCCTTAGTCTAGGTCTCTGGGGTTTGGAAAAATTAGGTCTCTTCTATATAGAGGGAATTAGGGTATTGGTATTGGGCTTATTGGGCTAATCAAAAATTAGGCCTAAAAAAGGAATTATTTGGGCCTAAATTTTATTCTTTCTCATTGAACAAGACTAAAATACTACCCCATTTACTAATTAATCTTATTTAAGTAAAATAACTATTAAATAAAACTAACTGTTAAAACAAACCTATTTTTGGTATTTTTCAAATATCATACTAAAAGATAAAATGGAAAAATCATTGTATGGAATTCCTGAAAACAAAATGGAACTATTTTGTATTTTTGAATTTTAAGTAAGGTAGGTAAATTAAAAGTAACTAAATAAAATATTAATTAGCTAAATAAGAGAAAATATTTTAGTAATTTTCATTTTTGTGATAAAATAAAGTAAAAGAGTCAAAACTAGTTAAAATAGCGATATTAAACCTAAACTAACTATTTAATTGCTAAAATATGTAAAATCTTGGGGAGGGTCAAAAATCACATGTCTACAACTAGTGCGCTTAGATAAAAACTTAAAGATAGTAATCAGGTAGCAGGAGATGATAGTCTGTGCCCGCTAAATAATACGAGTAACACCCCATCTCGAGGGTGTTACGAAGTATTATTTATGTTGCACGGGGTGATCCTTTAGGCTAAAAAACTTAGGACTTTTCATCTTGTCTTTAAATCAATTATTTGTGTTTATTCAAAGTCTTTAATAATGAATTTTCCCAAACTTCTTCCTTTCTTTGTCTTTGTTTGTCTGACTAATTCATATAATTCGATCGGCCGGGACCCAAAGTTGTGGACCTCGAGGAGTGCCTAACACCTTCTCTTCAAGGTAATTTGAGCCCTTACCCGATCTTTGGTAATGGAAATTGGTTAAACTAGAGTTATTTGCAAATAGGTGCCCTAATGCACCTCAAACCCGTTAGGTGGCGACTCACTCTTTTAACACCTTCCTTAAAAGAGTTGTCACATGTCGAAACCCAATTTCGCGAGAAAAAAGGGCGCGACAACGCCCTGTAACTACATCTGATTCTATGTGAAGGCATTAGAAACATTGCAAGGATATAAATTATGAAAAGATGGTGGAAAAAAGTAAAGATTCAAAATTGCCATAAAGGGAAAATTTTATATAAATTCTGGAATATACTTACAGTGGCCCAATAAAAACTGCCTCAAAATAATCAAAAAAATGTACATAAGTCAAAACTAAAAAAGTGCTAAGGCAATTATGCTAATCTTCACCAGGGTCGGACTCGTCACTAGAGCCATCGGAACCCTCCGAGCCCTTGGAACCCTTAGAGCCTTCAGCATTTTCAGGCTCGTAAAGCTTTTTTTCCTTGGCCTTATATTTGTTGGCTTCCTTAATTTTGGCCGACAGGTCAAAACCTCGGACGTGTATCTCCTTGAGAGTCTCTCTTCGGGATAGCCTTTTCATATATTCGGCCTTTGTGTTCAAACGAGCCTCGGCTGCCTCCACATCGGCCTTGTATTGGGCCACCATTTCTTCAGCATCGGCGGAGGTTGCATCCAACTTGGACTTCATTGCCTCGTATTCTCTACCGAGGGCGTCCCGTTCTGCGGCAGCATAGCTTAACTGTGCTCGGAGATCGTCGTTCAGCTAAGACCATTTGTTAGTTTTCTCCTTCACCACCTGAATTGGACCTCTACTGATGTTAGGTTCGCCTTGGCGGTTCCCTTCTCCGAAACTAGCAAGTCCATTTTTCTTTTCCACCAGCCATGGCTTGGAGCTCGTTCATCTCGATTCGGGGTTGCTCGATCTGGTCAATCTTCTGTTGGACCTGCGAGGTTTTGTCGTTAGTAGCCACGACTTGATCCTCGTTTTGAACTTCAAAGAAGTTTACCTTTTCGACCAGGTCGGCATGTTCCCACCTCAGGGTCGAAGCTTCCTTCTAAGCCCTGTCTAGCTCGAACTGAAGGTCCTTGATGACCCCATCATATTGCTCACTGAGGAGCTTGTACATGTCCTTTTTCCAGGCCTTCTCCTTGAGCTCGAACTCGAGCTGGCTTGTGTCCAAGCGGTACCGGAGGAAACTCTCGTGGTGAAGCATTGAAGCCTGTAAAGAAAGGGAACTAAGTAAGAAGCATCGAAGGAAATTTTAATGTGATTCATAAGGGAAGCTCGAAGGTGTTAGAACATTACTCAGTTCAATGCTTGTTGTGCCTCATTGAAGAGGGTCGACGTGCCCACCTCGTTCATCTTTGTCTTTTCCTCCTCGGTGACCAAACATCGGAGGTAACTGGCTACTCCTACTGGAGCAGATAGGACTTGGGCATCCTCTTGGACCATGAGACTCGGGGTCCGCACTTGACGCAGGTAATTGCTTCACCAACCGAGCGCTCATGCTTGGCCCGTCATATCCCGAAGACACATCCTTGTCGATATCTCCAGGTGGCCCAACCAAGAGAAATCTTATAGTGTTAATATATCCATGCCATCGAAGAAGGAGTGGAGAGAGTCCTCTACACCTTGTGCTCCCTCACTTGATTTTTCTTTTCCCGCTTGGGCCTCTTCGAGCATAGACTCGTTGTAGGAGGGCATCTCAATGATGTCAATCACACGGGTCGCCTCCTTCAGGGAAGGAGTATTTTCTTGAGAAGTCGCAATCTCCATCTCCACTTCATTCTCTCGGACCAAAAGGGGCTCGACCTCGGGGCTCATCTCCCCAGTCGTCTCCAGTTCCATAGCAGGGTCGATCCATGGGCGACTAAGATATCATCTTCTTTAGGCTCATCCCTGAGCCGGTAGAGCAAGTCATAGTCAGGTACCTGGGACCCGATATTCTTCTTGGGATTGCGGGCCCGAGTGGTCGACCTCTTTTTTATATTCACCTCGGGCCCCTCTACGCCCGAGGATTTCATTTTTCTCTTTTTATCCTCCGTAGCAACCCGGGACTGTCCCGTAACGAAGGGGTCAACGGACAAGGACACATCCTTGTCCCTTTCCAACAGCCTAAGTTCGGTGGTCTTAGGCAAACCTGCGAAAGAAAGGGAGGGATCAACGTTATATGAATTTAGAGCATAGTAATATCTATTCGAAGGAGAACTTTATCATTAGAACGGGCCTCCTATCAGCCCTTCAAAAGCTTGCACCATGAGCGCTCGAAGTATGACAACTGCTTGTAGATGCCTTCGATCCACTCCTTGAGTCGGGGGATCGCATTAGGGACCCGAGCAACAACTGCACAACCAGCAATACCAATAGTAAGAGAGGAAACAAATGAGAGTTGACACTTAATAAAAGACTACACTTACGAGATGCATTCTAGTTCTCGGAAAATGGCGGGAATTCGGGAGGGAACAAATCCTCAGTTTTTACCCGAACAAAGCATCCTTGCCAGCCTCGGTCTCGATCCTCATCAATACTGTAAAAGGGAGCCTTGTTGGCCCGACAGTGAGCTTGTTTAGTCCCTCTTAGAAGATTTGAGAACTATACAGATAGAGTTGGTGGTCGAGGGTGAACCAAGATGATTCGGTGTTGTTCACAAAATAGCATAGGAGGATCACGATCCTCTAAAGAGAAGGGTGGATTTGCCCGAGGTACACTTTGTACCTCTTGCAAAAGACCAGAATCACCGGGTCTACCGAGCCCAGTGTAAATGGGTAAGTATAGACATTAGAATACGCATCCACATGGGTAGTAATATCATCTTTGGGTCTGGGGACTACCACGTCCTTGCCTTCCTATTTATAGTCCTCTCAGACTCTGGGAAGGACATCTTCTGTAATGGAGCATATACATCTCCTTGCTCCTTCACCCCGGTCCTGTTTGGGGGAGGCCTTCTCGACTTTGAAGTCATCAGCGATCGAATAGCCCCTGGGAATAAAGCTTTTCAAGAGGGATCTGGTGTCGCTTCAGTAATGGCCACGTCGGGAGCAACCACCTCTAGGAAGATGAAGAGGTAGCCTGCTAAGGAACTGATTTAGAAGTCTTGGACATCCATCGTAAATATGAAAAATATATGAAGATTTGAAGAAGGTTACTGAAGGTTTTGAAGTTTATAAGTGAGGATATTAGGTCCTTGGTTGAAAGTCCAGGAAAATGTATGAAGATTTGATGTTAAGGATGAAGATATGGAGGTTCAAGAAACAAGATATGAAGATTTGAGAAAGTCAAAAGCCTTTATGGAGTTCGAAAGTAAAAGCCAGGATCAAAAAGTGAAGGAAGTGAAGGGAGGAAGCTTTTATATGAGGAAACTAGCGACGCTTCGCATTCAGAGGCAACAAACCGTTGAACGACAGGTGTCCGAAGTCATAACGACGCGACTGATGGGACGTTTCGCCTTATCCTCCATCTCGGTTGTAATGTGCGAAGGAAGGAACCGGGGTTCATCTATCACTTTCCATCATTTTGGCAAACATACTCTCTGGGAAATGAGGGGACTATCTGTATACGGTTAAAACCGGGGCTAATGAGTATCCTGATTTCCCGGTAGGTCAAACGAAGCAAGGACATAACTACATGGAATCTGAATCAAAGCTGGAAACTTCTCGTACTAAGGGTCGTTCTCGCCACCGGACCCAACAAGATAACACCCCCCGAGTTCGGTACGAGCTCGAAGACCTCGAAAAGCACTACAAACGGTGGCACACGACTAACAGAGGACCGTGATATCCGCACCCAATCGGATATCACGGCGCGGATCCCGTCCGATGTCGTAAGCGTATCAGTAATTGATGTACAAGGAGGATTTTTACCTTTTTAAGAATTGTATTAGGGGTAAAACTCCCCTAGTATATAAAGGGGAGGATTATTATTCAATAAAGATATTGTAATATGCATATCAAGGCAATACAAACTTGTTTCTCTGCTTTCTAGTTATTAAAACTTCTTATTTTAATTATAGTTCTTCATACACATTTGGTTTGGTTATCGACAGTACCTTTAATTTATTTATCTAACATTTTTGATCATTTGTGTTGAATCAATCCACATATCTTTAAAACCGCGTATAAATTCAATTATTTCCCTTTTTAAGGGTAAACATGTTTGGACATGCATTTTACTTAAAAAGAATTTGAAGTTTTGTGAATATAAAACATCAAAAACTACTCTAGAGATGTTTTGGGATTATTTGCCAAAAAATGGTTAAAATTTATAAACAAATAGATATGAAAAAAGAATTGAGAAAAAGAAACTCTTAATTTTACGACCAAACGGGAGCTCAAGGTTACATGTTTGATCTTAAAGATTTTCCGTTAAGAGTTTCCCAATAGCGTCAGATTTTGGTTGCAGCTTTAATAGTACCCTGGCAAATAGAAGGCCCTAGCAGTTTTGATTCTCCCCCGAAGTTGAAAAAATAAAAGTTTTACTTTGCACATATGATTTGCAGCAACTCGTTTTCCTCTTCATTTCTTTTAATTTTTATGTTTAAAATTTAGGTTATGAAGTGGATTATTGTGATAATTTTCAAATGATGATATGGAGATGGCATGTCATTTTCAAATGATGAAAGTTAGTGTAAATTTGTTTTATAACTTTAGTGTTACAAAAAATAATAAGAGGATCATGGATGAATTTAACCCCATAGTATCGTTGTTGTACTCGTTGCCTCATTTCCAAAGGTATCAAGTCCTCTCAGATTAGGTCTGTGGAGAATCTTAAGACCTTGGAAAGGAATCGTACTTGGTTCGGTATGATATCTGCTGCTGCACGTAAAGGAGTGGCCAAGAATTCATCTATCAGATTTAAAATGTGTATGCCTTTACTCTTTCTACAAATACACTAACAAACTGAAATTATTTGTTGGATATGTTCAAAGATCTTCACCATAAAATTGATGGGTTTGGGGGGGGGGAGGGGGGGAGGGGGGATGGCGATACAAAAAATATTATCAAGGGTGTTCAAACTTAAAAGAACTAAAAAAAACATTCTCGACAAAGGGTTGTTCAATATATATTTTATATATCTAAAATCAGTATATTATTTATATACACAGTATAATTTTTCATAATATTTCGATAAAGGGTGATCAGTCGACCACCCTTCTTAAAATGTGGCTTCGCCCCTTGGGGGTGGGGGGTAAGGATTTTTTATCAACTTTCTTGTAGCATGATTTACACCATATCTCAGGTTAATTTGTAACGTGTCCTCCCATTTTTCCTCCGGTATTTGACACCAAAATTAGAGATTGTTGGACGCAATTTTGAAAGCAATGTCTTGTGCAATGTATCATATCAACATGATAAGAAGTTAAAATAGTATTTGAAACTGATAGAAATTTTTTGCATCATAGTTATGTATTTTAATCGTTGACATTTGGAAAAGTGATACTGCGTCATAACAAGGATACAAGCGTAGCAAATAATTTAAGGGGTCGTTCTGATCTCCAATAAAATCCAGCATAATTATAACAACGTGTATAATATTAGAGAAAGAATGTAGAAAAAGAGTGAAGCAGTAGTAATGCATGGATTGATAACAAAATTATCTCCAATAGCAAAGAAACTTCTATTTTGTTTAATAAACACATATTTTAATTATACATCGTACTACAGTAATTTTTAACACATCAAATAAGAAAAAAGTTACAACATACATTGTTGAAGAAGAGAAGAGAAAGCGGAGATAAAGAAGGGAGAAAAAAGATACAGAATGGGGAGAGAAGGGAACCTGAAGCAAGAGAGATGAGATACTTTCAGCAGCAGAAAATATGATGAAATTGAATAAAAGTCTGGATATACTAACCCGTTCAACGACATAAACATCACCTAGCTAGCACAAACTCCTTCCAACCAAAACTCAACTTAGCGTTTTCTAGAGGGTCATGTGATTGACGAGCTTTGTTCAAGCTTCACGGGGTAACTCATGAAGCCGCATATGTGCTAATTGTTTAGAATACACTTCGATACTGCTTATAATAATCCAACAAAAGCAATCCTCGTGATAGTTTTATCCAAGATAATCAAACTAGTTCTGTAATCATATTCGACTTTGAGTTAATTCAGGTCTTTGCTCAGTATGTCTGCATACAGAAGCTCCCAGAATAATGGGTGGAAAAGTGTATGAACAAAAGAAACCAATAATTTATTTGAGAACTATCTCATGTAAAGGACCAATTGTGTTAAATGTTTCCATGTGTCATGCTGTAGATGGGAACATCCATTTACCAAAGCCTCGGGTTACAAAGGAAGTAGTCCAAAATCTCAGATCAGGACACTTTCTTGCAGAGACAAGTTAACTATGGAACTGTTGCTATTTCCTTCAAAGAGTTTGATCTTTGGTTCTCTGAGATTTAAGCTTATTGAGTCTTTTGGGGACAACGAAACGTCATGAGCGCCATATTTGCAATGCTCAAGGAACATCACTGGCACTCCAATAAATTTATGTTCCTACTCGGCTCCTTCTTTCTCCTCATGAGTTATGACCGTGAATAGATTTCACAAACAAGAAACTTTATGTACAACTAGGTATCTTTCGTATTACATCCTAAATGTGTTTGCTTGTCTTCATCAATGCAGTTCAGGATCAAGTCGACCATACATATGTTTATTTAGAATCCAAAATGTTGAAATCATCAAAGTCAACCATTAGAAAGGTTCTTTAATTTCTGGAATCAACGTCTAGGTGCCCGGGGGTTAGGGTTTGAGCCCTACTTCGAACATTAATATCCAAAACAAAATACATGAAGGAGGGGATACGTGTTGCCTACCTCCTTATAACATTGGCCATAATATACTCAACTCTAAACAAGAAGTCATGAGGGAAAAAAAAAAACAAGAAGTTAATACGTATACAAAATAAGAAACATAAGGTTTTACATGCTTCGGGTGAAAGATATTGCTTTAATTTATGTTGGGAGGAATACTCCCCTTTGCTAAAAGCAGAAACACAAAAGGCAAATTGATCAATTATACATTGAAGTCAGAATCTTAAACAAGTGGGACCATCTCACACACCTTCGACTGCAGGAAATATGTAGACATTGAATAAAAATTTGGTTCTACTAACCTGTTCGAAGACACAAACATCACCTACTTTTATGTTATTGTCCTGCACAAACTTCTTCCAACCTGAATTCAACCTACCATTTTTTGTTCCAACAGTGCAATTCAAAGCCCACGATCTCTTGTTTGGAACTTGAAGCACCACACCGCTATATCTATTGGGGAAAAATTTACTAGCAATCACCCGTGATATGGTCTGTAAAATGAATGATACTTCATCATTTAGACCAAAAGATTCATCATTTAATAGTGTCTTTGTCACAGATTAGCGTTTTTTGGACATAAAAGGATGAAAGCTCGCTAGATCTTCAGAGAGTAAGCATCTTACCAATGAAGGGCCAGAAACATATGATGGCTGCATAGGATATATGAAGAATGGATTTTCAGACGTAAAAGCTTTTGCTCTTTGATAGGCTGGAGAACATGGAACTGAAGGCTCAGGGTTGATAGACTCGTTTGTACTATCAGAAACCCCTGGAAATATGGTGACATCTATCAATAAGAGCTTAGTGTCTTTAATCACTTCGAGGACACAAACATCACCTAATTTTAACTTATTGTCCAGCACGAATGCCTTCCATCCACAATTAATTCTAGCATTTTTCGTTCGTAAAGTGCATTTGACAGTCCAAAATCCACTTCCTGGAACACGAAGCACTAACTTGCCACGGTTCTGCATGAAATACTTCCGAGCAAATTTCAACGGTACGGCCTGCCAAAAAAGATCAATTATAAATTGAGTTTAAAGTTGTGCATATGTATGGAATGAAACAGATCACGTATCGGGCATTCCACAAAGTTTGAAAGCTCACCAGATTGTGTGGTCTCGTGACATAAGATGGATGCATAAAAGATATAATGAATGGGTTCTTAGATTTAAAAGCTTTTGCTCTTTGATAGTTTTCAGCTCTCTCTTTGTCCCTCTCTGCGTCGCTCTTACTGGTAGCAATGTTGGATTGTTGCTCCTGCTCCCTACAGCCTTCGCTTCTTTCTTGAAACAGATATCCAAAAGAGAAGTATTACTACCAAATTATAATGTAACACAATGACTGATTTCATTCTGTTCATAGCTAATTAACCAGATTATAAGATGCATTCTTACCTAGGGAAACTACATTCCCTTGAGACTTTTCTTCCTCGATTACTTTAGTTTGAACATTAACTGGAATATCATCCTCTGCTTCCTCTTCTTGTCTTTTTCTTTTTCTCTCCTGGCCTAAGGGACCATGGCTCAGATTTTCAACAGAATGCTCAACCACATCCGAAATATCTATGGAATCATCCGACTCAATCTCTTTTGTTGGATATTCAATTTCTGAAGCACTCAAATCAAATATAGTGACATTAAAATGGGAACGAGCATTGTATCCGAACATCAAAAAGTGGCCGCAGCTTATTGAATAGAAGTCACTGAAATCTTGCCATCCAATGCCTAAATAAATTTGGCCTCGAGAATGAACCACTTCAACCTCCCATACTTCTCCACTGGGAACCTCAAGATACACAGGGTTTAGCATGTTCTTGCAGTATCTACTGGCAAAATCTTCTGGAATCCTCTGCGCGCAAAGGAAATATGCACTCAGTTTCATACATCTCGGAATCAAGACAGTGGCACATCTGTATAATTGGCAATAGATGCCTGCGCACTCAGCATTTAGTTCGACATATGTTAGATTGTTCCACATGTTGAGAGAATAAATTGTTAGTCCTCCACAATTTTCACCTCATGAGCTATCTTTTGCAAAATTAGGCCAAAGGTCCCTTCTTTTTTTCATGGTGTCGGATTAAAACCCATCCTTTATACTTGGTATATCAAATGTTGGACCATGTTATATGTTCAAGCTCCAAATGATTAGCATTAGGTGAGCAAGGAATGTTACAGATTGTTCCACATTGATTGGGGGAATGGGTTTAATATTCAAAGAGTTCATGAAGTGAGGATTTTCCAAGATTATTGTAATGAAGAAAAAGAATCACCCCCCCCCCCCCCCCCCAAAAAAAAAACACACACACACATATATATAATGTTCGACTTAAAACCACTGTTAATAACGAGGGATGGTACAGTTCCAGTAACAAGAAAATCTGAATCAGTCCATGAATCAAGATTGAAAACAACAGAATGAAAAGAAATTAAAGGAGGAAGAAAGTACTGACCAGACGGCTGCATTCATGTTGGGATAATATAATCTTGAAGAACTTTGGTTGAGTAATGTTAGTAGAAGAATTCCAAATGGAAGAGCCTTCACCACTTCGCATCTGGCGCTTAGCTGCCATGACTGATCTTTGACAATTGAGCAAGAACGATACGTGAGGGAGCAGAGTCGTAGCATATTATGCTCCTTAATGCGATCGATTAACCTAGAGATAGAGGAGGCGAAGTCATTACTAGTGTTTTGGCTTTTCTATTTCCTAAAAGGTTCGCCTAACTTAAAAGAGAAAAACAGTGTTTGATACTGTGAAGCGTAACTTACGAGGCAAAAGAGGTAAGACCCAAGTCGAGGGCCTGCGTTGCCTCCGGAACCTATAGTACTCGCTCGATCCGCGACTAATTTGCTTTGGCTCATCCATTAACACTCCCTTTAGCCAAGCTTTCAAAAACTGCTTATTTTAAAAATTACTTTTTCTTAAATTACTTTTTTCAAAAGTACTTTCGAAAAAAAACAATTTGTGTTTGGCCAATTCATTTAGTAAGTACTTTTTGCAACATTTGGTAAACAAATTGTGTTTGGCCTATCTTTCTAAAAGGTACTTTTAAGTGTCAAATTACCAAAAAGGATAGTACCAAGTTCTTATAGTTCTTTTAAAAAAATAAACTTAAATATTTATTGTAACTAGCTTTATTATTTTATATGTAATTTAATTAAAATATAAAGCATAAAGTAAACAAACATATTAAAGATTTAAATTAATTTTACATATATAGTTATACTGATGATAGGCTATAATTGTGTATTTTAGTCGATTATTACACTCAAATTTACTGCACTTTGATTGAGTTTGAGCTTTAATCGCTATTGTCTTGCACTGACTGTGTGTTTTATGCCTTGTAGGAGTAATTCCGAGCTATATAGATGTTATGGAATGAATTCAAGTGATTTGGAGCTTTGAAGTCTGAGTAAAAGCCCAAGGAATTAAGCCGGGATCGTGTCAGGGGTCAACTTTGATAGTTAAGAACAAACGAATACTCGAGTAGGCATATTGCGCACTGTCTAGCAAAATACACATAACTTTTTGCTCAGAACTCCATTTGGGCTTCACAATATATGGTTGGAAAGCTAACTCAAAGGGCTAAATCATATTACTGAAATCCTAGCCCTAAATCATAAAATCAAGGTAGAAATTATGGGTTTTGGGTAGAGTTAGGGTTTTGAGAATTTTGGGTGATTCAACCTCAATTTGGGGTCGAATCTTAAAACAAATTATATATTTGCACTCGTGGGGTTATGGGTGATCGGGTTTTGGTCCGAGCCTAGAGGTTGGACCATGTGGGCCCGGTGTCTATTTTTGTATTTTTGGAATAATGCTAGAAAATTTATATCTAGGCTATGAGAAGTTGCCATTGAGTCTTTATTGATATTGTTGAATTAATTATGCCTAGATATCACTGTATTGGAGGTGGAATCACGAGGTAAAGCGATAGTTGAGGATTAAGTGGATTTCAAGGCTTTGAGGTAAGTGTTTGGTTTAACCCTAGCTTGAGGGAATATGAGTTGAGTCTTGTTGCTAATTGCTATGTGATCGAGTACGATGTATAGGCATGGTGACGAGTATCTACACATTGGTGTCTAGCATGACCGTGAGTCCTTATAATGTGATTATCATGATTTGGTTGTGAACTCCGTGTTTATTGGAGGATTTCTATATGTTGTGAATGACATGTGAACGGTAATAGGATCATTTGATTCCTGGAGCATTGGTTCGAATTGTGATACGAATATTGAAAGTATACGAAATGACTTGATTCTTTGGAGCGTTGGCTCAAAATAGTAAAGTGAATTATAAGATAAGGAAAGTAAGGAAGAGAAAGCGTTGTTGATTATTCCCTTTTCGGGATGTTTGGTTGAACTTGTTGGATTCTTTCACTTGCCGGGATGGTTGTCAAATATTTGCTTATTTTATGCCCCTTAATTGTGACTGTTGTTTGGGAAGTCAGACTGTTAAATGATATTGAGGATCGGGTTGCGCGCCGCAACAATAATATGTGAGGATCGGGTTGTGCGCCGCAACAATGATATATGATAAGTGAGATGGGTTGGGTTGCACGCCGCAACAATGATACTGTAGTGCGGGTTGCACGCCGCAACAATGGTAATTATGGAGCGGGTTGCACGCCGCAACAATTATTGAGGCTATGTGTTTACATTTGAGTATTGATTCCTTGTTCACTGTGAACCTAAGTTGCTTTAGTTGTTACTCTGGATTATTGTTATTATTGTAACTCCCCATAGCATGTTTTCCCTCCCATGTTGGTAATTGTTTTGTATTCGATTTCTGTTGTATATCTATAACTGCACAGGTTTATGTGGTGTCCAGTCTAGCCTCGTCACTACTTCGCCGGGGTTAGGCTAAACACTTACCAGCACATGGGGTCGGTTGTGCTGATGCTACACTTCTGTGCATTTTTGCACAGGTCCAGGTTTTGAGGAACAGCAGCAGCAGTAGTTCGGAAGCAGGCGATTCGTATTCACGAGACTGAGGTAGCCTTGCAAGCGTTCGCAGGCCCGGCGTCTCTTCTCATTGTTTTCTTTTAGACTGTTGCCTCATTGTTTCGAGACAGACAGCTGTTATATTTCTTTCAGACCTTTGTATTTAGTTTATTCTTAGTGGTTCGTGAGTAATGTGACACCAAATCTTGGGTAGAGGTTGTTTTTGACTATTCCGCGTTTTAAATTCATCTTTTCAAGACAGACTTCCGCTATTGTTCTTATTAGACTTTATGTTCTATATTGATGTTATCAACTGTTAAAGATAATTTCTAGTGATGGAAAGGTAATTAAGTTGGCTTGCCTAGCTACCACGAGTAGGCGCCATCACGATCCCGATGGTGGAAAATTCGGGTCGTGACAAGATTAGTTGACGAGGACATACTTGTTAGTAAAAAATCTAATTCAAGCAGCTTAGCATTAGAGGGTGTTGATGAGCAGGAGGAAGAAAACTTGGACATAAATGTAGCACAAACTCAAATGGAAGAACAAGTTTTCAAAAAAAAACTGTCGAAGAAGAAAATGATGAAGCTTTAGATGGAGAGGATGACGAAAATGGTGATGATTCTCCTCAAGAGGTTGATAAAAATGCTGAAGAAGAAAAAGAAAAAGAAAAAGATGTAGCAGAAGAAGAAGATGAGGAAGAAGATGATGATGAAGACGATGATGAACAACTTGAAGATGGTGAAGATGGATGGAAAGTGAAACACATGCAATAGTTGAAGGTGACCAGGATGCTCTATCAATTCCTATGTTTGTAAGGGCGATCGACACATCTAAATACAAATTCAGGACTTTTCTAAGAAAGCATAGACGTTTTCCGGCCAAGATTAGTGTGAGGTCTAGGATCAGTGTATTCCATGAGTTCAAGGATAAGCTTAGACCAGTCAAATTAATAGAAAAGTTTAATAGTAGTTGTTTTGAACAGTTTACAAAACTTTGAACGCACAAGACACAATTCAATGGACAACTTATCCATTCCCTGCTGATTCGCCGAATTTATTGCGCGAAGAAGCGAGAGGTATGATTTTTAGTTGGAGACAAGCCTGTTCACTTTGAATTGAAAGAGTTTGATATGATGATTGGATTGAACTGTGGTGCCGAACCCAGTAAAGAAGAAATGAAGAAAGAGATGGATGATGGCGAAGCATACTGCGATAAAGTTTGCTAGTCTAGTAGGAAGGGGGTAGAAGTAGAGCTATTTTTGAAACATTTAGAAGTCCAATAGGTTTGACACAACCGAGAGGTTTAAGATTGCATTTTCATGATTTGTCCATTCAGTCTTGCTTGCAAGGGATAACGTATCACGCGTCCATAAGAAGTTGATTTGTATGGCTAACAATTTAGAAGTTTTCATGAAATATCCATGGGGAAAGGAGTGTTTTGATCTTACAATTGAGTACTTGAAGAAGGACATATTTCCAATGTACAAATCATATGTGAGCAAGAGGAAGGAAAACAAAATCTCTGCTAAAAAGTCCAAATCGGCTAGTTATACCCTGTACGGCTTCCCATGGGGATTCATGGTAAGTATTAAAAAAAATTCTCAAAACTTCTTTGCAGTTGAATACTAGTATTTTATTTACTGCAGACAAAAATTAATAATTTTTTATTCATGAATAAATGTAGGCATGGGCGTACGAAGCAATTCCACTATTTGGTTGTAGTGTCGAGATGTCAAAGGTCATATAGATGCCGCTGCCAAGGATATTGAGATGGCACAGCAAGAAACCTGCATCTGACCCTGATTGGGATCCCTTTAAGCTGAGAGTTGATGACCCTGGTGTAGTAAGATAGGGAGTGCAACAACACTCCACCAGTAGATTAGAATCAACTAAAGTAGGAGATTATCATAGACCCCGTGTCTATTTTTTTGTATTGTTTGTGTATTGACTTCTATCTATGCTATATTTTAGGAGGTGATTCCTTACTTTGTTCCTATCCTACGTGAGATGGATATGGACTACGTGAAGAATTTGGTACCATATGACGATGAGGTAGCAGATCCTATAATCGACCAGGTAGAGATTGATTTGGAATGAGTAACTGCCATTAAAAAGGCACCTGGTGCAATGAACTTAGAGACTAATGATGAAGTTTAATTTGCTAATGATGACCCGTTGGGTGGGAGTATTCCTGGTTCAACACTAGCTGGTAATTTTACGGATATTGGTAGAGGAGGACCATGCAGAATATGCAATGCTTAGCCAAGTGATACAGATGTGCGCGAAGAGTTGAAGGTTCTAAATGACAAATTGGATAAGGTGTTGAAGATCCTTGGAGAGATGCACAATCAGAATAAGAGCCCTTCTAAAGTAGTTGAGTCACCTTGGTACATGGTTACAAGATTTCAAACCAGATTGAGGAATGCTCAAATTTCTACAAGCAAGATGAGGAAGCTGAAACGGATCAAGAAGTAGAAACCAAAGGTAAACGTACTCAAACCGGTTTCAGAGGAAGATAAGAAACTGTTCTGTGAATGGTTTGACAAGGAGGAGAAGTTTCCCAAAAACTTCTTGACTGACAGCTATGGTTGGAGGTTTTTTGAGAAGTTGTGCGGTGCTAACCTGTCTGTTTTAATTTTTGTAAGTCCCTTAATCACTGCTTGTTTTTCGTTTTTTAGTAGCTCCATATTTAAAGCTAACATGTGAGGAACTTTTGGCACTGATGTAATGGATGGCACATTTAATTTCACCATATTTGCATCAACCTCTATGTAATGAAACTATATTTTTCCCGATTAACTATTTATGCTGTAATTTTTGTTTTCTTAGCACTTTTTTTTGTATTACAACAAGCATCTAGAGGTTGCATAATAGATAGTGTGTCAAGTGCTAAACTGGCAACTTGGTTTCGTAATAGATATTGGGTCCATCAATAAACTAGCTACTTGGTTGCGTAATAGACTCGAAGTCGCTTATAACAATATCATCAAATATAACATTGCATCAGGCAGATAGAGGTTGCGTAATAGACTGGGTCCATCAATAAACTAGCCACTTGGTTGCGTAATAGACTCAAAGACGCATGTATTAACTTCAAAAAATTAAATATTATACAGTACAACATTACATGATCCAAAATACTTCCAACAAACTTACACTAATTAAACTATTCCTACCAACAACAAATCAATGTTGCTTCTTACTTTATCATCGAAGCTGCCACAAATCCGACAACGACGCACAAGAGCATAGTCCACTTATTCAACCTCATTTTATTCATCTTAACCATCCCCCCAACTGTATAATTTATAGGAATATGCCCTCCATCCACTTCATTCCCTCCATCATCATCATCTTCCTCATGAACATCCATTGATAATATATTTTCAAGTTCAGCCACCTTTATTTGAAGAATTATTTTTTCACGCTTAAGAGCATCATTTTCACACTTCAAACTATTGATAAGATCAGGAATCCTTGGATCTAGAAGATCATCGTCCCATTCTCATAATTGACATCTTTTACCCTATCGAATCAAATGGAAAAAAATAATTTTAATTGTAAAATTAAATCCTTAAAATTAAAAAGAGGCGAATATGTGGAATGTATCTTACCTTATTTTTGGAATATTTTGAGAATCACCTACCATCATTCACTAGAGTTGTAGTTGTAAATTGACGGGCAACCACGCTGTAGTGACAATTTTTCTTGGCCCAAAGGATGCACTCGACCCTTGACTCATTTTTCTTCAATTGTTTGAGTAATATTTTTCGAAAGTAAAAATTGTGATTGAAATGTGATCAATTTATTTTGAGATGGCAGGTAATTTTATATAGGTCAAATGAATTAATTTCAATGAGTCAAAAAATAGCCTCTTGTAGGGTCTTCCATGTCTGGATGGTATGTCTTTAGACATCCCACATGGAAGACAGGGTGGATCTTTAGCTTGGAAAGAAGCTGAAGTTTTTAGGCAACTTGTCCTACTTTCTCTATGATGGGGAATGTCCCCTCATACTTGCGGCTGACACCCTTACTAAAAAAGAAGGAAAATGGGTCAAATGGGTAATTTCAACGGGACAAAAAAATATGATTGGGGATAGGTCATGTGGACATATTTTAATTTTCTGAATAACACGAGATGTCTTCTGTCAACCCCCTAGTCGCTGATAAACTTCTTTAATAGTCTATAAACCCTGAATCTTAACCCCAACCCTGGACCCCAACCTTAGACATTTAGAATAAATTAAAAGACTTTCTTAATGGGTGAGTGTCAACTTGAGGTTTCGTCATCAACTCTATTGTGGTCGGGGGTAAACTAATGGTCGAGAATTCATATCATTAAGAGTTGGTCAATTTAGAACATGTAACAACTCAAAAATCAAGACCTCTAAGTAAATGGTGCCTTTCCATTTGACTTCTCGTGAATGACATGGCTGTTAAGAGTTTTGAGAAATGAAATGATGCTTTGAATCAGCATATTTGATGGTAATTAAATTAATTAGACATGTCCTTTTCATATTGGCTGCCAGCGATTATTAACATTATACATTAAATTAACTACCTAAACCAATGGTTGTCAATAGACTACTACCTAAACCAGCAGAATAAGTCTTGGTTAAATTGAAAATATCGACTGGGGTTGACAATAGAAAATTGGTTGACTACAGGTGATTGAAGAAGGAATAAGGGGGTTGATCGTAAAACAGTAGTCTATGGGATAAGTTGGTGTTGATACCTAATTTTGCCATCACATTTTATTAAGTATTCCATATACTTTTAAAATATCGGTTTTGCATCATTACCTAGTTTAAAAAGGTCATATAAGTATTTACTATAATTTTTTAAAGCTTTAAAATTGAATTTCTTGCATTTAATTTATTCAAATATTTATTAATTATCCCTTATATTATTTTTGGGTGACTTAATCATCCAAAAATATTATTTGCACCCACATCATTTTATAATAGTTTATTCCACCTTTTACATAATTATATTCATTTTTTTCTACTATTTACAATATTTTGCAACAATAGGCGATATTTTTCAATTATTGCCTTTATTATGTTAATTTTAGGTCAAAATGACCTTTTATATTTTTTCAACTATAGTCATCTATTTTTAAAGTGTTAATTTTTAAAAAAATAACATTTTTCTATTATTTTATAACTATTTTGATAATTTATTTTGTTAATTCTCGTATTATTTTAATTCCAGCCCAAATTGGACCAAAAGAGGTCCAAAATTCTGAGCCACCCCGTTTAAATCCGTGTGAGGCCCAAACCAAATGACCCCTTTACTATAGCTGGTCGCGACCCGTTTCAATGACCCGTCCTACCTCCCTCACTCAAGATCAATGACCCACAATCACCCCTCTACTTTTAATTATCTAACTCACCTAAACCCTAACCCATTTGCACCCCTAGCCGCCTCTGTATTCTCTCTATCCTTTCTTCTCACTCCAAACCCTAGCGCCTCCCCCAAATCCTAGACTATACCTAATATAATATGAAAATCTTCCATATTTTCTTTCCTTTTTCTGTGCTCAGGCTAGTTCTTTCCCGTTTGCTTGACATATTTCATTTGGTACTGGTTTATTTAAGGAATTCGATATCTAGGAGGTTTGTTTGGCTTAGATTGTGGATAGTTACCATGTTTTCAACTTGATACGCTCAATAACGAGGCCATATGATTCCGATCCAGTGGGATCTTTAGGCGATTTTGACTTCCTGTCAAACTAGGGTTTGTTCGATTTTACATATTCCGATTTTGAATGGGTTTCTGCATGTGATTTCCTTCCCTTAGTTGTACGTAATTGATTGTTTTCCATGTTAGTTCGTCCTAGTTTGTCACTATATAAACCCCCTTCCCCGTTTCTCCTAGGAGACAGAACCACTACTGTTACTCTCACTTTCACACCTTCTATATTGTTTCTGCACTCTTGATTATGGCCGGCTGAAAGCCAAGGCCACCATAATCTTCTCTATCGACCTCCCTAGTGCGAGCACTGCTCGGAGCTCACTGAAGCTCATGTGAACTCTGACGCATTAGGATATGGGGTTCTCACTGTTATCTTTCAATTGCTGTCGCTGCTGAGATTCTAAGTTGCTCACTCTTTTGCTCGTTTAAATTTGCAACTAGTTAGTGTTCTTGACTTTTTACAACCGTAATTGTCACTCCTCTACTTATTCATGTGTGTGTCTTTTGGATGCCAACACTGATTGAACTTCTATAGACAAGCATGACATAAGTTTCTTTGCTATTTGTGAACTCCAGTATTGTATTATTGTATGCTTTTGTAATTCTATGGTCTTAATTATGTTCTGCAGTTCCATGTTCTCTAGTATCAAACTAGATAGGCTTCAACATGTGTAGTCTACTCTCACTCTATACATTGGACTCAAATGGTTTTTAGCCTTCTTAGGTTTTACCTGATTTGTTATGCTCATGTTAGCCTTGAATTTTGTATTTTTTGCCTATTATAAGTTCGTATTCATGCTCTGCTTTGGATTTCTGGGACCATTTTCTGGAGACTGATATCTGCCTAGAATTTATTCGAATGTGTTTTACTTTAAGAGTTTCATGCTATGTCCTTTCGTGTATGCATTGCTACCAGTTAGTTTTTCTGAATTAGTCCTCAACTACATCTATTTTAGACTTCCATATTGAAACCTTACTTGTGGGATTTGTTACTTGTTACCAGAATTGGATCATGATTTGTTTGTCCTAAGTTTCTTGCTAGTCTTTTTTATAAGGATTCTTTTTGAGAGTGGGATCATTCTGATCATGTTTTCCTGTAGATCTTTATGTTGAGATTTCCTTGTATTAATTGTTGCTTCTTATGTACTCTGAGTTAGTTCCTAGCTGAACTTTGTTTTAGGATTTCATGTTAAGTACCTCTCCTGCAAAACTTTACTTGAAATAACCTTTGACTACATTTCATCCTAGATGTTTCATGCTAAGGCTCCCATATATGAAATTCTACTTAGTTGCGGATCAGCTGTGGAGAATGTCAGCCTTGAACTTTTGCTGTCATGTTCCTTGTGATCAAGCCTTGATTATTCTAAAGGGTCTATTGTTACATTGAGCTAATTTCATAAAGTTGTAACCCATCTTGTATGTGTTTACTGCTTGTTAATGAGAATGGTTAAACAAGATAGTTACTCCAATTATTTGGGCTTTGTCTATTGGGCCTGCTTTTGGTATTGGGGATCTTAAGCGCATTGTAGCACTTGGAGTTTGGCCTGCTGTCTGTGTGAGGTTCTAATCCTATTTGAAGGCCTTGATGTATTATTGGGTTATTCTATATTTGTAATTCGGCATGTAATTATTCAATATGGTCTGTAATAACTAAAAAAACTGAATGATGGAGAAATTAGTAAAAAAGGGGGCTAGGGTATAGTAATTCTCGCACGAATGGGTAGAGAACATGACTATAGGGTCTACATGATTTGTTTTCTCCTTTGCTTGACATGTTCTATTTTTATACACTAACAGAAAACATGCCTATAGGAACCTAAGAACTTCACTTGCTTTACATGTCCTATTCTTGTACACTGTTAGAAAGCATACCTATAGGAATTTAAGTGTTTCACTCATTTCATTTCTACACGAAATTATATAGCATGCCTATAGGATTCAAACATCATTCATTATTTACTTAACTTGTGCTATTGATGTGATTGTTAGATAATGTGCTTATAGGATCGTGTTAAGTAATTAAGATATGCCTTCACTAATACTCATCTAGATACTATATCTATAGGGCCTTAATTGATTAACTAAATGGTTGTTTTGTTGTTCTTATCACACTGCCCGCCTAGAAAACATGCCTATTGGAATAAGCATGATGAATTCGTGCTCAAAAACAAACTGATAGAAAACATGTCTATAGGGCACCGCTACTCGCTTAGAAAGCATGCCTATAGGACCAAAGATACAATTCTGAGTTTTTCAACGACTTCACTGCCCAAGCGCGGATCACTTAGAGAGCATGTCTATAGGTTTCTAATAACAATTGTAAACTGCAGCTTTGATAATCTGACTATCAGTACCACCTATGATACCTTACTACAAATATGTTCGCGTGCTTTTGTTGCTATGTGTGGAGGCTAACATGAGCCACTCATTGCTATTATATGCATTCCTACTTGTTCTGAATGTTCGACTAGTTTTATCATTTTGAGCATCCTAAGTAAAGTCTAGGACCACCATAATAGTAGGTCCAAAGCCTCCTGGACCATAGGCATGTAACGGGTAATGCACGCATAGGACATGATTTAGAATTGAACTAGAGTGCTTTAGGTAAACAACTTTAACATAGTAATTGGGTAGCAGGAGATGATAGTCTGTGCCCGCTAAATAATATGAGCAACCCCTACCTTAAGAGAGTTGCGAAGTATTATTTATGTTGGGGTGATCTTTTAGGCTAAAAAACTTAGGACCTCCCCCCCCTCTACCCCCCCCCCCCCCCGTGTCTACTACTCGCACCTTTGTTTATTCGGACTTAGAACAAATTAGGTGGTACCTTGTAATCTCTAAAGGCCTAATCATCTATTAATGTATATTTTATTTCCTTCCTACGTACAATCTTCTTCACACTTGTTTTATATCGTAGCCGAATATTTGAATTCCCTATCTTCCTTTAATTTACATGATCACATAGGACAATTATAATCCAGTAATCCCACATAGCGTTAATTTGGTCGGGACCCATAGTTGTGGACCTTGAAGAGTGCCGAACACCTTTTTTTGAGGTAATTCGAGCCCTTACCCGATCTTTGGCGACACGAACTAGTCAAAACAAAGTTATTTGCAAAATAGGTGCCCTAACGCATCTTAAAATCGTTAGGTGGCAAGTCTTCTCTTTTAATACCATTTAAAAGATGTGTCACACGTCAAAGCCCGCTTTTGCGAGAAAATGGGGCGCGATAGCATGGTGACTCTGCTAGGGACATACTTAGGCTCTTGCCATAATGAAGTTTCTCTTATGTGGATTAACGAATTATTTGATGTCATCCCCTCCCTATTTCCTTTGTTTGTTTAAAATTGCTATATCATGCACACCCCCCTCAATATTTCCTTTGTTTGTTTAAAATTTCTATATCATGCACACCCCCTCCCTATTTCCTTTATCATGTACACCCCCTCTCTATTTCCCTTATTTGCTTAAAATTACTATGTCATGTGTCTCCCATTCCTATCTCCCCTATTTGCTTTATTTAATTACATTCTCGCGCATTTCATGAATTATGCTAACTTATCTCCTTTGTCTTTCCTTTTTCTTTTCCTTCTCCTGCTCATCTTTATCACATTATTTACTGTTTTTACGTACTTTCATCATGCAAATCTCTAGGAACGTGTTACTATTTTTGCATAAAGTATGCTTTCAACATCATACTCCACTCGTGCTTATTATCAACATAGCGACGCTTGATGAGTGTCCGCGCTTTCCTAATAAATACCCTTTTAAACCGTAAAGGCTTATTAGCGGTAGACTAATCGATTAGTTGTGCAGTCACCGGTCCCGTGCCTTTCCCTCTCAAGGCGTCCACTTGAGCGTACCAGTCTAGACCCTTCTAGAAACCATACTCTAATTCGGAATGTACATGCATCGTGCTAAACCTAGTATGGATTGAGACATCATTAACGAATCAACCTGATTAGATGAACCTTGTCCAAAGTACAAAGTCCAAAGGGATATCCATACCATCATATTATGTGAATTGCTTGGAGAAAATATGCCAACATGTTGACCATTATTGTGTAAATAGTCGAATTTGGAGGGGGGAAAGGGCTAACCTTTACTTGTTTGCAGAAAATGAAGCACGAAATCCCCAGGTTTGGTATGGTCCAGAATATCCCGCCTCTGCTAATTGAATGGTGGAATGAACTTGCGCCATGTGACAGAAATCACGCGAGGAGAGTACCGGTTACTTACCGTCTTTGCTAAATATTCGACCCAACAGGGAATTAATTGAGGCCGCCACCATATTCTGGGATGAAAAGAGAGTTGTTTTCGATTTTGCAATATAGAAATGACTCCTCTTCTGGAAGAGTTAGGGGACTTTGCCAAGTTAACATGGGATAGTCTAAACCTACTGGTGCCATAAAATCGCACCCCACGCGGTTTTCTAAAAATGCTAGGGTTTAAGAAGACCGACGAACTAGTTTTCCTAAAGAAATCCTACATCCCCTTCGAGTTTCTCTATGAGCGATATGGGCACAGAAAATCATATCGCTTGCATCACGAGGAGCTAGCCATTACCTCTTTGGGATGGGTACACCGCCAGGTTTATGTCTTTATAGTCTGTTTCTTGGGTTTGTTGATCTTTCCAATGCAAAGAGGGAGGATTCACACTCGCTTAGCCATGTTCGCCAGGACCGTGATGGAGGGTATCGAAGGGCAGAAATACACCATCATCCCTATGATCCTAGCTAAGATGTACCACACACTGGATCGGTGCGAGCATAGATCTGGGCATTTCGAGGGTTGCAATCTCCTACTATAGGTTTGGTTGCTAGAGCACTTTCAGAGAAGAAATTACCGCCAGGAGCTCTTGCATAGGCCACTGAATGACTACATAGCCAGTCATCATCCAAAGAAGTTGGCATTCGCTCCAGATAGGTTTGCAAAGCTTGGAAATGTTGTAGGTTGGGTTCGTTTCTTTAAGAATCTGACAGACGAGCAAGTGTATTAGATATTCGAGTGGTTTCCTATTAGTGAGTTCATCATCAGGTCCAAAGGAACCACTCATTTGGTATTTATCGGGTTGCGAGGAATCTACCCTTACCCTCTTATAAGGATAATGAGGCAAGCTGGGAAGAAGCAAGTCATACCTCGCATTTCAAACATGGTTCAGTATAAAGCAGACTTCAAGGGAGACATTATCCCATTCAAATTTGAGGCCCGACACATGTAGAACCAAATGATCATCGTGGATGGAGAGACTATTGAACCAGACAAGTATCAAGCATGTCATATGTACTACTACCTCTCATGGTTAGAAGACGACATAACAAGGGTTGTCAAATCGAGGGTTAATATGAAAGACAGAATCATAGATGAGGTGCATGTGGCACAAATAAAGTACAAGAGGCTACGTAAAAGAGTGTTCGAATATGAAGCTAAGCATCTGGAGCAGCATAAGGTGGATATGGAAGCGATCAATTAATGTAAGGAAACTAGAAATAAGTCGACAAAGAGATTGGAGCACCTAGAGCAAGGATTGATGGAGCTAGAGGGGAAGATGAGAAAGAAGATTTGGGATTGTCAAGGTATGGGCTATGATGAAGGAGGGAAGCTGGAAATGACTTACTTGCTACTCGACATGCGCGACCTGGGAAGTGTGATTGATGGAGCCAAAAGAGCCAAGCATGGAGAAGGTCCTTCTGGGACCAAATAGACTAGGAGATAATGTTCTTTAATGCTTTCTAGATAGATTTCGTTAGAATTCAATGTAATTAGGCTTCATACCATTAGAAACTTCATATTATTATTTCGATTTAGTAAAGATTAATTTGGTTCATTTTCGCATTAATGGAATGAGACAACATTGGCATGAATTTTCTCCAAGTCTATGTGTCGCTAGGCCTACCTTGAGCATAATGAGGTCCCCAAACACTCTTTTGCTTTTCTTTCTTTTGATTACTCCCATTCCCAAAGGTAGGTTCGTGCATTCTAGCATCATCAGCATACCACACCAGATCCAGAGGTCCTCCACCTCCTCCTCCACCTAGCAACCCTAAAAGCAAAGGCAAAGGCAAAGGGAAGATGGATGATTTAAGTGGTAATCGAAAGGACAACGCACTATGGCAGAGAATGTTGAAACCTCAGATGGAAGGAGTACGCCGGGATAGAATGAGTTGGTCCTATGTTTGGAACAAAAGATCTTGGAACTACAAGGTGAGCTTGAGAAAGTCCAAAATCTTGCAAACCTCTCCCTTCATCTAAATGTCCCTGACATCAACCATCAAAACAACACCACCTAGAATCAAACACCACCCTAAAACACACAATCCCAAAATCCACCACCCATAGCTCCAAAAAATCATCCAGCCACACACCAATATCACAACGTCGCACCCTCTCAAAACCTTAACCCCTCACCAGTACAAACCCATCAACAACACCACCATCACCCAACCTAGTATCCCGAAACACTACTTAACATACCCTTCAAAATGCACCACAACTTACCCCCGATCCATTTCAAACCTCAATCAATGATCACCTATACATCCAAGTCCCAGGAACACACCAAGGAAAACCAATATACTTGGAGACCTTACCACATACCCCGCAGCAAACCCTATACACACCTGAACCAACCGAGAAGGACCTGCTCATATGAAACATGACGGAGGAGCTAAAGAAACTAACAAAAAGAGTCAAAGTGTTGAGGGTGGGAAAGCTGTTAAAGGTTTGAATTATGATGACTTGTGTATCTAACCAGATGTGGAACTGCCACAGGGTTACAAACCTCCTGAGTTCTACCGGTGATCCTAATGTACATTTAAGAACCTACTGTGACAAGCTTGTAGGAGTAGGCAAGAACGAGCAAATCCGCATGAAGATGTTCATGAGAAGTCTTACAGGTGATGCCTTATCTTGGTATATTAGCCAGAATCTGAAGAAGTGGGAGAACTGGGTAAGCATGATCCGATTTCATAGATAGATTTAGGTTCAATACAAAGAACGTGCCAGATGTTTTCTATATCCAGAACCTCAAGAAGAAGCCAACAAAAACCTTATTTGAGTATGTTACTCGCTGGAGATCAGAGGCCGCCAAGGTGAGGCTGCCACTAGAAGAAGAGCAAATGAACAAGTTCTTTGTCAGAGCTCAAGACCCTAATTATTATGAAAGATTGATGGTCAAAGAGAATCACAAGTTCTCCGACATCATCAAGTTGGGAGAAAGGATAGAATAAGGAATCAAGAGCGGTATGGTGACCACTTTTGAGGCACTACAGGCCACCAAAAAAGCCTTACAGTCAGAAGGTATTTCAAAGAAGATTGAAGTGGGTGCCGTGATGGTAGCCCAGGGCCCTAAGTCTCCCCTTACCTATCAAACACCTCAGCCAAAATATCAACCCTCACCTCCAAAAAACCAATACGCTGCCACTACTTACCATACCTATAATACCCAACCTGCATATTACCATTCACCTCCTCCCGCCTGCCAAAATTACCTAAAGCCATAACCAAACTTTGACAACAGAACTCCCAGAAAATACACCCCTATCGCCGAATCTATAGCCCAACCATATGAGAGACTGAAGGTCGCTAGTTATGTCACTCCCATTCCTACTATTGCCGTTGAAAATCCTTCCCACTGAGTTAACCCCAACAATACTTGTGCCTACCATTTAGGTATGAAGGGTCACACAAACGAGGAATGCCGAATGTTGAAAGACAAGATCCAGAAACTGATTGACACCGAAGTTATACAAGCAAAAGAGTCCATACCGAATATCTGCAATAACCCTCTTTCTGATCATATGGGCAAGGTGTGAATTTGTAGAAACTGATGAAGAATGGGATCATGAAGGATCTATCGAGCTTATACGAGAGGGAGACGCTCCTAAAACATCTCCTGTCACCCTCTCGCCTATTGTGGTGCAAACCTAGGCGTTATTCGAGGTCGAGGTGGCTACACCCTTCATTTTGATGGTAGCTCCAACATCGTATTATAAGTCAGATATTGTCTCATGGGATTATGTGGTGGAGGCAAGGAGAAAAAGAAAATCCAAAACGGAAGACACAGGTGTTGCACAAGGAATGACCATAACCGGTAGGGTTTACACGTCGGAAAATCTTGGAGGGATGAGTAAAGAGACCACACAGAAACCATCTGTTGTGGAGACAGGCATTGATGATCTTTGGAGGAAGGTTCATGCGAGGGTATACTCTATTGTTGATCACTTAAACAAGACTCCCGCCCAAATATCCATCTAATCACTATTGCAAAACTCATATGCGCACAAGAATGCCTTGATGAAGGTGTTAAGTGAAGCTTATATACCTACCGATATTACTAGTGGAAAGGTGGCGAACATGGTGGGGCAGATACTAGAGAGTCACAAGATTACTTTCCACAAAGATGAGCTACCACCAGAAGGATTGGGTCACAACAAAGCATTGTACATCACTATGCAATATGAAGACAAGTTCATTGCTAGGGTTCTAATAGATGGGGGTTCAAGTCTGAACATATGCCCGCTGACTACTTTGAAAAGAATGGGTATAGGCTTGCATGAGATACGGATGGTAAGTATGAATGTAAAGGCATTTGATGGGTCTTAGAGAGCCACTATCGGAGAGATCAACCTGAATCTGCAGATAGGTCTGACTTGGTTCGATGTTGAATTCTAGGTGTTAGATATATCCTCAACTTATAACTTGTTACTGGGATGACCAAGGATACATGCAGCTGGGGCAGTCGCTTCTACTCTACACAAGGCTATGAAGTTCGAGTGGAATCACCAAGAGGTTATTATTCACCGAGATGGAAGTAACCTTATCTACACCAACCAAACTATGCCAACTATCCAGAACAGGAGGAAATTGGGAGGAGAAACATACCGCATCATTAAGTGGATAAATACAACCGAGAATGGGCGTTGGTGAAGCAACAAGATAGAGAGCATACTGATATGGTTACGGTATGAACCAGAAAAGGGACTTAGTCCAAAGCTTCAAGGGATCACAGAACCAATATGACCATAATACCATGGCATAACCTTTGGTCTCGAATATGAATACACTGTGCAAGAATATAATTATTGGATACCGCCATGGCGTGACTTTTACTATCCACTGGAACAAACCATACCATTGATGCACCAGACATTCCGCCAGACTGATGTAATTTGGGGGTCCGAGGAAGACGAGGTTTTGGATGGTATGAGGAAGCTATTTCTAGATGAGAAAAATATGGACTGCAATGTAATCTTGGAGGAGGAAGCGTAAGACCTTACCATTCAAACAGTGGAAGAAAGAGTTGTCCTCGGGAACTGGACTGATGCACCATCCCGGGCTCGCCGAGTACCTGGGTAGCCCTGGCAGAACTAGCATGATTCTTTTTAAAATTGTTTTTGGCATTTAAGACATTTTCAGTATTTTGTTCTGAAATAATTACCTGAGACATCGAGTTGTACTTGTTTGAAAGTTTTAAGTTTTAATTATTACATCATTGATTTTTGTTTATTCATATTATTATCATTCTACATTCTTTTTCAGCATAATTATTACATATCTTGATGAACCTATGACTGTGACATGTAATGAGATAATACAATATAAGTAAAGTCATTCGGAAGATTGGGAAGATGATATAATACGTGAGGAAACTGTCAAAGAGGTAAAGAATTTTGCGAACAAGCCAAAGTCCAATCTGGAAGAAACTGAAGCAGTTAACTTAGGGGATTCTGAAACGGTCAAAGAAACTCGCATTAGCATTCATCTATCACCATTAGAGAAGGACGAGTACATCAAGTTTCTAAGGGAATATGATGATATTTTCGCATGTTCCTATGATGCCATGACGGGGTTAAGCACATCCATAGTGGCTCACAAGCTACCCATAACCGTATGTGTCCACCGGTAAAGCAGAAACGCATGAAATTCAAGCTAGATATGAGTATAAAGATAAAGGAAGAGGTTACCAAGCAGATAAAAGCCTAGGTCCTTCGGGTGGTCGACTTTCCAACTTGGCTAGCCAACATTATACCGATCCAAAAGAAGGATGGGAAAATCAGGGTGTGTGTCGATTATCGAGATTTGAACAGAGCAAGTCCTAAGAATGATTTTCTGTTGCCCAACATACATATACTGATTGACAACTGCGCCAAGCATAAACTCCAATCCTTTGTGGATTGCTTAGCACGATATCACCAAATTTGGATGGACGAAGAGGACGCCAAAAAGACAACTTTCATCACGCCACGGGAAATATATTGTTACAAAATGATGCAATTTGGTTTAAATAACGCCGGGGCAACCTACATGAGGGCCATGACTACTATTTTCCATGATGTGATACATAAAGAGATAGAGGTGTACATGGATGATGCGATAATCAAGTATAAGACGAGTTAGGATCACATAGCAAACCTAAAGAAGTTTTTCGACCAACTACGAAGGTACAAATGATGAGCGTAAAACACAACACAAAATTTTTGCTCGCTAGTCAAAGATAGTATAGTTCAATTATCGTCTCCACAAGGATTGGATTTAAATAATATTCGAATAACTTTGAGTTGATTACTATCCAGGAAAATGTACACTTGATGTTATCATTATTACTACGATTAACTACTAAAAATTAAGCACTTAACAGTTGATCACAAAGAGACAGCAGATGAGCACGAAGAAATACCAATGAGAGAAATAAGGGTATTTGACTAGATAGGTGCACGATAACTGACTCAGGATTCAATTATTGAGTTAATTCACTCTATAATATGGTTGATTCTCACGAATTCAATTGAAAATCAGATTACACTTGAAGTTAATGTTCTCCTTTCGATTAAACGTTAATTTCAGTAATTAATCCAATTAAACCATGGTAAACAATTGCAACAATAAAATGATTGTTATTATCTAAAGGGCAACTTCTCACGAATATTTCCCTATTTTCTAGTTCGATTAACAAATTAAGAGGATCTTCCGATTACCTATTTGAATCACGAAAATAAACTAAAGCATAAGATGTCACAACTCAATTTTCCCCTCCGTTGGGTTTCGTGATGGCACCTAGTCTTAAGGACTAGGTAAGCCTAATAATTGCGGAATAACAACAATGAATAATAACATCTAAAATCCTTCTAAAATAAATCCCTTATACAATGAACATCTTCCCAAAACCCGGTAGTACAAGTCATAAGCTCTACGAGTTTTTGCTACCATTTCTAAACACAACCGTATGGAAGTAAGTACAGCAGTGAGAATATAAAATAGGAGGTTGACTCCGAAGCGTGCGAACGCAGCAGTAGGACTACCTTGAGTCTCCTCGGCAAGAATCCGCACAGCTACTAGCGAACAATACCTGGATCTCCACAAAAAAAATGTGCAGAAGTGTAGTATGAGCACACCACAGTGGTGCCCAGTAAGTATCAAGACTAACCTCGATGGAGTAGTGACGAGGAACTGTTACGACCCATTTTCCATAATAGGTTATGATGGCGCCCGACACCATTGTCAGGCCAGCCAATGCGGAAGTGTAATTTAGGTCCTCATTTTACTTTTACCAAAAACTAATTATAACAGATTTTCAAGTTAAGTTAAGGCCAAGAGTGGTAAATAAGGTATCAAATAGTTATACAACCCAAAAATAAATGTCTACTAACGTGTGTGTGCCAGAACCTAGTGTCACAAGCTACGGGCAGCTAGTAGAATATACAACCAAAAGAATATTACACTAACCTACTGTCTGGATCAGAATAGACAGAAATAACAGTACAAAGAGAGACTTCTTCGGCTGCGGATCGACATGGAAGGAAAAGCAGCTCACCATAGAAGTCTCAAGCCTGCTCACAGCTGCGCACCAGAGAAATAACCAGATCCACCTGCCTCAGACCCTGTACTTAAGTAGAGAAGCGTAGCATGAGTACATAAACAATATGTACCAGTGAGTATCCCGCCTAACCTCGAAGGAGTAGAGACGAGAGGTCGACTTGACACTCACTAGGGCTAAATAATATCATAAGTTTAAGTTAACGATAAAAAAAATCTATAACAGGCAACAGTTTACAACTAGGCATATAAATCATATTCTCGCTGAGATTCCAATTAATCATTTACTTTATTCACAATTATCAGTTCCTTTCGAGTCATGAAAGTGTAATTCTAATAGTTAACAAACTCAGGCAAAGCTATAAAAACATGCGCAAATATGCCGAGGCGACGGCCCGATCCTACAGAAATAAACTGTGCACTTGCCGAGGGTCGACGACGCGCTTATAGATGCATCTATTCATACCGAGGCGATCGGCCCGATCCACAAATAAGTAGGAATATCAAGTATACACACAAGGCACATCAATAGTCATAATTGCCAAGCAAGACT
This sequence comes from Nicotiana attenuata, assembly GCF_001879085.1. Classification (NCBI taxonomy): domain Eukaryota; kingdom Viridiplantae; phylum Streptophyta; class Magnoliopsida; order Solanales; family Solanaceae; genus Nicotiana; species Nicotiana attenuata. Next base: position 8,195,249 of record NC_032000.1, on the reverse strand, counting down.
TCAACATTTATATAAGTACGTTCTTATTCCCTTTTAAAAATCCCTAGCATATCCTAGGTGCTCATAGTAACAAGATATTAAATAGAGTCATATGAAATAAGCATGATGTGGGTCCTAAGCTACCCGAACCATTGACATAGTAGTAGCTACGCACGGACTCTCGTCACCTAGCGCGTGCGTAGCCCCCACATTTAGCACAATTATTCAATTATTAATCCTATGGGGATAGTTCCCCCTCACAAAGTTAGAAAGGAGACTCACCTCGCTCCAAAGCGCGCTCCCGAATATCAAGAGCAAGCCCAAGCTCTTAATTCGAAGCCGAACGATCGCAAACTAGTTAAAATAGGTAAGAACTAGTCAATAAAGGCTCAAAAGGCCAAATTCTAACCATTTAAGTAATTTCCCAACCTTTCCCAGAAGTTTCCTAAATTCCGACCCTGGGCCCACGCGCCCGGATTTCGAGATTTTTCGAAGGAAATTGTTCTCTATGCCCTAAGGATTGATAATATATGATTTCTAGTTCATTACATAGTAAATTACATGATTAACTCTTAGTTTTATCAAAAACCTAGGTCTAGCTCTAACCCTTAATTTTTACTTAATTTCTAGTGTTTAATCTATCTAATGTTCATGTATTTAAGCTAAGGGAGAGTGGAAATTACTTACCTTGTGATGATATGTGGAAACCCTCTCTTTAGAAGCCCCAATTTCGCCCAAGTGTGGAGAAGAATGTGAAATAAATGCACTTAAGTTCGAATTAAAAGAGTTCACTGTTCAGCGATTTCCCCTTCTGCAGTTTGGGGACCGCATCTGCGGTCCCGCACCTGCGGAAATAAGGCTGCATCTGTGGCTCTAGGCTAAGGGAGGCTGGACCGCATCTGCGGTCTGAGAAGCGCTTATGCGGAACCGCTTCTGCGAAAATAAGGCCGCATCTGCGGCTTCCCTTGGGCCTGCCTTGGGCTGCTTCTGCGATCATTTGACCGCATCTGCGGTCCCGCTTCTGCGGTCCTTGAACCGCAGATGCGGTTATGAAAGAAGCAGCAGCCTTCAGCCTTTTCTCAACTTTCTAACTTCACTCGAGCCTCGGTCATTTGACGCTCGGGGCTCCCGAGCCCCACCCGAACATACCGATAAGTCTGAAATCACGAGGCGGACCTTCTCGAACCCTCGGAACTCCCAAAACAACGCTAAATCTTATAATTACCCCCTAAAACCAAATGAATCAAACTATTGAATCCTTAAGTTCTTAATTTTCCTCTAACGGGTCAAAACGCCCTTAAACTACTCGGATTGACACCAAATTTTACGGGCAAGTCTCAAATGACATTACGGACCTGTACCAAGCTTCAGAACCAAAATCCGAGCCCGATACCTAGGGAATCAATGATTTCTTAGTTTCTTGAATTCTTTAAAGCTTCCATTAAACAATTTTAGATAAAAATTCATTACTCGGGCTAGGGACCTCGGAATTCGATTTCGGACACACGCCCAGGTCCCATATTTTCCCACGGACCCTCAAAAATTGTCAAATCACGGATCCGGGCCTATTTTCCCAAAATGTTGACCGAAGTCAAACTTGGTCTTTTTAAGAAATCCTAAAGAAGCAAATGGGCATATTTTTACTCAAAACTCTACCAATGCCCGAACCAATCGCCCCCGCAAGTCGTAAACTAGTTAAAGAAAGTACGGGAGGCTTTATATAGGGGAACGGGGTTCAAAAAGGCTAAACGACCGGTCGGGTCGTTACAAGAACAGTCAAGACAACTACTGGTCAAATGAAATGAACAGGATATGATAATAAAATATTGATATAAAGATAACGAGGTAATATCAACAACGGAGAGAAATCAAAATACAAACAGTAGGAACAATAAAGGGAGAACACGGGTTAACGAACGACACCAAGTAAATCAGATAACCAAGTAAATCAACACTGACATAACAGGAACAGAGACAAGTAAGAATGTATCCAATAAAGAAGGAAATGCCAACTCAATCACTCACACCATGCCTAATACGCAAACCCGACCATCTCAATCCTCGTTTCTCATATCAAAATCTCAACTTCTGGACCTTCAGCACACATGGCACCTTGTGCTCCCATATCTTCCATCTCACTCTTAACAAAAGAAATCCACATGCTATGCAGTACATAATGTCCGTATAAATCCATTCAAGATGTTCAAGAAGTCTCATTTACCTAATATAAGTAAATTACAAATTCCAAACTGATTAGGAAAGCTAGCGAGAAAAGATGAAGTTATTTTTGGAAATCATTTGAATAAAAAAGGTACCATTTTGATTAGAATACAACATCGAATGAATTATTACCTTTACCATGGGATTTAATAATTTATAACTTAGTAAAAGTTCCTTTTAAGTAGAATACAACCTCACACAATTTAAGGAAAAATTTAGTTGAGAAACTAATTGAGTCAAAAATGTAGAAATTTCTGAAGTTTGAAGTATTGAAATATATATATATATATATACGGCGAGGTATTGACAACACTATGGGTTCCAACACAAAGAATCACAGCAGTAAGGGTATCTAACCCGTTAAAACACTTGAATTGATAACAACAAATACACACAGCAAATAGAAAGTGCACGGCATCACCCTTCGTGCTTTTACACTCACAGAATATCGACAGGGGATCTCCCGGGATCCCGTCTCGTAGTCCCAAATGTAAGTATTTGGGAGATCTCTCAGTATCCTCAGTATATGAGCTAGGGATCTCTTGGTATCCCGAGGATCTCTTGGTATCCTCAATGTATGTGCTGGGGATCTCTTGGTATCCCGAGGATCTCTTAGTATCCTCAATATATATGCTGGGGAATCTCTTGGTATCCTCAATATATGTGTTGGGGATCTCTTGGTATCCCGAGGATCTCTTGGTATCCTCAGTATATGTGCTAGGGATCTCTTGGTATCCCGAGGATCTCTTGGTATCCTCAAGATATATGTTGGGGATCTCTTGGTATCCCGAGCCAACAATATGAACAAATTCATCCCGGCAAGGGAATCAAAAATATGAACAAATAACTCCCCGGCAAGGGAATCAACAATATAAACAATACATCCCGCAAGGGAATCAACAATATAAACAATACATCCCGGCAAGGGAATCAACAACAATCCAACAATCCAATCACAAGGAAGTTCCACCACCAAGAGTATGATTACATAGCAACAAGAGAATCACAGAGAAACTAAGAAAAATACAATAACCTTAACAAAACAACAAAAGAACAGCTAATTCAACTAAGGCAATTAAGGCCAAGTAACAGGTAAGAGTTAGAGGAAAGCTAACAACATCGTATAGAGCATATAGAGGTAAATTATGCAATTAGATAACTCAATCATAACAGAATACTTCCCATATGATGAACATAAGGACCTAAGAACCCTATAGGCAATTTTCCCACAAATAAGCCCGAGCACACACTCGTCACCTCGCGTGCACGGACTACAATTAGCATGGAAGACTCAAATCCTAAGGGGAAGTCCCCCACACAAGGTTAGGCAAGATACTTACCTCAAAGACGACAAACCGATACTCAAAAATGCACTTCTCGGGTGAAAAGACCTCCGGATGGCCCAAATCTAACCAAATTAACTTCAAAGCACAAATAAAACACATAAGAAACTATTCCGGATCATAAAGTCTCAATCTTTAACAAAATCCAAAAAGATTTAGTCCAAAAGTCGATCCCGGGCCCGCACCTCAGAACCCGACTAATTTCACAAAAACTGAATACCCATTCCAATATGGGTTCAACCATACAAAATTAATTAAATTCCGATACCATTTGGCCCCTCAAATCATGATTTTTCATTTTAGGAATTTTCTTCAAAACCAATATTTTCTTCAACCCAAATCAAAATTAAATGATAAAAATGAAGACGAATTCATGGAATATAATCAATTCTAGGTGAGGAACACTTACCCAATCGTTTTGTGTGAAAACCCCTCAAAGAATCGCTCAAAACCGAGCTCCACAAGTCAAAATATGATAAAAATGGTGAAACCCTCGATTTTGGAATATATTCTGTCCGCCCAGATTTTGTGCATCGCGAACGCGGAAGGACAATAGTGTCCACGAAGAAGGGAAACTGAAGCTGCCAAGAAAAGCCTTCGCGAACGCGAACTAAGGGATGCGAACGCGGAGAGTAAAGGACAGATGCTTTCGCGAACGCGATGGGGTGACTGCGAACGCGAAGAAGGATAAGGCAGAGCTTCGCGAACGCGAGTTGTGTTTCGCGAACGCGAAGAAGGATTTCGAGGTGGTCAGCAACAAAGCTTTGCGAACACGGAAGGCAGTTCACGATCGCGAAAGAGGATACCAGAAGCAGAAAACAGTAGTTCAAAAACAAAGGAAAATGGCCCGTAGCCCACCCGGAACACACCCGAGGCCATCGGGGCCTCAACCAAACATGCCAACATATCCCATAACATCATTCAAACTTGTTCCAACCTTCAGAACACTCAAAACAACATCAAAACACCAATTTAACATCGGATTCAAGCCTAAGAACTCCAAAAACTCTCAATTTACGTTTTCGATCAAAAAGTCTATCAAACCTTGTCCGAATGGCCTGAAATTTTTCACACACGTCACATTCAACACTACAGAGCTACTCCAACTTCCGAAATTCCATTCTGACCCTCGGATCAAAATCTCACTATCAAACTGGAAACTTCAAAAATTCAACTTTCGGCATTTCAAGCCTAAATTAGCTACGGACCTCCAAAACACAATCCGAACGTGCGCATAAGTCCAAAATCACCATACGAAGCTGTTAGAATCATCAAAAATTCATTCCGTGGACGTTTACTCAATAGTACAATTCCGGTCAAATTCTCATCGCTTAAACTCCCAAAACTAGATTCCTTCTTCCAATTTGACTCTGAATCATCCGTTAACTAAATTCAACCATGCACGCAAGTCGATACTCGTATTATGAAGTTGTTCCAGACAGTACTCCGCTGAATGAAGCTTAAATTCTCAAAATAATCGGTCGAGTCGTTATATAAGATGTAAAGAAACTCAATGTTAAGACTCCTCTTCCGATTAAGCAAAATAATAAATAACTCCACAATACAAATTAAAGATGCATAAATTAATTCTAATAATCACGAATAGAATCCCTAATCAAGTTATCGATACACTGTATCTGTCAATACCCTAATAGAATTTACCCCATAACAATGGAGTTTGACATCTCAATAAGGTTTAGAAAAAGGAAACATCAATTTTAATGATTCGATACAAACACCCGTATTGCACCCATTGCAGATTGAAATATTGATGAATTCTTGAGTCTTCTTGCCTTAGTTCGTCCTCCAATATTTCGTAGGTCAAAAATCCTCTCAAAATCATGTTATTGGTGTATTTATATCGTGTAGAAACAAACCCGGACGAAGCTACCCTTTCCTAGACGAACTTGGAAATCACTCTGACGATTTTGCATATCCGTGTCGCACACCACCCCGCCTCATGCGGTGCTCTAGTGAGAAAATCTAGAGACATTGCACTTTGCTTGTCAGACCACTTTTGCATTGCCGCGTCGGGCCTCGCGGCGCGGTAGTGGCTTTTTCTCAGAGTAAATTTGTTTGTTCACTTTTTTGACATATGGACTTGGTCCTCGACCCCCGAACGTGATCCCGACTTAATTTCTTGGGCTTCTACACAGACTTCAAAGCTCCAACTTGTTCAGTTTCGCACCAAATTACCTAAATAGCTCAAAATCATTTCCTACAAGGCATAAAACACATAATAAGTATAATTCACTATCATTTAACCTCAAACACACATAAAATGCAGTAATTAGGGTGCAATAGTACGGCTAAAACACAGGTTTCTAGCCTACCATGAACACCCCACACTTAGACCAGTGCTCGCCTCGAGCAATCAAACTACACTTCATATAGGGATGACCTTTTCATCAAACAACCTCCCTAACACACCATGCCAAGAATATTAAAAATAGACTAAACACCATGTCATAACACCCTAACCTCAAGACTTGACTCAAAAGCACCGCACATTTTTCACAACTTGTTCACTTACTCTAACACAGAGGTCAGGACTTTATCTTACCTTCATAAGTTACATGCCCTCACACAAATAATAGAGAGTAGTTCCCTATACAGTAAAATTCAAGAACAAATAGGAACTCAAGATAGAAAGAATTCACTCACTCTCAGAAATAAAATTCATGCGCCACAGAGAATGTACCATAAGCTTGCCCGCAGTGTAAAACTATGCTAATTTAGCTCATTCAGTCAAGAATCAAGTAGGACTTTATTTTGATTGTAATGTAGGCTGCGGGACGGGTAGGATACATATGGATATAGTGGCTACACCTTCCTGAGAACTTTAATACTTACAATTTCACAATTTAAACTCCCACTTGTGTTGAACCAAATCCCAACCTTAACATCATATTGACATCAAGCTTCCAATTTCTTTAAGCACAGACAAATAAGATTTACCACTATCAAGAAATAATTTTTTTTTGTAATAATACATACAAACATCAATTTTTTTTCTTTTTCTAGATTCTGAATTTCTCTTTTTCTTTTCTCAATTCCCTACAAGTGGCTCTCAGAACAATGCAACTTTCTCCTTTTCAATAGTTCCACTCAAAATCCAACCATACCTCCTTGTAGCTTTTAACAAGCTCATATCAAATTCCAGTGCTCAAGATAGGTCAACAGTTCAAATAGATAGTCAATTCAAAACAAAGGGCTTGTAGTGTGGTTGTCAAAGAAAATAGGCTTACAGGCTCAATAGGGCTAACTAAGATGCACAACAATTAGGGGCGCACAGACATATTGTCTCAACAAAGAAGTGCCTATATCACTTCCTCGGCTCAACAAAGACTACTCTGCAAACACACGGGACAAGTTCTAGACATCACTGAAATGCACAGAATATCAACAAAAACCTTACTCACATATTGGCACATAACTCACTTAGGATCAGATCTTTCTCGACTCTCTAGTCAAAACAGTTATGCAGCGTTACAATCAAGAAATTTAAGGAACTTATTTAAGAGTCAAGAACTGAGCCTAGGCGTCACAACTAAGGCACTTACCACTCTCAAGGCATATGCAGTTAAGGAAAATTGCTTCAATTAGCACGGTGACTCAAGATTCTTTATTCCTCCAAAATTTGATGAGCGCAAAACACAACACAAATTTTTTGCTCGCTAGTCAAAGATAGTATAGTTTAATTATCGTCTCCACATAGATTGGATTTAAACAGTATTCGGATAATTTTCAGTTGATTACTATCTAGGAAAATTTACAATTGATGTGATGACTATTACTATGATTAATTACTAAAAATTAAGCACTTAACAGTTGATCACAAAAGACAGTAGATGAGCACGAAGAAATATTAATGAGAGAAATAAGGGTATTTGACTAGATAGGTGCAAGATAACTGACTCGGGATTCATTAATTCACTCTATAATACGGTTGATTATTATGAATTCAACCGATAATTAGATTAAGCTTGAAGTTAATGTTCCTCTTAGGGTAAAATGTTAATTCCATTAATTAATCCAATTAAACCATGATAAATAATTGCAACAATAAAATAATGGTTACGATCTAAAGGGCAACTTCTCACGAATATTGCCCTATTTTCTAGTTTGATTAACAATTCAAGAGGCTCTTCCGATTACCTATTTGAATCAAGAATTTAAAATAGAGCATAAGATGTGAAGAAATTCGATGTTAATACTCCTCTTTCGACTAAGCAAAATAATAAATAACTCCGCAACACAAATTAAAGCTCCATCAATATCAATTCTAATAATTATCACGAATAGAATCCCTAATCAAGTTACCGAAACACCGCATCTATCAACACTTAATAGAGTTTACTCCATAGCAATGGAGAATGACATTTCAATAAGGTTTAGAAACAAAGAAAACATCAATTTTAATGATTCGATACAAACTCCCGTATTGCACTGATTACAGATATTGATGAATTCTTGAGCCTTCTTGCCTTAGTTCGTTCTCCAATATTTCGTAGGTCAAAAGTCCTCTCAAAATCGTATTTTTGGTGTATTTATACCGTGTAGAAACAAACCCGGACGAAGCTACCCTTTCCTAGCTGAACTTGGAAATCACTTTGACGATTTTGCATAGTCACGTCGCGCCGCCCCATGCGGCGCGCTAGTGAGGAAATCCAGAGATGTTCCCCTTTTCTTGTCAGACCACTTTTGCACTATCACGGAGCCCCATGCGGTGCAGTAATGTCTTTTTCTCAAAGTAAATTTGTTCGTTAACTTTTCTGACATCCGGACTTGGTCCTCGACCCCCGACCGTGATCCTAACTTAATTTCTTGGACTTCTACTCAGACTTCAAAGCTCCAACTTGTTTAATTTTTCTCCGAATTACCTAAATAGCTCAAAATTGTTTCCTACAAGGCATAAATGGTAATATTTTAGACGATCTTCAAAATTCTAAGGAAAGATATTTCGGCAAGCTGGACCGAAGAGTGTCAAAGGGCTTTTAATAAAATCAAGCAGTACTTCTCAAAGCCACCCGTGTTGGTCCCACCAGATCCTCGGAGACCTCTATTGCTATACCTATATGTAACGACCTGGCCGGTCATTTTTAGAATTTACGCCCCGATCCCCTATTAACTGCTTCCCCCAAGTTTATTTCTGCTATTTTGATTTGCCGGGATGTTCGGTTTTGAGTTTCAGAGAGTTTTGGGATACTTAGTCCCTAAATGAGAGCATAAGTGTTGGAAAATCGACCGTAGTCAGAATAGTGTGAAGACGGCCTCGGAATGGAAATCCGATGGTTCCGTTAGGTGATTTCGAGTTTAGGGTGTGGTCGGATTGTATTTTGGAGGTCCGTAGCTAATTTAGGCTTGAAATGCCGAAAGTTGAATTTTGGAAGTTTCCGGTTCGATAGCGAGATTATGATTCGAGGGCCGGAATGATATTCTGGAAGTTGGAGTAGCTCCGTAGTGTTGAATGTGACGTGTGTGCAAAATTTCAGGTCATTCAGACGAGGTTTGATAGACTTTTTGATCGAAAGCGTATTTTTAGAGTTTTTGAAATTCTTAGGCTTGAATTCGATGAAAAATAGGTGTGAATGTTGTTTGAAGTATTTTAAAGATTGGTACAAGTTTGAATGATGTTTTAGGATTGGTTGGCATGTTTGGTTGAGGTCCCGGGGGGTCCTCGGGGTCATGTTTTCGGATGGTTAACGGATCAATTCGGACTTGAAGAAAGCTGCAAAAATTTCAGCTTCTGCATTTTTCGCTTCTGCGGTGAACAGTAACCGCAGGCGCGAAT